>NC_056730.1:31748864-31781364 GCF_019279795.1 Protopterus annectens | reverse complement strand
AATTTGTTCACTTATCTCTCTCTCTTTTTTTTTTTTTTTTACTATTTTTGTTTTTAAAAGACCATCCATTTCTAGCAGCATTTCTCATCAAGAAAGACAGACTCCAGTCCATTTCTTCAACTTTTTCTAAAATTTTGTTTTTCTGAGTATATTCAAGATCATCTTCTAAGGCGCTGAAAATCTTCTGACCATCAGGTAAAAACATATTTTGTTTTAGCAAGAAAAATAAGTTGTGCTTTAATGTTATTTTACTTCAAGCTTTTTATGGGAGGTTCACAAACTTTCCTTTTAGTCATAAAAGATGAAGAACAGTCATTGTCAAATCTTATGTTGTTTTCTTTTATTTTAATTTGAGGGTTTGCCCACACAGCTTTCAGAACTAAATCATTATCTTGGCTAGAAAGAAATCTTACAATTACTGACCTTGGTGGAGATGGAGGGTTTTTCTTTAATTTTCTTTAAGGAAATATCAGAAAGTCATCTATGTGCCCTGTACATACCAAAAGAAAAGGCTTCAGGCAAGTTTAGAGTCTTTCGCAGCCAAGTGTTCAAAACCCTGAACCAAATTATCACCTTCTTTTTCTTCCGGGATACCATTTATTCTTATACCTTGTTTCTTCTGTATCTACCTTTCAAGTCTTCTATTTTCTCCAGGTATAAATTTATTTGTTTAAGAAAAAAATGCATATGATTTTCACTCTCATTCAGTCTTCCACCTAGATCATTAACAGTTGCTCTATATTTGAGATCTGAAGAGACTGCTGCTTAAGCACTTCACTCAGTACATCCATTTGTTTTTTTACACTCTTATGTTATCTATTTAATTCTCATGCTTATCCATTTTCAGTGAAAGTTGGTGTATGTTGTTGAGAATAGATTGAATATCTTTTTTCATTGTAGAATCTTAAGAATTAGACTTAGAATGGCTGATTTTGTATGAGGCAAGATCCTTAGTATTTCTGTGGCAGGAAAATTTAACATAGAATATTCAAAATTTAATTTTTTAAAGAAACTTATTTAGAAGTGTTTAATTATATTTCCATATTCTTTTAGTTATTTTCTTAAGTTTCTTTAAGTTTTGATAAAGAATTCCTGTCAGAATTATTGAAAACAAAGCAGAGCAAAAGATTAGTGTTGTGAACTGCTTACCATCTAAGCCATGCCCATCCTGCTGTAGGATTCTTGAAGAGATGATTGCATGAATCCATAACCATATAAAACCTGTCATGCTTTCTAGGAGCAGAAGGAAGGGAGTCTGCCTTCAAGGCAGTGCCCTGAAACACATTATCCACTACCTCCAAAACAGGCAGTATGGGGAGGGGTTGATATTCTTGTAGGCTAAAAAAGTCCCTAATCCTTTTCTTGGACTGAGGGTAATCTATGTTTCCCACAGGAAGTGTTCCCTCAAAGTGTGCAGGGTTTCCCTGAAAGAAATAACTTCAGGAGGTGAAGCAGAAGAAATATTCCCCTCAGAGTTGATGTCCTAAAAAGAAGCCATGGAAGAGTCCTCTTCAAAGACAGAATCCTCCTGGTCAGAATCCTCATCTGACTCAAAAGGGTCAGAGAGAACTTCTGGAAGGGATTCCCTTTTTCTTTTTCCTTGGGAGGATTCAGATGGGGGTTGTCTGGATCTAACAAGAGAAAGTCTTCAGCCAATCTTACAAAGTCCTGCTGATAAACCTGTGAATGGGAGCCACCAGGCCTAGGCTGGGGCTGAGAAGAAGCCACTTTCTTAGGAGTAACCCCAGTTTAGGCCTGGCAACATCCGATGAAGCACAAACACCCATCTCCCTTTGTAAATTTGAAATGTCCCAGCATCACGAAAAAGCATCATCAGTCTTCCTGTGGTTGTCAGAAGCCAAGACCTGCAAAGTAGCCCTGGACCCAACCAACGAACTGAGTCCTAAGGCTTGCGAAGATGCTGAGGGACCTGAAAGTATATTGAACTCAGAACAGGTCTCCATAGGGGCCTGCATTACCATCTTAGTCACTGAAGGGGGCTGCGAATGTGCCTCACTTTCTTCAGCAATATAAAGCCTGGGAGGGCAGGCTGATGGTGAGCAGGCATCATCTGAGGCCCTAAGTCTAGGGAGCTTTCCTTCTCCCTTTCATACTTAGGAATATCAGCTTCGGATTGACTGGCAGATGCCATAGAACCTAGATGCCTAGCTAAAATCGTGGCACTACATCTAATGGTTCTACTGTTAAACTGGGTGTAGAAATGACAGTTAGGAACTTCATGATTCGGGCCCAAGCAAGTAACACAGAAGGAATGAAAGTCTTTGTGTGGAATCTGTTTACCACAACTGAGACAATTATTAGTTTTCTCTGACATTAGTCAAAAGGTGTAAAAGAGATTCCCCAATGAGGTACTTATCTTTCTGAAGACTTCTCTCTGGTGCAAACCAACTGATGCACTGACTGGAACTCTGCTTCAGGCTCCAACTACAAGAAAGAACTGAGCTCATAACACTGGCTTACTCCCCTTATACCCGAGCATACTGACGTTGGTTAGGGAGGCCACTGGCTACTGGAAGAGGAAGAATTTTCTCTGGTAGTCAGGCCAGCTAAGTGTTTCCATGGTAGGAAATCCCACAAATCAGGACTGCAACAGTGAAACATAAAGAACATCTTATCATTTGCCTTATGCTAGAAGAGATCCTGCTGCCTTCAAAAGAATGAGCTTAGTGACTTGGCTATATGTTGATATGTTTTTCAGAAAACTGCTATAAATTTACAGTTACAGCATAACTTGATTAATTTCTTCTGATCTGATGGATTTCCATCACCATAGCAGGAACATGTTGAAAATAATATATCACTGATTTTCTGATTACATATCTATGGTACTTAAAAAATAGCAAATCTTCCCACAATTCAAAATCTTCAAAAGGATTTCAGCTCACCCAGAATATCCAAACACTTAGAAATCTGAACTTCAGCACAAATTTGAATCCACACAGCACAACCTGACACAACCTATGAACAAATATAATTCTTTAGAAAATAAGGAAGTTGGGAACAAAAATCTGTTGATTTAGAAGCTAGACAATGATAGTGACACAGCCTATATTTTACAGGAATATCTGTATGCTAGGATGAAAAACAAAAAAGTGCAGCCTATATGCAGACCATTGCTAAGCTGTTGAAAACCGATTTACTCACAGTTCAACTGAAGTTTTAAACTGAGGATCCATTTGAAAATTTGAGGATGAGTGTGTTCATACTCCAGATATTGACATGGAATGTGTGAAAAAGTTTGACTTTATACACTATGTCCAAGATTGTACCATTTCAGGGAATTCCCCTTATCCTGAGCTAAACCAATCAAAGAATAGTACATATAAGTAGCAAGGACATTATTGGGTGGGTGGCTGGGCAAACCCATGCAAAAATCACTTTAATAACACTACATGGAGTTTTGATATTCACTGTTTCCATTTAAATGACAAAATTAATTTCTGAATTTGTATGAAGCAAAGTTGTGTGGCTCACACTTATACCATGAAGTCATTAAACTGACGCATCCCAATTAAACAAGCCAGTCCAAGCCATGTTTAAACAGAGTAATTTCAGTGTACTTTGTCACACTGTCAGATAAAATCATCACCTTTCAAGCTACGGTTAAAGTGGAAGCATCTAGTGACGATGTACAGGTGCCTAACAAACAAATGCAATGTAGACGTGTAGCAGCAGTATGACACCAGAGACAGCAGACACCGGTTTCAACAAATGCATATCACCAACAGTAGCAAATCTGCATGGAAAAAGAAGGCAGAATGGTATACAAGTGAGAAAAGAGGTAGATTGCTATATAGCAGATGTCAGAGGGATATGTGCCAGGTACGTGTAAATGCATCAGAGGCAAAGGTTCATAAACTGTTACCAAGCTAATGACCTCAAGGACCCTTACAAGCTCAGCCGTGCACACTAAACCATTTGGGTACCAAGTATCATGGATGTCTATATGGAGGGGGCGGCATGTTAGAAGGGAAGCAACTAAGTATTTGTAGGTGGGGGAGTTAGGATAATACTTTTCTTAATGATGACCTAGGTCCATAAAGGACTTGGGGGCCAGCCTGAGGGTGAATGTACGAATTCCCACTCAATTGTCATGGTATTGTTTGAACACAGTCAGGGATGAACTCTATTTTACACAGATGGGGAGCCTGTTCCATAGTGTGGGGATCCTTTAGTGACATATATCTGTCTCTCCAGTACATTTTGTTTATGTCACAAGCAAAGTTCAGATCCCTAGATCTAGTGTTTCTGGTGATGTTTGTTTTGCGGATGTGCAACAGATCTGTCAGGGCTGGGTCTGAGGATGCTCTGTAAGCCAGGCAAAGATCCCCTCTCAGCAGCCTGTAGCAGACTGAATACAGAGACAGAATCTTTAGGCAATCAGTGTATGACAGGGTATTCATGCCCCAAATTCTCCTGATGAGAAACTTTTGTGGGCATTTCAACTGTTGCAAATGTCTAGTTAGAAACATGCTAAAGGGACTAATGTATTCAACTATAGGTCTTATAAGGGCCAAGTACAGAGGTGCTATAACTTTCCTGGACCTGGATGCCATACTTTTGCCTAGAAGATGGGTGAAATAGAATAATTTTCTTATTATCTTAGCTACCTGTTGGTCAAAGGCCAGATTGCTGTTTACATATTTTCTCAGATCCCTTAGTACTGCGTCACTCTTAGGAGAATTTTAGCAACAGAGCAATTAACTTGGGTTGACAGTTTCCCAAAGGGCATTATAATGCATTTTTTGACATTGAGTTTTAGGCCATGTCTTTGCCACCAGTCATTTATCTGTGTTAAACCCAATTGCAAGATGTTTGTTTCTTGAGAGAATCTATAATAGATCCCAGTTTACAGACATCTGCGAACTTGGTGAACCAGAAGCCTTTAATGTTAGCCTTGACTTCTGAGAAGTAGATGCCAAACAGGGGCAGGCTCAGCACGGAGCCCTTGGGTACTCCGCTGGTGACCAGTCTCATGGTGGAGGTGGTCTCACTGATCCTGACTTCATGGGTTCTGTCTGTATGCCAGCCAGCAATACAGCGAGTTATGTAAGGGTTTACACCTAGCTCAGAGAGCTTGTTAACAATGCCTGAGCAAAGTATTATATCATGCACCTTAGCTAGGTCATGATACGTGGCATGCACCATTTTACCCTCATCCATTGCCTTGGTGACCTTTCTAAAACGTCTAGCAGGATAAGTAGGCATGATCTTCCCTTAACAAAGTCAAATTGGGATGGGTCCAGAGTTTGTAGGCTGCCAATGTCCTTGTTTATCATTTCCATGATAATCTGTTCCATGGCCTTACATATTAGGCTTGTTAGACTGATGGGTCTGTAGTTCCCTGGGTTGGTTGATGACCACCCTTGTGGAGGGGAATGACTTTTGCTTCCCTCAATTAACCTGGAATGTAGCCTATTTCAAGGTTATAGTTAAAGAGTGCAAGTGGTCCTGATAGGTCATGTTTTAGTCTGTTCAGGAGGCAACCAGGGTTGCTGTCATTCTTGCTCTAGGTTTGAACCATACCTATCAACTGTACCGAATTGCTTGGTATTTACCATTTTTAAGGGCAAAGTAATGGGGTGCCACGAATTCCCGAGTGGCCCCTTCAATTCCCAATTTTTTTCTATTTTTTTTTTTAATTTTTATTTACAAGTTTAAAGTTATGGCTGACATCACCACACATCACCAACGTATCCCACAATATCATCAATGTAAAGGGGCGTGAATGATGACATCAGCTTCGTGAGGCAGACTGCTTGTCAGACTCAGTCATTTCGGAGTTCTCCTGTAGCATCCATAAGTTTCCCGCTATAAGACTTTGAGAAGCAGAGTCAGCTGTGCTGCAGTTGAAGTGGTAACAAGAACATCTTACCATCCCAGTAATTTGTTTCCCGCTGTACTTGAAGCCAGAAGAGACCCTGCCACATTCCCAGCCTATTGATTTAAGGCAGCCAGAATGGTGAAAGTTTGTCTGAAAAGTTGCTAATGGACATGAACATTTCCTAGTAATATGGTAATGCACGATGCACGTAAAACGGCACATAAAGAAAGCAATACCAATAAATTAATTATTGCTTTAACATGCATCAGTGGATAACAGTCTAACAAGCAGGCGACATTGAACAAAACTTCTTTAATTCTGTGACCTTTAAATTTCATCCTAGTGTTAAGGCTTGCGGACTGAAATCTAACAAATTACTACTGCAGTGTTTGTGCGTTTGTGTCTATGGATATAAGTTAAGATTTTGACGTTAGACAGTTACACGCACTTCCGCCATTCTTTTCATTTCCTTGCCATAGGAATTTGTAATATAGAAAAGGCCTGGAATGAAGGTTTTTATTTTTAGTGATGCAGCCTCTGACTGCCTGATTTTACCTCTGTAATTTGACTGGGCACCTAGTTTTCTTATCTGCCCCTGATTTGCTTCAGAATGTTACTGCATTTTCTAATTAATTTTTTTAATTAAGCTGGTGTTTTTTTAGCTAGACCTCAGTGTATTACAAAGCGTAAATAATAATCATTACATTTGCTGCCTTACTACACCTGCAAATACATGCATATTATCAGTCTAATAACTTTGTAGTGAATAAACGCTCAACGTTTTCTGGAATTCATAAATTCCAATGCCTTAGATCAACTAATCCACACCTCCACCAGGGGCAGCAATATCCTAGACCTGGTCATTACCAACATGGGCGACCGGTGTTCCCCATCAGAGGTCAATTCCTCGTTGGTCAGATCTGACCACAAGCTAATCACCCTAGACAGCCACATCCCGCCCCCTCCCCCCCCCCATTAGGGAAACTACTGTAAAATATTTCTCCAAAGCCAACTTCACGCTTCTTAAGACAGAAATGGTAAACTTCACAACACCCACACAGACGGACAATAGAGGTACGGCTGCTGAATCCTACACAAATGCACTTTATAAGCACTTACATGAGTGCATGGATCGTGCTATCCCTAACAGAACCAAGATGCTATCCTCCAAAAAAAGGAAGCCAATCTGGTGGTTCCCTGCCATAAATAAACTCCACAACAGAAGAAAGAAACTGTTGCAAAAAAGAATAAAATCCCATGATTGGAGAAACTCCCTGGTCAGCCTCAGTAAGAAGCTGAGATCCCTCATAAAATCCTCCAAAGCTAGTTACAAAAACAAAATCCAAAAAATGCCACGCAGCAACAGGACCCAGAACTCACTGACGAAAACAGTTGTAAATGAAACCACTTTTAATGAAGTAAAAACAGCAAACAGTACTTAAAACAAGCGCTTTAGCTCGGTCAATACCGAGCTTCTTCAAAGTCAAACCAAGAAAACAAAATCGCCACTGATCCTAAAGACAACCACAAAACATTCTATAGCTAGGTCAAGACTCTCAATGGCAACACTCAGATCTGCTCTGAGTTACAGCACAATGGCACTAAATATACAGAACCAACTGATATTGCCAACATCCTGGCACATAGGTTCACTGCTAACTTTACTCACCTCTCACCCCCTAAAGGGCCCATCTCTATACCAGAAGAATGCAAAGTTCCTGTAATCACAGCTGCACAGGTAAAAACCACACTCTCCAAAGCCAAACACACAGCATCCATGGAACCTGACAACATCCCAGGCTGCATTCTACACGAAATGCAGAATGAACTGGCACACCACCTAAGCACCATGTTGAATCATAGCCTCACCTCAGGGTTTGTGCCCACTGAATGGCGCACAGCAACAGTTATCCCACTCCACAAAGGTAGAATCACCACTGACCCCGGGAACTACCTTCCCATTAGCCTAAAGAGCCTGTTCTGCAAGGCCATAGAACGTATCATCATGGATCTTATACACAAAGAGATTGGTAATCTCCAAACTCTGGACCCCACCCAGTTTGGGTTTGTAAAAGGCAGATCATGTCTCCTAAACCTGATAGACTTCTTTGAAGCAGTCACCAAAGCCATAGATGAGGGTAAGGTGGTTCACACAGCCTATCTAGATCTTGCCAAGGCTTCTGACACCATCCCCCACTCTGGAATTACAGATAAACTCACTAAACTAGGTATAAATCCCTATGTCACAGGATGGGTTGCCAACTGTCTCACAGACAGAACCCACCCTGTGAAAGTAGCAGACTCCAAATCCAACTTCAGACCAGTGACAAGTGGAGTACCACAGGGTTCAATCCTGGGTCCTCTCCTGTTTGGTATCTACTTTTCTGAAGTACAGGCTAGCACAGAAGGTCTTTGGCTAATGAAGTTCACAGATGACTGCAAACTAGGAGCCATAATCAAAGCTCCTAATGATGTGGGCATCCTACAAAAGGGCCTCACGGAGACAGATGCCTGGAAATCCTTCCACGCGGCACACCTCATCACAAAAGGGTTCCCATCCAGAAAAAAGAGGTCATTGTTCCCCTTTACTCATCACTCATTAGACCCATTATAGAGTACAACGCCCCTTTTGGTATGTACCTCACAAGACATCTACAACTGGAAAGGCTGCAAAACTACCTCACAAAGACGATTACCAGCCTCAAACTGATGCCCTACGCAGACCATCTCAAAAAATCCAGCTTTACTCCATCGCATATTGCCTACTCAGAGGCAATCTCACAAGCAAAGTATGTCAAACCCAGAGCTGTTGGACATGCTCCACTTAAAGAAATACTAATCCCTCCGAGGTACACGCTCTAGGGACCTAAACCTTGTCACTACAATAAACAGAACATGCTGGAGGGATAGATTCCTGTTCCAGAGACTTCCCATACCCTGGAACAAACTACCTATCTATATTAAACAAAGCTCCTCATTAGCACTCTTCAAGAAAAATCTTGATGATTGGATGGGAAATAGGAAATTCACCCTAGGGATCACCTCTGTGGCTCTGCTCGACAGGAGCACAGAAAAATACTTTTCTTGGGTGGCGAAAGCCAGGGTACCTTTTTGGCTAGGCTTATATAGGCCCTAGGGCCAATAGCCTAGTACCTACCTATGAACCTAAATATTGATTTTAAATTCGGTCTCTGATTTTGTGTATCTGTCCGTGGTATGCTTTTTCCTTCTCCTGATAGTTTTAAAATGTTAAAGCTATGTCAGAATGCAGAACCAGACTTGTTGCATCTTTTTCAGAAATACAAATGTTCACTGGGCTATTTTCACTTTGTTACGCAGACTGCTTTCAGGGGTCTGATGTCTCAAAATCTTGAATAAAACATGCAAGTACTCCATGGAGCACATTTAACATCTGGTGTACTTAAAACATGATCACATGCTCAAATTTAGAACACAAACACACTCACAGTTTTCTGCTGAAGCACTGTCCAGAGATGGCTTTAGTGCATCACAGTAGATATAGAGTAACCCTGAAATAATAGTTCCAGGAGACTGGCCTTTGAATACACAGTGACTCATCATGGGTCTGGTGACAGGATCAGGAGTGTATCATTCATTTTGTACTTGCAGTCTTGTATTATTACGTACTCTACTTGTTTTGCATTTAAAAATGTATATATTTCATGTTCTTAATAAATGTTTTCAAATGAGTATTCCTGTCACTGGGCAAGCTATGTACAAGGCTATGTGGCACATTTTTGATTACACAGCTGTAGAAATATTCTGGCCTGGAAGGCTTAATGATTCTGACAGGTATTTTGAAAAAAAAAAAGAAAGTAAATGCATTTCAGTACAAAGAGTATGCATGGCAACCACCTTGATGCCAGACTTTACTAGCTATAGTCATGTGTTTTCTTTGGGCTCACCATTATATCATTCTCAGAAACGATCAACTTATCAAAATTTGTAATATATTCCTAGCTTGGGGGCATACCTATCACCTTCTCTGCTGAATAAGTATGGACAAAGCCAAAAATAAAGGGGGGGGGTCAAAATCAGGGACAATTTTAAAATATAATTTTAGTTTACTTAAAGTTACTAGAACAAGTTTTGTGTCTAGGTGCATTTTCTTAACAATATGAAGTTTGGAACGCCAATGTGGCATTACAACTGAGAAGTATACTTAAGGGTATGTGCCAAAAATAGTTCCACATCAGATTTACTGTTACTTTTATGCACATATATGCATATAAGAGACTTTCAGAGGTATTAAAATGGACAATACAAGCAGCAAATTAAAGGACACCTCCAACCAAAGGTAAGTTTTTCCTCATCACAAAGTGCCACTTTGAAAGTGAGTGCCACATATGAAGAAAGCAGATTCTTGCTACTTTTTGATGATGCTCTGTCAGTACTCACTATTCTGAGTCTGTGAAAGCTTGCGTTATTTCCTTACAGAGTTGTGACTTCATCTTGGCTCGGAGGACTCTGATTGTCTATGGCTTTAAGTAAATTTGTTGTAGAAAAGTACAGTTGTGTACACTTACCATAAATGTAGATGTCTGGGTGTATTCACTGTTGCAGTCATCACATTTGGGTTATCCCTGCTAGGGTAGCCCTCGGCCGGCTCGAATACCAGAGGCTTAGCATTTCTGCGTCAGTTACTGTCGCTTCAGGACTGATGTCAGGTCATCAGTAGTATAAAGTAAGACAGCCGACACCATTACATCAGTTTTTCTTGCCCTAACCTGTCAGGAACCCCCATATAGGAGCCAATTTCTGGTGGAAGAACCCCGCCAGTAGAAATTATATACCAATATGTCCCTTGTAAAGAAACAGAAGAAATGGGATGGAGGGAGGGAAACCAGGACTGCAACAGTGAATACACTTGAACATCTACATTTATGGTAAGTGTACACAACTGTACTATGTTCTTCGTGTTTCACTGTTGCAGTCATCACATTTGAGTTGATTCCCAAAGCTGAGGAAATGGGTGGAGGCAGTCAAGGAAACCAGGGGCTGACTAGGATGCCCTGCAAGACTGCAGAGGCAAACCCTGCCCTGGATTTGGAGAAGAGAGGCAGGTGGTGGTAATGTTTGGTAAAAGTGTGAACAGATGTCCAGGTGGCAGCCTCTAGGATGTCCCTGGTGGGGACTCCTCTGAGGAAAGCTGCAGAGGTGGAGGCTGCTCTGGTGGAGTAAGTCCTGACCCCCTTGGAGGGAGGTTTTCCATGTTGTTTGTAGCAAAAATTGATGCAGTGTGCTATCCATTTGGAAATGATTTGTTTGGAGATGGCTTTGCCTTCTGCCTCTGTAGCAAAGCTAACCAGCAATTGATTAGACTTTCTGAAGGATTTAGTCCTGTCTAGATAGAATCTGAGCTGTCTGTGCACATCTAGAGAGTGTGGGATCCTTTCCCCCTTATTCTGGGGATTAGGAAAAAAGGTGGGCAAATGAATGGATTGGTTGAGAGCCACACTGGACTCCACCTTGGGCATGAAGAATGGGTTAGTTCTGAGGGATACCCTGTCAGCATGGAAGATGATGAAGGGTTCCACAGCCATGAGCGCTTGCGGCTTGGAGACTCTTCTTGCTGAAGTGATGGCTAGAAGGAAAGCTATCTTCCAAGAGAGAAATTTTAGCTCTACAGAAGAAGCTGGTTCGAAAGAGGGCAGGGTGAGCTTTTCCAACACACAGTTAAGGTCCCAAGCTGGGGTTGGTGCTCTTCTAGGTGGCCTCAAGTTGCTAGCCTCTCTTAGGAACTGTTTGATCAAAGGGTGTGAGAAAAGGCGCTGATCAGTGGGGAAATGAGCAGAGATAGCAGAGGCATGAATTTTTATAGAGGAGAAAGACAGACCACTGTGTAGCAGGTCAGCTAAGTAATCCAGGATGAGAGGGAGGGAGGACTGTGTCATATTGGCTCCATTAGCATGGATCCAGGTGCAGAACCTTTTCCATTTGTCAGCATAAGACTTTCTAGTGCTAGGGCATCTGGCCTCACATATAGGTTCATAGGTTCATAGGTTCATACTAGGCTATCTGCCCTAGGGCATTTATAAGCCTAGCCAGAGTGTGTTTGGCTTTCGCCACCCATTTTAAAATAATTTTGCTATGCCCTTTTTCGAGGTTAGTATACTGTGCCTCTGTCTAACAGTGACACAGAAGTGATACCCGGGGTAAACCACGATCTCCATCCACTCATCAGATTCCTCTTGAAGAGAGTCAATGAGGACTCTGCCTAACCTGGACTGGGATTTTATTCCAGAGTGAAGGGAGCCTCTGGGTTATGAATCTGTCCCTCCAGCATGTCCTATTTATTTCAGTGCTGAGGTTCAAGTTTCTTGAGCATGTAGCTCAATGGGATTTGGATTTTCTGAGGTGCAGCATGTCCATTAATTTCGGGTTGGACATGGCTTTATACGTCAGGCACAGATCGCCTCTGAGCAGGCGATATGCCACTGAGTAGAGCTGGAGTTTCTTTAAACGGGCAGCATATGGCATCTGTTTGAGCCCTTTGATCCTCTTGGTGAGGTACTTTTGGGGTCTTTCCAGTTGCTGCAGGTGTCTGGTAAGGTACATCCCAAAAGGGGCATTGTACTCAATTATGGGCCTGATGAGGGATGAGTAAAGAGGCACGATGACCTCCCCTGATCTAGATGTGAATCCCTTCATGATTAGGTGGGCTATAAAATGTTTTTCTAACCACTTTGGTCACGTGGTTGTGAAATGAGAGATTGCTATCAACTTGGGTCCCCAGGTCCCTAATTACTTCTTCTGTACTTAATGGATTACCACCTATGTGGTAATTTGTGAGCACTGTTTTGCCAAAGGGGATGACTATACACTTTTGGTGTTTAGCTTGAGGCCATGGCTCTGGCACCAGTTGTCTGTTTCTATGAGGCCCTTTGGAGGATGCTTGTGTCGGCTGGGTGTCGATTATGGTGCCCAGTTGCAGTCATCTGCAAACTTGGTCAACCACAGTCCTTCCGTGTTGGCCTGTACCTCCGAGAAATATATATCGAACAAGGGTCCCAGGACTGAGCCTTGTGGGGCGCCACTTGTAACTGGTTTGAAGCCTGACATGGCTCCAGCAATTCTAACCATGTGGGTTCTGTCCTTGAGCCAGTTTGCAACCCATCTAGTGACATAGGGGTTTATATTTAAGCTGGTGAGCTTATCTACAATGCCGAGTGGGGTGTATCGAGAAGGCTGTGAGGTCCAGGTAGGCTGTGTGGACCACCTTCCCTCTTCAATGGCCTTAGTGACTGTTTCAAAGAAATCAACCAGGTTTGAGGCAGGATCTGCCTTAACAAAACCAAACAGGGTAGGATCCAGTGTCTGTAGGTCCCCAATATATTTTATGAGGTCCATGATGATCCTTTCCATAGCTTTGCAGACTAAGCTAGTCAGGCTTATGGGGCGATAGTTTCCAGGATCCATTGAGGCACCACCTTTGTGGAGGGACCACTGTTGCTGTACGCCACTCTTTGGGTACATATCCTGTAGTAAGGCTGAGATTGAACAGTAGTTTATGTTTGGGTTTAGCTCTTCTTGAGTTCATGTAGGGCAGCCAGGACACTGTCTGGTCCCATTGATGCTGTGTTTTTGCTGGAGAGGGCAGCTCTTACCTGAGCATCTGAGATGTCAGGGGCAGCACTCTGCTGGGATAGATAATTGCCCTTTTGGTGGGGGGGGGGAGTTTGCACTGAACCTGTCAGCTAGGATGTTGGCAATGTCTGTGGGTTCGGTGTATTTTTTGTCATTTTGGACTAATTCTGAGCATATCTGGGAATTCCCACCCAGGTTCCTAACATAACTAAAGAAAGCCTTGTGATTATCCTTAGTGTCCTGTGCAATTTTTCTCTCGAAGCTGGCCTTAGACGATTTTATGTGTGCCCATTTTATGATATAACATCTAGAACCTGTTTACTGAGGTTGGCAGATTGACCCAGGGTTAGGGAATAAGCCAAGCTGCCAAACTGACTGTCTGCAATTGGGAATGCATGAATTCCCCTTCCCTCTATGTCAGGAGGTTTGGAATCTGAGGAAGATGCCAAGGTGGCAGTGGGGACAGGCTGCGCAGCAAGGGGTACCAGTGCTGGCGAGGCCAGTCTGGAGCTATAAGGATTGTCCATGGTTTTTCCTCCTTTATTTTGAGCAGTACCCTGGGGATGAGAGGTAGTGGAGGAAAGGCATAGATCGATAGATTGACCCAGGAGAAGGACAGGGCATTCACTTTCCCAGCCATGTAGTGATGCTCCCTGGTGTAGAATTTGCTGAGCTGATGGTTGGTGTGGGAGACAAAGAGGTCGACCTTCGGGGTGCCCCATTTCTGAGTTATTAGGGTGAAGGTTCTTCTCTTGAGTTGCCACTCATGTGGGTCCAGAATATTTCTGCTTAATTGGTCTGCCAGAGAGTTGAGAGAACCTGGTAGGAATTGTGCAAACAGGTGCAGTTGCATGGCAGAGGCTGTGTGTCAAAGGGTCATGGCCAGCCTGCATAGAGGGTAGGAGTGAGTCCCTCCCTGCTTGTTGATATACCACATCACAGTGGTGTTGTCTGTTTTGATCAGGAGAGCCCCTGGGGAGAGAAGGGGCTTGAAAGCTATCAAGGCATGCTGGATAGCCATCATCTCTTTTTGGTTGATGTGCAGAGGGATTTGCTGTGGGCTCCACTGGCCCTGTATGCACCTGCTGTCCAGGTGTGCACCCCAAGCATAGTCTGATGCATCTGTGGTGAGGGTCTGGGTGGCGGGTGGTGTTGAGAAATGTAGTCCCTTGTTATGGGAGCATACTGTTGCCCACCAAAGAAAATCTGTTTTGAGGCAAGGAATCATAGGTATAAGAGTCTCCAGGTCTTGAGAGTGTTGACACCAAAGCTTTTTAGGTACCATTGAAGTTTCCTCATATGTAGTCTGGCATATGGAATGAGTAGTATGCAAGATGCCATGAACCCCAGAGCTTGCAGGATTTTCCATGCAGATAACTGGGGTCTGGTGGCTAGTTGAGAGAAGTAGGCTGTCAGGAAAATTTGTTTTTCTGGTGTAAGGAATGCCATCTGGGATGTTGTGTCCAGGCATGCTCCCAGAAAGATAATCTTTTGGGTGGGCACCTGTTTGGATGTCTTTTAGTTGTTTGTGTACCCTAGGGAGGTTAGTAGGGTCTTTACAAAGGCCAGGTGAGGTGCTTGAACAGCTTTTCCTGGCTGTCTACCTGAATAAGGCAGTTGTTTAAGTATGGGTAAATCTGGATATTCCTTTGTCTGCAAAAGGCAATGGCGGGAGCCAGACATTTTGTGAAAACTCTGGGAGCAGTAGATAAGCCAAACGGAAGTGCAGAGAACTGAAAGTGTTGGGATCCTGCCCTGAAACAGAGATATTTCCTGCATGATTCCCTGACAGGAATGTGGAGGTAGGCCTCTTTTAGATCTAGGGTGGCTAGCCAAGCGTCCTTTGAGAGCATGGCCAGCAGCTGCTGGAGGGTGAGCATTTTGAATTTTGGGATCACCAGGAAGGTGTTTAGAATGGATAGATCGAGGATGGAGTGCCACGTGCCCTCTTTTCTGGGCACCAGAAAAAGTCTGGAGTAGAAACCTTGGCCTATCTGTTCTGCAGGAACATGCTATACTGCCCTCATAGAAAGCAGGGAAAAGATTTGCTTTTGAGGCTCTGCCCACTGGTTTGGAGGTATAGCTGGGAAACCTTTTGGGGTTGGAAGGGTGTGAAAGGAAAATTTGTACCCCTGAAACACTATGTTGAGAACCCAGTGGTCATTGGTAAAGGTGGCCCAGGTACTCATGTGAAAGGAGAGTTTTCCTCCTAGCGGTAAGTGAAGGTGGGCAGAGGGAGGGGGGTGGGGGAGGTGAGTCACTGTGAGTTCTTTCCATAAGGGGGTGGCTTAGAACTCCCTGGTTTTGAAGTGGAGGTAGTCCACTGCTTAGATTTCTGCATTCCCTATGGCTGCTATCTGGGGGGGGGGGTCTGGTTCTCTGGAGCCTGGGCTGAACAGGCTTAGTGGGAGCAGGAAAGGACCAGTGCTAGATGGGGCAATGTCTGCTGAACCTGGGTGGCTGGACCTGTAAGAAATCCTTAACTGTCTGCATAGATTTTGCTTTTTCTTCCATCTTTTTTAAGAGCTCGTCTGCCTTAGTGCCAAATAAGTTGTCTTTGTGTAAGGGGGCATCCAACAATTTAGATTTGACATGGTCTGGTAGGGGCTGTTCCTTAAGCCATGCATGCCTTCTAATGACAGAACCAGTGACTGCTGCCCTGCAAGAAGCTTCTAGGGCATCAAAACCACAGTGCAAGTTGTGTTTAGCTACGTGACTTGCAGAATGCATTAGCTCTAGTAACTCTTTAGATTCTGCACAAGCAGGAAAGGAAGACATTTTTTGTTTGAGGAGTTCCAGGGTATGTTGCTGAAATTTTAGCATATGGAGCTGACAATTTAGTACCCTGATAGCAAGAATAGCTGAGGTGTATACTTTTTTACCCCATCTGTCTAGTGCTCGGGAATCCCTATCTGAGTTGGTGGGATTCTTAGCAGAGGTTGCTTTCATCCCTTTAGGCCCTTGAGAAATTATCTCAGGGTCAGCAGTAGGATTTTTAAAAATTTGTGTCGTAAATCAGGGACTCTATAGTACCTGTCTGGTTTTCTGGGTGCGGGAGGGAGGGTGTAAGGAGTCAAGCTGGATTTCAGGAAAACATCCTCCACAACATCCAGGACTGGGTGGATGGCCAACCGTCTGTGCTGTGGAAGATCTAAGAATTCCCTGAGTCTCTTTTTAGACTGAGGGTAGTTTGACTCTCCCATTGGAAATGCTCCGTAAGCTATGAAGGTTTCCCCAAAGGACAAATCCTCTGGGGAGAGGCTGAAGGGATGGAATCCTCTGCATCAGAATCTGTATATGTTGTCTTCATATTCAGATGCATCAGAGTCATCTGACTCTTGTTCGAACAAAACTACAGGGGACAGATCTCTTTCCTTTTGGAGGGTAGCTTGCTTCCTGATCAGCATGATAAGGTCTTCCACCAATTTAAGCATTTGAGACTGAGGCAAGGAAGCACGTGGCTGAGATTGGGTTGTGAAACTCAGTGTGTTGAAAGACGGAAGAAGAGCGTCAGTTTGTGTCAAGAATCGGTAGTGCGAAGGTCTTCCTCAGAAGTTGGTGCCTGCTCAGCGGCTCCGGACCCATCCAAGGTAGAGACGACCACAGGATCCTTAGTTGAAGAAGAGTTTTGCGGCATACCGGACTCCGAAAGGGTCTCTATAGCAGCCTACAGATCCACAGAAGCGGGCATCAGGGGCTGTGAAAGCACCTCACTGAGGACCGGAGGACTAACGACTAGCTTAACGGAAGTGTCGTCAGTAGATTAGGACCTGTGCGGTCTGTCTCTGTCTTTATCTTTACATTTTTCCAGAAGATCTGCTGTCGGATGGCTTACCGAAGCCATATTGGAATTCAAGGACTGAGAGCGAAAATATCTAGCTACAATAAGGCCCCGACGACAGATAGTTCTGGCGTTGAACAAAGCACAGAAGCAACAACGGACGATTTCATGGTCTGGGCCTAAACAAGTGATGCAGTAAGAATGAAAGTCTCGGTGTGTGGTATTTGCTCACAGGCGAGACAATTATTAACTTTCTGACATCAGTTAGTGCAAGAAAAAAGGATCTAGCAGGGTACTTAGCTTTAGAAGACTTCAACTTCAATCTGAAGACGAAACTCAGGTAGAGGACGACTGGCACTCGTGCGAACTGCTTCTGCTTTGGGCTCCATGGCAAGAAAGACTGATGTAATGGCGTCGGCTGTCTTACTTTATACTACTGATGACCTGACGTCAGTCCTGAAGGGACAGCAACTGAGGAAGAAATACTAAACCTCTGGTATTCGGACTGGCCAAGGGCTACCCTGGTAGGGATAACCCAAATGTGATGACTGCAACAGTGAAACACGAAGAACAACTGCAGGTTATAATTCTACAATATTTGCGGAAATTTTTTTTTTTGACTGTAATACAATGGTGATGAGCAGCAATAAATGCATCTTCATGCTGCATTTGTTATGACTCTTCCTGCTAGCAGTACTGGGAAGTGTCTTAGGCAAATAAATCTGCTGTCTGAAAATACGTTTCAAAATAAAAATAGTCATGCTAAGTGTGTCAATATTCAGTTCCTACAAAGCTCTAACCTTTGTGGAGCATGAATATGATTAACAAACACACACATGCACACACATTCTGTCTCCATAGAACAATTTTGAGTGTGGGGTGCTGTGAAATGGAATGAAAATGGGCAAAAATCAAGGAATGAGGCTGCTAAAAATATAGAATTTTAGGGCCATTTTTCCAAGCCCTTATTTTTGTTACTTTCCTGGACAACCCCCACTCTCGTTCCTGGATTCACTGTTTCATTTATCAAATTTTTTTTTCTGTTTGGCTACCCATATCTCACTTACAGTCACTGCGTTCTAACGTTTTGCTTAAATTTGAAATGAATCAAATCACACTTATTCTTGACCATCTGACAACAGCAGCTATTTCAGAAAATGTGGCATCTGTCCACGTCTGGCAGATGACAAGTGGAAAAGGAAGTTCACTAGATATGATAGCTTGTTTCTATGGTACGATGGGGCAATGTCTGCTGAACCTGGATGGCTGGACCTGTAAGAAATCCTTAACTGTCTGCATAGATTTTGCTTTTTCTTCCATCTTTTTTAAGAGCTCTTCTACCTTAGTGCCAAATACGTTGTCCTTGTGTAAGGGGGCATCCAACAATTTAGATTTGACATGGTCTGGTAGGGGCTGTTCCTTAAGCCATGCATGCCTTCTAATGACAGATCCAGTGACTGCTGCCCTGCAAGAAGCTTCTAGGGCGTCAAAACCACAGTGCAAATTGTGTTTAGTTACTTGACTTGCAGAATGCATTAGCTCTAGTAACTCTTTGGATTCTGCACAAGCAGGAAAGGAAGGCATTTTTTGTTTGAGGAGTTCCAGGGTATGTTGCTGAAATTTTAGCATATGGAGCTGACAATTTAGTACCCTGATAGCAAGAATAGCTGAGGTGTATACTTTTTTACCCCATCTGTCCAGTGCTCGGGAATCCCTATCTGATTGGGTGGGATTCTTAGCAGAGGTTGCTTTCATCCCTTTAGGCCCTTGAGAAATTACCTCAGGGTCAGCAGTAGGATTTTTTAAAAATAAATTTGTGTGCGTCAGGGACTCTATAGTACCTGTCTGGTTTTCTGGGTGCGGGAGGGAGGGTGTAAGGAGTCAAGCTGGATTTCAGGAAAACATCCTCCACAACATCCAGGACTGGGGGGATGGCCAAGCGTCTGTGCTGTGGAAGATCTAAGAATTCCCTGAGTCTCTTTTTAGACTGAGGGTAGTTTTGACTCTCCCATTGGAAATGCTCCCGTAAGCTATGAAGGGTTTCCCCAAAGGAAAAATCCTCTGGGGGAGAGGCTGAAGGGATGGAATCCTCTGCATCAGAATCTGTACAAGTAGAGAAGGGTTGCATGTCTTCATATTCAGATGCATCAGAGTCATCTGACTCTTGTTCAGACAAAACTACAGGGGACAGATCTCTTTTCCTTTTGGAGGGGGTAGCTTGGCTTCCCCTGATCAGCATGATAAGGTCTTCCACCAATTTAAGCATTTGAGACTGAGGCAAGGAAGCACGTGGCTGAGATTGGGTCATCAGTTTCTTGGGTGTGGTTCGTACCCTGGGCCAAAGAAACTCAGTCGTATTTGAAAGAACGGTAGTCGCGAAAGAAGACGTCAGTTTGTGTCAAGAATCGGTAGTGCGAAGGTCTTCCTCAGAAGTCGGTGCCTGCTCAGCGGCTCCGGACCCATCCAAGGTAGAGACGACCACAGGATCCTTAGCTGAAGAAGAGTTTTGCGGCATACCGGACTCCGAAAGGGTCTCTGTAGCAGCCTGCAGATCCACAGAAGCGGGCATCAGGCACTGTGAAAGCGCCTCACTGAGGACCGGAGGACTAAGGACTAGCTTAACGGAAGTGTCGTCAGTAGATTAGGACCTGTGCGGTCTGTCTCTGACTTTATCTTTACATTTTTCCAGAAGATCTGCTGTTGGATGGCTTACTGAAGCCATATCGGAATTCGAGGACTGAGAGCGAAAATATCTAGCTACAATAAGGCCCCGACGACATATAGTTCTGGCGTTGAACAAAGCACAGAAGCAACAACGGAGGATTTCATGGTCTGGGCCTAAACAAGTGATGCAGTAAGAATGAAAGTCTCGGTGTGGTATTTGCTTTCCACAGGCGAGACAATTATTAACTTTTTCTGACATCAGTTAGTGCAAGAAAAAAGGATCCCCAACGGAGTACTTAGCTTTAGAAGACTTCAACTTCAATTCGGTAGACGAAACTCAGGTAGAGGACGACTGGCACTCATGCGAACAGCTTCTGCTTTGGGCTCCATGGCAAGAAAGACTGATGTAATGGCGTCGGCTGTCTTACTTTATACTACTGATGACCTGACGTCAGTCCTGAAGGGACAGCAACTGAGGAAGAAATACTAAACCTCTGGTATTCGGGCTGGCCAAGGTCTACCCTGGTAGGGATAACCCAAATGTGATGACTGCAACAGTGAAACACGAAGAACAACTGCAGGTTATAATTCTACAATATTTGCAGAAATTTTTTTTTTCACTGTAATACAATGGTGATGAGCAGCAATAAATGCATCTCCATGCTGCATTTGTTATGACTCTTCATACAAACAGTACTGGGAAGTGTCTTAGGCAAATAAATCTGCTGTCTGAAAATACGTTTCAAAATAGTCATGCTAAGTGTGTCAATATTCAGTTCCTACAAAGCTCTAACCTTTGTGGAGCATGAATATGATTAACAAACACACACATGCACACACATTCTGTCTCCATAGAACAATTTTGAGTGTGGGGTGCTGTGAAATGGAAAGAAAATGGGCAAAAATCAAGGAATGATGCTGCTAAAAATATAGAATTTTAGGGCCATCTTTCCAAGCCCTTATTTTTGTTACTTTACTGGACAACCCCCACTCTTGTTTCTGGATTCACTGTTTCATTTATCAAATTTTTTTTTTCTGTTTGGCTACCCATATCTCACTTACAGTCACTGCGTTCTAACGTTTTGCTTAAATTTGAAATTAATCAAATCACACTTATTGTTGAACATCTGACAACAGCAGCTATTTCAGAAAATGTGGCATCTGTCCACGTCTGGCAGATGACAAGTGGAAAAGGAAGTTCACTAGATATGATAGCTTGTTTCTATGGTACTTTTGAGTTTGGTGGTTTTATATGAGCCGGTTTGATTAGCTGGGACAGTTCATATTGTTTTCCTGTTTCTGCTTCCACACTAGGAGGCGGGTGGATTTTAAGAAAACTGCTACAACTGTACTTCTCTTGGGTTCTACTAGACTAGCCATACTACATAGTTTGGCCCTCGTCCTTTTAAGAGTTAAAGCCTATGTCCAAGCGCTTTTCTAGACACACCACTAACCTCTCAAACCAGTTGGAATCTCAAAATACTTTTACATTGATATAAAAACATTATGAAACAATAACACTTGTTGCAATCAGCATTTTACTAAAAAAATATGTATATTGTTCAACAATAACTAGAAATGGCTTGTTTCACATGCTTGGAGAGGAGAACAGGAAGTAAATATTTTTAATAGCATGTAAAAGCATACCTTTCAAACTCTTAATGTAAGAATTCTGGACAAAGCCAAAAATAATGGATGGGGAAGGTCTGAAAATAGGGGCAATCTTTAAATATTGCTCTTATTAGCACAGGAAGTTGCTAGAATAACAGGTTATATATATTTATTTATTTACATTTGTTTACCGGGAAATTCCGACTGGGCCAGAAGCCCATTTTCAGCGGTGGCCCGAGGAGAAAAGCTCCACAGAAGTATAAGCAATATACAATAATTAGTACAATAGTAGACATATAGTAAGATGAGTAATACACATTACCTAGTTAATCTATACAAAGTAGTACTCAATACAGTTTTCTAGTAGATACAGGTTCAAAAAGAAAAACACACGCATTTCAGTAAAGATTACTGTGAGAAAAGTAAAATTAGTACTGTGTACATATTAAATAATAGTTATGAACAAATGATATTTCCTTTATATATATTTTTGAGTAGTAATAACACTGAGGAGAGGGAGAAAATGAGATAAGGAGTGGACAGTGTGTTGAGACAGTTTTAGATATCTTGTCAGTCAGGTTTGGCGCAGAAGCAATGCCACTTCTTGGATAGATGTTCAAATAATAGTTATTTGAAATTGGTAAATTGAGGTGTGTTTTAGAGGGTGTGGGGTACAGAATTCCATAACTTGGCTATTTGATTTGAGAACAGAGCTTTACTGTGAGTGTTGTTCGCTCTGTTTACTGTGAGAATGTTTCTGTCTGCAAATCTTAGAATTCATGGGCATGAGTAGGGAAGTTTCTTGAGGGATGGGCAACTGTCATGATGGAAGATGATACTGTGTGTGAATTTAAGTTGGTAGAGATGGAGAAGGTTAGGTAGCTCGAACCAATTTGATTTATGCAGAGCAATGCAATGGTGGGTTTGGTGGGGAAGATTGGCTGCAAACCGGGCTATTTTGTTGTAGCAAGTTTCCAATTTGGTTAAGTCTGATTTTTTTTTTAATTGGTAAAGAGGGGGAAAGGATATAGAAGCATAGAGAGGAGGAAGGTTCTGGATAAAGCTAGTCTGGTATTGTCAGTGAGGAATTTCTTGCTTCTGTACAGTCAGCCAAGTTTGATGAACTTGATGACTTTTCTTAATTGTGTTGGCTATGTGTTGGTCAGATCTGAGTTTGTTGTCGATTGTCATACCAAGGAGTTTTGTATGCTCAACTGGTTGGATGACTGTGTTGTTTGCTGTGAGAATGGTGAAAGGAGGGGTGTCGGCAATTGTTTGATACTGGTAAATAGCATTAGCTGTGTCTTTTTGGGGTTGAGGAATAGTTGTGATTTACTTAAATATGTTTCTATAAAATAAAAGCTTGTTGGGCTACAGTTTGGAGGACTGGTAAGGTATCTGCTGAGCAGATTAAAGTTGAATCGTCCACATACTGAACTACTTTAGCATGTGTTGTGGATGAGGCTAGATCATTAAAGAAGACTGTGAAAAGAATGGGTCCTTGTATGGACCCTTGGGGGACTCCAACTGAGACAGACAGAAGTGGTGAAAGTTTGGATTTCTTTCGTACTGCTTGTTGTCTGTCAGAAAGATAGCTTAGGAACCAGGAGAAGGAAGTCTTTGATAAGTTTAGTGAGGCAAGTGTACTAAGGAGTTTCTGATCGGAGACAGGGTTGAATGCTTTTGACATGTCTAAGAAGACTGATGCTACTTGCTGGTTTGAATTTCTCAGTTGGTTGATGGTTTTGTATTAGTATGTACTTATTGTAGGGTATGAAGTCTGAAATTCAAATGTCTGCCATTATTCATTATTATTTGGTGACTTCAATCTTCATGTTGTTATCCCACAATTCCATTGGAGTAGGTGGGGTTACATGATTATGTATACAAATTTTATGTTAATAAGCATACCCACTTTTGGCCAGTTGTACCTACTTTTCACAGGCCTTTGTCCAAATGTTTGATGTTTCCAGGTTGAAGTATATGAGTGCAGCCAGCACGTGGTTCCTGCTGACGGCTGGGGAAAGTACATTGGAGGGGGTTTCATCTGGTGGAGCTGGGCAGTGGAGTGAGAGGTGAAGTATGAGCTGAATTAATCAGCTAGTAGATATACTATGTCAACCTGATCAGTATAGGTAGTACTGTTCAGCACCAGGTCAGCGCACTGTTGTGTGCTACCACTACGTTTCCGGATGTAGCTGAAGAAGGTCTTCTGATTGCCTTTACCCTGTGAGTCTATCCTGACATCATAGTTGGATTTGTTGACTTAATTAGACCTCCTAGTTTCTTATTTAGTTGTATAAAAGAGCACTTGCCTTTAAGGGAGTTGCTTTTCCTGATATTATCCATGAGTTTTCTTCTTTTATTATATACCCTGTTTAAGTGAGGATTCCACCACTAGGATTTGTTTTGGGTTTATTTCTGGTAGATAAGATGCAGGTATTCACAGGTTTGTATACTGCCTCTGTGAATAATTTTGCATAGGTAGCAGTGGTCTTGCTGCTGGGTGGGGAAGCCTTGAATTTTGACAAACTGTCACTTAATAGGATCTTATACTTGGGGTGGTGTAGGAGGTTCCCCTTTTGCAAGAAATATCACTTACAAGCTTGTTCATGTTAAGCTGTACAGGGAAAATCATTATTTCAAAGTGCATGTGCATTATATATTAATATATATGTGTGTGTGTGTGTGTGTGTGTGTGTGTGTGTGTGTGTGTGTGTGTGTGTGTGTGTGTGTGTGTGTGTGTGTGTGTGTGTGTGTGTGTGTGTGTGTGTATGTGTGTGTGTGTGTGTGTGTGTGTGTGTGTGTGTGTGTGTGTGTGTGTGTGTGTGTGTGTGTGTGTGTGTGTGTGTGCGCGCGCTTGTGTGTGCTGCTTCTCCCATTGACTATAACAGACAATCATAGTCTTTTTTCCAAGTTATTCTTCTCAGCTGGGCATGTTAATTGTCACAGCAGAGTGATTTGCTCAGTAGCATAAATGGCTGCAGCGTTATCGTTTATCATGGCTGGCGGGACCTCCCTTCAGAGCGATTCTTCTCCTTGTTGAAAATCACTGAGGTAGGGGGTGGTCTCTGAATCAGAAAAATTGGCTGAGAGGGAGTAGCTACTCATGTTAGTGCCTACTGCAGAGGGTAACCCTTCCTGAATCACATGGATGGTCTTGTTAGTGGTTACAACTTTTTTAGTCTATGAAAATAAAACAGTGTGGCTGCCCAACTCAACATTGTGGCTAATAATTTCTAAGCATGAAACGAAAAGGCCCCCATTTTTGTTATTACAATGTCTGTAATAACACTTCTTCTATTTGTTTCCTATCTGTTCCAAGTTATTTTCATAAATGAACCACTTTTTGAAAAATGCACAGAAGTGGAAAAATGAAATGGCTAAAATTACTTCAATGTATGTTTTTGGACTAGAAGTAGAAGTAAGTTTGTGATTTTTTACACATACTTTCAAAAACTTCTTGTTACCTCCTTGTACTGACAAATTCAATTTCATGTTTTTATTTGAATGACTGGATATCTGAACAGTTTTTCTGAGTTGGAAATAAGTTTTACTACTACTAAAAGTCTAAGTAGTCAGAGACTGGTATTTTCCAAACAGCTGTACAATACTGTCTAAATGAAAGGGCAAAGAGGAAAGTATAAATGGAGTTCACTTATATGAAACATTAAAGCTTTAGACGCCATCCCACATAAGGGAATAATTGACAAATTAAAAGCAACAGATATCAATTTATATTTATAACAGTGGACAAAACACTGGGTAAGTAAAACAAAGCAAGTCATGCTGGTGGGGGGGGGGCTGTTATCTATCTCAAGAAGGGTTACTACTGGTTTCCTACAGGGATTTATTTATATGGAACCCATTTTGAACTTTCTTCTCATAAAGAAAGAGGTGGGGAATGGACACTGAACGTCACATACATTGAGGAGTAAAAATTGGATAACATAATTACTTCAATAAAAGATGTCAATGTTCTGCATATTGTTTTACAAAAAACATACATTTTCTACAATAACAATGACTCTCTCCTTGTCTGTGTTATGTTTTTCCCACCTCCCAAAAATATGCTGTGAATTTTTCTACCTCATGAAGGAAGGAACCAGGCATGCCAACAAAGTGCACCCAGAAAATAAATGGAGTTGTGGGCACTGGCACGGATTCTACGTGGCAACAGCTGGGAGAAGAGACATGTAGACCAATTACTTTAAGCCGGCAGTTAGTGCAGAGGACTAACTGGCACTTAACACAGAGGACTACAGTTCTGACCTGCAAACAAGCTGCTTCTTGAGCCAAAGGTACAGGGTTTGAATCTTTCTACCTTCACTAGCCTACTGTGAAACCTTGAGCAAGTCACTTAACTAGACAGTCCTTTGGAGGAACCAGGAATTTGGGCTAAGTTCTTTATTGGTCTGCATGCCTAGTAACTACATATGAACCTACATTGTACATGGACAACAGGCTGTGTTCCATATCAAAGTTAGATGGTCAGCTGTGTACAAATTGGCTCTAGTGATCTGGTCACATCAACTAATGTTGCTAAAAATGGGCGTGGGTATTTGGCAGTGCTAAGCAGGTAGAGGACCTGGCCTAACACTACCTTTGATAGGGATCCATGCTAATGGTGGGAGGGGCCTGAGCAGTCCTATTAACAAATGTGTGCCCACAGCAAAGCCAAGCAGCTCTGGAACAATAAGATACTGGCTGATAAGTAAGCTACTTCCCGGCATGGGTTACCTGGAGTACTTCTGCTGAATGAAAACTGGACGTAAAACTAATCACTCCGCCAAAACTGAGCTATGGAGTTCTACAATTATTTCTACAACAACAGGATGCAGATCGCGAGTGGATGACAAGATGGTAAGGAAGATACTGGATATTGGTATGTCCACAGACAAGGTGCAAGGACACAGCAGCAAATCTGCTTGGCTTCAGAATTTACTGCTCAGAGGGAGAACAAACTAGAAATGGTGTGGGAAATGTGGTGAGAGAGATTATCCTCCAAACAGTGAGGGATGACACCAGAAGCAGTGACAGAATGTAGCTATAAGACTCCAGTGTAATGAGAGAGCACTGTTTCTAATCTCAGCCTATGCCCACATCAGTGACTGCAAGGAAGAGAAATCTTTCAGGCATAAAGCAGGAATAAAAATGAGTTGGTCTTGATAACGTTCAGACCTCACTGCTTTCTTGTATTAGGGCAACTAAAACAGGCTGTAAGGACTTTCTAGGTCTTTCTGTCTGGTAAATGGCTTAATGGTAGCCAACAAACATTTACCAAGAGAGGCAGTCACAAGACCACATACAAAACTGGTCAGCATGCAAGTCAGGAAGGCTTCCTCTAAGTAAGGAAAGGGCATTAGGGTAATATCAGAGATTAAAAAGTCATCCCTAGTGAAAATGTCAGTCTCCAGCTTAAAAGACTGGTAGCCATAGTCAGCTGTAAGCTGTAATCATAGAAGGCTCTAAGGTCAACAGAGACTAGGCTGAAGACCTGGTAGCTTACTGGAGAGTGCAGGGAAATATTCTCAGCTCTAGCCCCTCAAGAAGATGATGAAACAGTTGGAGCCAAAAAAGACTGTTAGCATCTCAAATCAGTATGTGTACACAACACAACAGACAGACATCCGAGCCAGTTATAGAAATAAGGTTCTACGGAAAGCTGGTGGCGGAACGCAGAAGTCCGTGAAGTTATCAGAAGAAAGGAGAAATGCAGGAAGATGTGGGAAAAAGAAAAGACAGCCAAGGCTAAAAAAGAATACTGTTTGGCTAACAAAGAGGCTAAAAGGGCGGTCACAATGGCAAAGAAAAAGGTATAACAGATTTTTTTTTTTACCAGTTTCTTAACAGTGACTCAGAAGATGGCACAAAGAAGCTCTATCAAGTCATAAAGCAACAACAGAAAGATAAAGAAGACAGTTGTCAGACATCATTCATAAGGCATGACAGCAACAATTTGCTTACCAGTTTGGGAAATGTCAAGAGCAGATGGAAGGAATACTTTAAGAAGCTTCTTAAAGAAACCAGACCTATGAAAATTGTACTGCTCCAGGAACAGCCTACAAAGAAAGAAAAAGAATCCACACTAGAAGAAGCATGAAGAGCTCTAAGGAAAATGAAGTCATTAAACGCACAACAGACATGTCAAGATGTTGGGTGCATTAGGGGAAAAATGGCTCCTGAGGACAGTCATTGTGGTATGAAGAGAAATGCGTATCTCAGATGATCAGAGAGTAAGCATTCTAGTGTCAGTGTACAGCATGAAGGTGCTGAAGTGGGAAGGGGACGATAAACAAATATGCACAATCGTAGAAAGTAAGACAGAAAATGAGTAGTTTAGATTCTGTTCAGGATGGAATATAACCAACCTCATGTTTGCAGTAAGTAGGTTAGTGGAGAAGAAACTGGAAATGAGGAAAGAACCCAATTGAGCATTCCTAGATTTGGAGAAAGCATATGACAAGGTCCCAATGGATGTCCGTGGTGGTGCAGCGGTTAGCATTGTCACCTCACAGCAAGAGGCTCTCCGGTTCAATCTTTGGCTGGGGTGTCTTCTGTGCGGAGTCTGCATGTCCTACCTGCGGTCGTGTGTTTCCTCCGGGTGCTCCAGTTTCCTTCCACATCCCCAAAGACATGCTGCAAGTGGATTGGACATGCTAAAATTGGCCCTAGGCGTGAGTGCGTGTGCCTTCCCTGGAAGGTTGGGTGCCGGGCTGGCAACTCGACACCATAAAACTCCACTGCCAATCATGAGCGGACAAGGTGATCCACTGTGGCGACCCCTAACCGGGAAAGGCCGAAAGAGAGAGAGAGAGATATGACAAGGTCCCAATGTAGTCAATTTAGGCAGTCTTGTGATTGCTTGAAGTTCCAGAAACAGACAGAATTAGGGCAGAGTATATACAAGAACCCAAAGACACAAATGAGACCAATGTTCAGACTTACACAGAGATTCCAAGTGCAAGTGTGTGTGCATCAGGGTTCAGTTCTGACCCCACTCTTGTTCAAACACTTTGGAAGGGACAGATCAACAAAGCTGCTGTATAGTGTCGATATGGCATTAGAAGCAGTCTCTGAACAGGAACCTTACCAAATGACAGACGTTTGGAATGCAAAACTAAAGGTAATTGGGATGAAACTGGAATGCAAAACCAAAGGCACATGGAATGAAATTAAGTGCAGACAGAACAGTGGCCATACCAGCAAATGGGACAAATCACAAGATATTGAAATTAAGATAGAAAGGAAACTGTGGAATATGTTAACATCTTCAAATATCTGTGATATCTGGTAGAAAAGGAGGCAAGTCTGAATGAGAAGGTCAAAGCTAGAATCAGAGGTGCTGCAGCCAGCTGGCACAGAGTTGCGGGGTAGTGTGTTATAAATAATACCAAAGAAGTTGAAAGGTTAGGCGTGCAAAACAGTGTTATTACCAAAGCTTCTGCAGGGCACAAAAATCTGGGCAATGAAGGCCGAGCAGCTGACAAAGCTTGAAGTGATGGGGATGAAGTATGTCAGACAGGAAGTAGGATGCTCATTGAAGTACCCCATGCAGGAAGTAGGATGCTCATTGGAGTACCCCAGACAGGAAGGAGGATGCTCATTGCATTAAGTACCTCAGACATTAAGTAGGATGCTCACTGTGCGACAGATGAAGAAATGGGAAGGTCAGAACAGAAGTGAAAGCAGTCCCAATTGCAGAGAAGGTTAAAGAGAATATATTACTGTGGTTCGGTCACAAGTGCAGGAAAGCAGAAGACACTTTGGTAAAGAAAAATTGGGAAAGCCAAGGAGAAGGCAAAAAGAGATGAGGATGTCCAACCAAGAGATGGAAGGGGTGTGCAAGAGAAGGCCTGCAACAGTCAGATATGACCACTAAAGAAGGTAGAAGAGTGGCTATAAGTTGAGACGTATTGACAGCTTACACCCCCATGTAAAAATGTCACAAGAAGAATGGAATGGACGATGATGGTAATGACTGCCAGATCATAAAAATGGACCCATCACTAAAGATCTAGAGACAGTGGTAAGCAATATTTAATCTTCAACAAGAATGTACATACTAATGTAGAAAGGTATACTCAGTGCCCCATCTAATTGTAATCAGGCCAAGAAAATCATTGAACAAATTGTATAACTCTCTGATCCATCTCACTTCTGAATACAGTGCCTTCAAACAAACCACCTGAATGAACTTGAAAAGGTACTACAGCTCCTTATTAGAAAAACATACGGTTAGAAATCCTGAACTTTTTACAAAGGTTTAATGAAATGTCATTGTAGTTTTCCTATAGACTGTTAAGAAGCATTCTCTGCATAGGCTAAGTAGTAATATATGATCTAGTTCTATAAGAAAGCTTATGCTTGGAACACTCTGCTAGGGCAAGTAACACCAGATCGAGGAACTTAATAATAAAAATAAATATCAGTAACAGAGAAAAGTGACAGATTGTATATATTATATAATGCCTTCCAAGAGTATGGAATAACCTCCTTATAATCAGAAGTCATCAGCTACTAACTCCCTTCAAAACTAATCTTGATAAGTATATGATAAGCAGAAAATGTACACACGGTGTTAGGGCAATACGGCTTCCTGAAGGACAGTAGGTTGCTGGGTTGTACAACAAATGTACCGACCAATGAAAAAATAGAGTACAGACGTAGTTTAAAGGACAGCAACAAAAATGAAGAGTGGCAAGAAGTGATCTTGGGGCGGGGGGGGGGGGCAGACAGACTTAGATTAGTACAAACAGATTTAAAGAAAGGAGGCAGAAAGGAGCAGGACACAAACATGTAAGCACCGCAGTGCAATTCACACAGCTCAGGTGGGTAATGTCCTAGAAAAACAAAAGATGCCTGTAGACAAGAGGATAAAACATGAAGACAGAAGGCCCAACACCTCAGGGGACATGCACAAAATCTATTTAAAATGAAAGGGTGGTGTATGCCATCCAATGAGTATAGACATGGGTAGACTAGAATCTATATATGCCAAACATTTCACTCTTGTGGCTGACACTATGTTTCTTTGTTACTTCACTTTTGAAAAAAAGCTCACAGGTTAATCTGAAGCACTAGGCATAAAGTTTAAAACTTGGATATCTTTACAGCATTTAATGAATAAGAGACATGTACATAAACTATGGTCCCAAATTTTTTATGCATTTCATATATTACAAACATGCAATATCTTTATCTCGCTAATAAATCATATTTACAGCATCCCTAACGTTTGACTTTGGTTACAACTTACTTATGTGGTCCCACAGTAACATACAGAAAAAAAATAATGTTTAATATTTGTAATTGGTACTCTATTTGTACTCAACCCTCTACATTACTTCATGGTCCAATTGTTATGTTTTACAACTGTAGGAGCCTTATTTCATTTTGATCAGCTGTGAAAGTAGGGTAAATAATTTTGGTGGTTTAAAGAGATAACACTGTTACAACCTTAAAGGGTTTCAGCAGACCAGCAGACTGACAGAGATCTCCGTTGTCTTTTTCTTATAAAACTGATCTGAAAGGTTACTTGGCATAATAAAGATTTACAATGTATCTTTTCTCAGACAGCTGTCATGACTCATATGTGACTTGTAACATGATAACTGATGAGCATGTGTGCACACCTACACTGATAGCAAGATGGCAAGTGTCATGTGAGTTTTGAGAACACTTGCATTTCCCTGCACCCTCTGCTTCACTGCAAGTGCAGATACACTAAAACTATAAGTAGCAGTAAATGAATGCTCACCCACTCACACTAACTGAATCAGAACTGTGGTTTCTGTCCTGTTGCTAAGACAACACAGCAATAACCTCCAGATGGATATTGTGAACGTACCCATTTTTAGCAAAAGTGAGCTGTAGGAAAACGGGGTATGCATGACGCAGTGTGTGTGTGCAATACTATATCTGCTTCCTATGATAACGCCTCCTGTTACCTGAACAATCGGCTGCAGTGCAATGACAGAAATGTAAGACACCTTTTCCATCAGCAGAACAATTTGTTTTAGAAGTAATGACGCTGGACACACGCTAGAAACTGGTATTAGAAATGCTGGTCAAAAGGACAAGGTCAGGATGTCACAGAAAGAAGATAAGGAAAATAGGCATGGTGGGGGAATCCAATCTTGTAGCAAGTTTAGGTTTCAGCAACTCAAAGACGTCAGCTGATGTCATAAACCTATTTAAAAAGTATGAGTGTATGCTCACCAATTATCCTCTCTGTCTCTGTGCCGACAGAAAAGCAACGGAAGCATTCAAGATATAGCCTGTTAGTCAGGCATTTTAATCACATAAATTAAATGCAAAGGTACATCTTAGGGGATCCTTCGATAAACTGCAGGGGACTTCAACAGTCATCCATTTTGAAAAAACAAAGAGCACAGCCAAACTGACCTTCATACAGAAAAGCAAAAGTAGCTGAGAAGTACACAAACATTACCTAGAGATACATGTAACAAAATCCATAAACAATAGTTTGAAACACAACTTTACTGAAATGTTAAGCAACATAGGCTCAAACTGACAAGCAATAAGGCAACCACACTAAACAAAAAAAGGCAAAGATAAAGTGATGTTAAACAGTAACACAATATTACTTCTTTGCAACAGTTGTAATGACATTTTTTTCTCAGTAGAAAGCTCATAAGTGAGTCACTCAGATATGCAGGAAAACAGCAGCAAATGGAATAAGTCAGCCCACTCATCATCCAGTTTTCCACAAACCATTCAGGGCTTAAAGCTATATTTTTAATTTAAAATATCTATTAGGATTTTTTAAACCTATTTTTCCACTATCATACTGCACAAAAAAATGAGAGATTTGTCAGTGGTCAGTTATGGAAAGACAGCTCAAGATGAACCAGAGAAGTTCTGTCAGGAGAAAAACAGCACAGAAAAGTTGTCAGTTCGCACATAGAAATGTAGTTTTCAGCATAACAGCAAACAGTTTTTGACATAACTGTTACTCCAAGGTGCTG
>NC_056730.1:31656364-31743864 GCF_019279795.1 Protopterus annectens | reverse complement strand
AAACTTACTTCCTTTGTGTTGCATAGTGTTCTTCTTTGTACATTATTTTACCTGGGCAGAACCTGCAAATGGTCAGCTATGATCAGTCTACTATCCTGGTAAAAAAACGTAAAATAATTTTAAAAGTAAAATAAAAATTACTGGCGTACAGCTTTAAATCTCTGTATTAAAGTGGCAGTCATTATCTTTATAGTCTCTTCCAGTGAAGGTCTCCATTTAAACAACCAAACTGCCTGTTCTAGGACATAGCAAGGTGTTGAAATTGTGCCAGAGCTTGTGGTCACTTTCTTTTTCTTTTACTCCAATCTGCTTTCATCATACAAACAATGGCATAAGCACCCCCCCATGGTTATTTGTTTTACTAAAAAATACTAGGGTTCATTAGGTAGGAACACAAAGTTGTAGCTGATTATAGCAACATATTCTTCAGTACTGCTTAATTCATTTTTGGTCACCCCACCCTGCCCTAACATTCCCTCAGGGCCACATCTGCAACTCACCATAAACAGGTCACTGTCCTGACACATTCAGTGACTTAGCTCACAGCCTTGCCTGTCTTATGTACTGGATAGTAAAACAAAAAGGGAAGGCACAAACCTAACTGTGAGTGGGGGCCTTCGATACGCAGTGCAGCATTTTCAGTATGTTAATATCTTGGCTCCCAAATAAAGACTCTGCATGGCCAAATGGAATCTCCAATCTGCACCACAAGTGACAATAATGCCAACCACACACTGTACATCCCATACCAATAGCAAACAAAGTGCACTCTATCCTTTCCATTTCATGATTAAGCCTTCAGTCCCTAAAACAGTCCTTAAATCAAATGTTCCTTCTGTTGTTTGAAGAAATCCACATGCTGTACTGAGGATACATTTTTTTAGTCAGTACTGGTTAAACAGAGGTGTCATAACTAAACTAGGCACACAGACTCTCTAGATTTGCAGAAATCAAACTGCACATATGGCTAGTGCCATTTCATGGAGGGCAGAAACTGACTCTGGCAGCACGGAGCAGGAGTTCCTGTTGAAGGTTCAAGGAATGAAATAACGATCCTCCTAAAAACATTGCTGAAAATGCAAATCTGGAGACTATCAACTAAGTCTGAAGTTTGGGTATCTTTAAGTATTCATCTTATTCCAAGACACAGCAATTGTGGGAGTTACCGTACATAAGCAGTACTGTGGTGGTGGTGAGGTGGGGGTGAAGCCCCCTGAAAAACTCAATGTAAAGGCATTAGACTGAGGTTTGAGATCAATCACATTTTATTTTCATAGCTGCGGTTATCAAGATTTCAGGTTTTGCACTTCGCTAGAGACCTATGACTGTAGTAGACATTTTGCAATCAAGAATTGGAGGAGGTCCTTAAAGGTTAATGGAAAAGCTTTTAGCTGAACAACCCCTTAACTGCAAACGAAAGCAGAGCATTACTGACTCAGTTTACAACACGAGTTGCATTATCACCAGTACCCTGACTCCTGAATTCAATGCTAACTTATAGAAAGCTATATCAACTGTGAAATACACCATTAAAGGCTGCTAACAATGCTGGATAGACAGGAAATTTAATGGAAGAGCACTGTACTTGACTACACACAACTCTCTACACCAAAAGCAGGCCCCTCTAGGCAAAATATGGATTTAATCAACTTTATTGTTCAGAGATATAACTACCTAATACACATACATACATGCACAAATAAAATGTTAAACTATTATAATCAGTTTAAACAAATATAATACATATTTATGGTGGTCAGGATTTACATCACAACTCTAATACAATATCTCAAACATTTAAAACTCACTTTCTTTTCATAACAAAATATATAACAAAAACCAGATTATTAAATCAAATACAAGAACCCCAACTTTAACTAAAGTAGAATACAAACATAAAAAAATAACATACAAAATATAAGTACATTAGCAACTCGTAAGAGTCACTTGGTTTCCTAACAAACATGACTTGCATTTAAAATAAATATGTAGCAATCACTATCCCCTGTTAACACCTTTCATCTGCTTCAAGGTAAGCTGATGATGCCACAAACCATATTTCCTACCAAAACCATACAGCCCAAAATGGGTGCTTTTTGTTTTTTATTCCATCCTCAAGCAGCCAAATTAGTCCTACACCCCCCACAACAGATGAAGTGAAGTAGCATGATGGCTTAATGGAATGAGTACTGCCTCAGAGATCCTGAATTCAGGGTTCACTCCTGATCTCCAGACACTGTGGAGCTTTCATGTTCTTCCCAAGTCTGTGTGTTCTTTCTCCAGCTACTCAAGTATCCTTCTACCTGCTAAATATATGTTGACTGACTGGATACACTGCATCGGGTCTATGTCACACTACTGAGACAACAGCAATGAACAGTCCATACAGTGAATGTTTATATTGCTGAATGCTACTTTTTTAATGTATTTTTATTTATTTATTTTATTTTGCATTTGTTAACCGGGTTGGTCCAGCTGGGTAAGAATTTACCTTTTTTCAGTGGAGACCCGAGGGGAAAAGCCCCAAACATACAAGTATACAATAATACAGAGCAAAACAATGTCATGAATACAATGAATAAGAAAAAAATAATGTACTTCATGGAATTAAACATAGCTATATATAAAAATATAATAATAAGGTTGTAAAAGGAAAAACAATGATAATAAATCCAAGAGGTATGCAGTAAGGGAATTAAGGTTATAGGTAATCATTTGAAAATAATATGGCATTATTAGATTAGTGGCTAGAAGGAGAAATCGTGTATTTGCAGGGGGCCTCAGATCTGAGGATGAAACTAGTGCAGGAGTAAAAAAAAAAAAAAAAAAAATAGAGAAACGTGTATGTACAAGGGTCCTCAGATCAGAGGAAGAGATGGTACAGAAAAAGAAAGTAGTACAGGAGGGGTGTAGTGATCTAGGGAGGGTGTAGAAGGGAGAACAGATAGACATAGTACGTTACAGAAATAGGAAAGGTCTTATAGATCAGACTTAGTGGTAAAGTGGGTATAGGAAGAGGGAGGGGTTAAGTAGGATGGGTGCAGGCACATATAGGGTTGTTATGGAGATACAGTATCAGGTCATGTTTGAAGTTAGAAATGGAGGTATGGCTTCTGATTTGCACAGGAAGATTGTTCCAGATAAGGGAAATGGAGTGTTTACAGAGTATTTTACCTACGTTTGGAGTTACATTTTTTAATTTTTAATTTATCATTATTGTTTCTTGATAATTAATCAACTGATTGTTCACAACTGAGTCATGTGACTTTCATTTTCACTACTTATTGGAAATAGTTTGTGAATGTGTTCAGTTCTGATGAAGTCCTTAACATTATAGGATGAAAGCACTTAAAGTTTTTATTTTTTCTGCTTCAATAAAATGCTTACACATCTTCGGTGGTGATTTGAATTTTTAACACGCATTACGTTTTGGCAGGGTTTGTCTTGGTTTATTGCTGAATGTTACCATATTGAATTACATTAGTTGGCCAACATTGCCGATGGTATATTAACATGGTGAATAAGTAAAGTAAACACAAAAGAAAATGTATAGCTCCCTTAGCAGCTGGCCAAGTAATGTAATTCAGTGTGGTAACATTCATCAATGTAAACATTTGCTGAATGGACTGTCTGATGCTGTCGTCTCGAATAGCAGTTTACTGAAGGGATCCTTCGATGGTATGACACAGACCCCACTAAATCTTCTACACAATAAAATACAGACATTTTATACATACATACATATTGTTCCAGTAGCCCAATTCAAGGCATAAGAGGGTTCGGCTATAACCACTTTACTCACCCAGTTACAAAACAAATAAATAAGAGTGCTAAAGGACTTGAACCCCAAGTGCTTTGTAGCCAGTGTACTTTAATGCATGCAGCCACTTTCAGCTATAAAAACAGAATCTCGAATGATGGCTACTTCTGACTGTTTAGAACCACCTTCTATAACATATTCTCTGACCATCAACCACTGTACAATGGTACACAGTGAAACACTGAATCTCACGGACAGATATTATCAGAGGCTGCATTTCTGCACTCTGTTCTCCTGACACATCGTATCAAACCACTTTCACATTCACATTATCTAAGGCAAAGGCTGGTATATTACCAGGTGTGATATGTTTTGCACAGAAAGTTACAAAACTGCTAAGCACTGACATAGCATCTTTTTGAAGATTTTGTCAATCGCATGCCTTCTGTCAAACTGTAACTCCAAAATATGTATGCATTTGCCAGCTGCTCCCTGCTGGTTTACAACTCAGTGCTGCTGGTGACATAAGCTGCTTTAGCAACAACAGGTATGAAGGTATCGTGGAGATGCTGCCCTCTTTGTCCAGTAACCAACAATGCTAAATCCTCACTCTCACTTGGGAAGGTAGCTTTGTGACTCCCACCATCCAATCTCCTTTTCTTTTGAATGACAAATAATTTTGCTCATAGGTTCATAGGTTCATATTAGGCTATCTGCCCTAGGGCATTTATAAGCCTAGCCAGAGTGTGTTTGGCTTTTGCCACCCATTTTAAATTAATTTTGCTATGCCCTTTTTTGCGGTTAGTATACTGTGCCTCTGTCTAACAGTGACACAGAAGTGATACCCGGGGTAAACCTACTATCTCCCATCCACTCATCAAGATTCCTCTTGAGGAGAGTCAATGAGGGACTCTGCCAAACCTGGACTGGGATTTTATTCCAGAGTGAAGGGAGCCTCTGGGTTATGAATCTGTCCCTCCAGCATGTCCTATTTATTTCAGTGCTGAGGTTCAAGTCTCTCGAGCGCGTAGCTCGATGGGATTTGGATTTTCTGAGGTGTAGCATGTCCATTAATTCTGGGTTGGACATGGCTTTATACGTCAGGCACAGATCGCCTCTGAGCAGACGGTATGACACTGAGTAGAGCTGGAGTTTCTTTAACTGGGCAGCATATGGCATCTGTTTGAGCCCTTTGATCCTCTTGGTGAGGTACATTTGGGGTCTTTCCAGTTGCTGCAGGTGTCTGGTAAGGTACATCCCAAAAGGGGCATTGTACTCAATTATGGGCCTGATGAGGGATGAGTAAAGAGGCATGATGACCTCCCCTGATCTAGATGTGAATCCCTTCATAATTAGATGGGCTATATAAAATGTTTTTCTAACCACTTTGGCCACGTGGTTGTCAAATTAGAGATTGCTATCAACTTGGGTCCCCAGGTCCCTAATTACTTCTTCCGTACTTAATGGATTACCACCCATGTGGTAATTTGTGGGCACTTTGTTTTTGCCAAAGGGGATGACTATACACTTTTTGGTGTTTAGCTTGAGGCCATAGCTCTGGCACCAGTTGTCTGTTTCTATGAGGCCCTTTTGTAGGATGCTTGTGTCGGCTGCAGAGTTGATTATGGCGCCCAGTTTGCAGTGATCTGCGAACTTGGTCAGCCACAGTCCTTCCATGTTAGCCTGTACCTCCGAGAAATATATACTGAACAAGAGAGGTCCCAGGACTGAGCCTTGTGGGATGCCACTTGTAACTGGTTTGGAGTCTGACATGGCTCCAGCAATTCTAACCATGTGGGTTCTGTCCTTGAGCCAGTTTGCAACCCATCTAGTGACATAGGGGTTTATATTTAAGCTGGTGAGCTTATCTATAATGCCCGAGTGGGGTATTGTATCGAAGGCTTTTGCAAGGTCCAGGTAGGCTGTGTGGACCACCTTCCCTTGTCAATGGCCTTGGTGACTGTTTCAAAGAAATCAACCAGGTTTAAGAGGCAGGATCTGCCCTTAACAAAGCCGAACTGGGTAGGATCCAGTGTCTGTAGGTCCCCAATATCTTTATTTATGAGGTCCATGATGATCCTTTCCATAGCTTTGCAGACCAAGCTAGTCAGGCGTATGGGGCGATAGTTTCCAGGATCCGTTGAGGCACCACCTTTGTGGAGAGGGACCACTGTTGCTGTACGCCACTCTTTGGGTACATATCCTGTAGTAAGGCTGAGATTGAACAGTAGTTTTATGTTTGGGATTAGTTCTTCTTGGAGTTCATGTAGGACACAGCCCGGGACACCGTCTGGTCCCATTGATGCTGTGTTTTTTGCTTTGGAGAGGGCGGCTCTTACCTGAGCATCTGAGATGTCAAGGGGGCAGCATTCTGCTGGGATAGATATTTGCCCTTTTGGTGGGGAAGGGGGGGAAAAGTTTGCGCTGAACTTGTCAGCTAGGATGTTGGCAATGTCTGTGGGTTCGGTGTATTTTTTGTCATTTTGTACTAATTCTGAGCATAGCTGGGAATTCCCACCCAGGTTCCTAACATAACTAAAGAAAGCCTTGTGATTATCCTTAGTGTCCTGTGCAATTTTTCTCTCGAAGCTGGCCTTAGATGATTTTATGAGTGCCCGTAGTTTTTTGCTAATACCGATCAGAGATGCCTTCCCTTTTTGGGATTTTGCTCTATCATGTAGTAGCTTCCTCCTTCTATTGTATAGTTTGTTTATGGCTGGGGTCCACCAGACAGGACGCCTAACTTTGGAGGATTGGGTCTTGGTTTTATTTGGGACTGCATGATCCATGCATTCCTGAAGGTGTTCATAGAATGCGTTTATAAAGGATTCTGTGGTCTGGGCCATATTTTCCACAGGCCCGGGAGCTTTGAAGGATTCCACCTCGGTTTTGAGGAGTGTGAAATTTGCTTTAGAGAAGTTTTTCACTGTAGTTTTCTGGGAAGGGGCTGGGGTCGGGATGTGAATATCAAGTGAGATTAGTTTATGGTCTGATCTTACCAGTGAGGGATACACTTCTGGTCTGGAGCATAGAGTCCCCATGTTGGTGATGATCAGGTCCAGTATGTTTTCCCCTCTTGTGGGAGTGGCAACAAGTTGTTCCATAGCATTTTAGTTTATAAATTCTAGGAACCTTCGGGCTAGGGTGTTGGAGCTAGAGTAATGCTCCCAGTCTATGTTAGGGTAGCTGAAGTCGCCCAATATAATGGTGTTTGGAGAGACCTTCATATTTTCCAGTGTTCTCAGGAAGGCCGAGTGGGGTTCCTGGGTTTGGGAGGGTGGTCTGTAGCAGGCTATAAACTGGAAGGCAGTTTTACCCACTGTTAGTTGCACATGGATAGTCTCTGATGCTTCGTGCTGTGCCACCAACCTGGAGGTGTGGGTATCTTTGACGAATATTGGTACTCCCCCTCCTTTTGTGGTTCAGTCCAAGTTTTGGGGTCGAAAAACATCGTATGAGGTATAACCTGGTAGTGCTGGGGTGCTCTCGGGAGCCTTGAACCAGGTTTCTGTTACTGCACAGATATCGATGTTCTCCATGCTAAGGAGAGTTTCGAGTGCGTGCATCTTGAGGTTTAGACTTCTGGCGTTGAGTAGCATTACTCTTAGTTTCTTATCCCTTATGATACCTATGGAGGTGGGTTTGTCTTTTGAGCCTTGCCTAAAAAAGGCACTATGGGGGTGGCAAGAGCCTTTGCCAATATCCGAAAGCCCAGGGATGACAGGTGCAAGCCGTCCCTAGTGAAGCATCGTGGCTTGGCGAGCATGTCATCCCAGGCAGACAGGCATTGGATCCCCTTTGAATGACACCAATACTTAAGCCAATTGTTGAAATTGATCATCTTGTCTTCATATTGTGGCGTCACTCTTGGTGAGGGTAAGATGCTACTCAAGGTCAAGTCATACCGGCCTGGGCTACATGCTCAGAGAGCTCCTCTATGTCTCTTTTCATGTAGTCCAGGGAGGTACGTCTCAGGTCATTCACACCAGCATGGACAAGGACTGAGTCATATTTGTACTTGCCTTGGAGTGACCTGAATGCTTGTGTTATGTGGCGGATCCTAGTGCCCGACAGGCAGCTCACCGTGACCTTCTCCTTGTTCAGCCTGGTGAGCGGGATGTCAGTGTGCCAGACGACAGAGTCACCTATTACAAATGTATCAGGTGTGTTGTTTAGCCTTAAGGGCTGTGACTGTTCGGCACACTGGCTTTGTGAGCTATGTGTTGCACGTGTTTTGTTTTGGGGTAGCGGTTGCTTGGGTGTCTGCTTTGGAGGTCTCTGCTGATTAGGCAGATTTTTATTTAGAGCCTCCGAGTATGTTTTTGTTTGTTTATGTGTTTGGTTTGCTGTTGTGGTAGGTCTATGTGAGAATGGAATTGTAGTGAGTGTGGTTTCCTTCTCCTCCTGACTGGTTACGCCAGTACTGAGTTGAGAGAGCTTAGCCTCCAGTTTGGCTATATGGTTGCATCTCTCACATGTGTTGGAATTTGTTGGGAGGAGGAGAGGGTTGTCTGTGTACATGAGGCAGTTGTAACATTGCCTCAAGATTCCCAGATTCACCAGCTGGACCGGAGAGGAGATTGACAACTGACCTTTGCACATGCTAGAATAGTATTGGGAATTCCTTTATAATTGAAAAAAAGGGCCAATGGGGAACAAAGTACTCAAGGGGAGTTTGTGAGGGTGTAGAGCTTTTAATTTTTTAGTGCTGACTTATATAATTGCTTTAGTGAGCAAGTGCCAGACTTTAGAGTGGGAATAGGGTGTTTATTATGAGAACTAGATCAGTTCTAAGGGAAAAAGAGAAGAGCAGACTTTGTGGAGCCGAGAATGGTTTAAACCCAATTAAGTGGCGCTGCCCGATGCTGCGCTATGCACAAAATCGCGCAAAGCCGCGCTAAAGCGGGTTTTATACAGGGGGACTTGAAAGAGCTAGAAAGTGACCCAAAACGGCCAATAGACTACCAGATTCTTGTGCTGGGAACACTCCTCCAGGGATAGATAGGCTGCTCCAAGCTCCCCACTGCCACTGGTGAACAAAGAAGCCTCCCTTTATCCAAGAAAGGAAATGGGCAACACAAGAAGTTTCCAAAAGTCCAGAATACAACAAAGCCTGTATTTGGACTACTCTAGGTCAGGAAAGATGGGAAACAAGGATATTTTTTTTTTTCTTTTTTGCAACAAACAGCAGGAAAGTGCAATAAATATGTAACACAGGCTAGCGCACTTGAGTGTGTAGCCTCAACAGGTAAATGCAACAAACAGGGCAAACTTTAAAAGTGCACGTGCAAAAACAACTTTAAACAGTTTAAAACAGTTCAAGATGCAGAAATACTTGCAGTTTAGCTAGACTGGACAGTCGCCCAAGTAGTAGCAGGAAAAAAAAAACACTTTTATCAGGTTAGCAGTCACTCTTTTAGCCTCTCTGCTGCTAGCACCACTCTGCAGGACCACGAGGAGCTTGGCTGAGTAGTAACAAGCGCACAAACTGCGCCAAAGCAGGTTTTATACAGGGGGACTTGAAAGAGCTACAAACTGCCCCAAAACGGCCAATAGACTACCAGATTCTTGTGCTGGGAACACTCCTCCAGGGATAGATAGGCTGCTCTAAGCTCCCCATTGCCACTGGTGAACAAAGAAGCCTCCCTTTATCATTTGTTCTTGTAACTTCACATTTTGGGAATTTCTTTTGTCAGAACACGACCTGTAGCTCACTGGCAAGAAGATGATTAACTTTTGATTCAACCCATTTAGATGCAATGATTTTACATTCCAGACTGCGGCATTTTTGGCTTTTATTTGCACACAAGCTTTGATTACACTAAATAAACATTGTCAATAGCAGTCACCATTATTTTCAAAGTCACAGTTCAGAACAGTATCTGTTATGACTTGTCAACTTTACAACTTAGAAAGAGGGACCAACGTGCAAAGCAAAAATGGTCAGGAATTCAACCCCATGTAATCAATCATTAAATGTAACAGTTTTTTGCAAGATGGTCCCCTAAGTGGGGTTTACTACTCCCTAACTTATATATATAAGAAGGAAAAAATCTCCCAAAACAAACGAATTACTGTTGGTGTGAATTTAGAAACTGTACCAAAAGTGATTTCTTATAGAAAAACACAATCAGGAAATAAAATATCACAAAGGAGAAGTGAACTACACTTCTAGTTTGCACTTGATGACCAGCACACATGTAAACTTTTTTTATGCAAGAAATCTGGACAAAGCCTAAAATAATGTGGGGAGGCCCAAAACTAGGCACATGTTTTAAATATTGCTCTTATAAACTTAGAAAGTTGCTAGAATAACAACGTTTGTGTTAGCATGCATTTTCTGAAGGAAATCGTGCTTGAAATTTAAATATATGTCATTATTTAGTGACCTCAATCTGCAGTGATCTGGCAGAAAACCACAGATTTTATGAGGAACGGACCAAAAATATGAGGTAAAAATCTGTACAGTTGAGAGGCTGCCGTACTGCAGCCCTCAAAGTATCTATGTTCCTATTAAGGCCAGTGGCCTTAAAATAATGAAGTACAGTAAATACTCATTTACGTAAAGTTTGTATTACTGACTGATTTAATATAACACCTGTGATATGCAACACTCAAAGACATATCAGTTAGACAAGAAAAATTATAAAGGCTTTCAACCAGTATATTAAAAAATATTAACGAGTGCTGCAGGGCTGTTTTGTGCATTTATAGAGCTCCCATCACTAATCATAAAGGACTGAAAAGCTCCAGTTGAGATACTTGCTGCAAAAATAAAATGACTGACCATCAAGTTTAATTCTGCTGCCTGGTACTTTCACAGAATCTGTAATTAGAGCTAACTTAATAAACTCCCAGCAGAAACACCCTAGATTGGCTATAGTAAAAGACTCATGATTAATAAAGTCATGCATTACAAATACATGTTTCTATTAAAATTATGCAACACATACAAAAACTAAAAAAATTCACAGTCCTACTTAGTGGAAAAACACCCAGCAGTATTTTTATAATTAAAGTGCTCTGATCGCACATCCCCAACTGCCATCACAAATGTGGCTGTCATCTTTGCTCACATTCTTTAGGTTCTAAAGATAAAACTTCTTTAAACTGAAAATATAATTGTTACTCAAGTTCAGTCTATATCCTGTAGTCTCATATGTAACTGGGAAACAGAAATGTTACATTTATTTTGACTAAAATATATAGTTACTTTAACCAGCTCCTTTGGCATAGAAGGATAAAGCACTAATTTTTGCACCACTGATCTGGACTCAGCCAGCAACTCAGCGTCTGAGAAAGGGGAGGTAAGAGAAGAAAGGAAATTGTCACCTCACCCACCCTGTGATAAGGTGTTGCAACAGTTAGTTCACTGGCAGGACCCTGAAGACCGCACCTGCACTAGCCACAGACAACTAGGGAGGCATACATTACCAAATGTCATGCCATGGCAAGAGCAGGGAGTTAGGTATATACTACCCCTGCAGTGGACAGCTGCACCACTCTCTGCTCAGATGTCATCTCTCATAGAGGAACAAACTGGCCAGTGGGTTCTTGCCTTTGGGAGGAATGAATGGGTCAATGTGGTAGCCAAAGGGAAGGCCTGATTACTTCCTTGGAATAGCACATTGTACAATCAGCAATACATAAAAAATGCTTCAACTCCAAGGCCTTAGTGTATGACTATAAGGAAAGCATTAGGCTAATACAAATAGCCACATTTTTCACTGTATTCGGCACAGTGATGCAAATTCTATTTTCATTTACACTCAAAGCAAGTGAGTTAAGCTGTCTGACTAGATAATTTTTAGCTTGAAACATCTGCAGCCATTCTTTTACAATGTTTCAATGCATGACCAAAGTGGGTAGACCTTTTACTAAATTTTACATCCATTTGATATTTGTCAAACAAACATGAACAGTGAAAAATAATTAAATCAGTTTTTCGATTATTTTTTTTCCTTCTAATGTCTAGACAAACTGAAATTTTCATCTGATATTTTATGGGCATTTTTTCCATCTGCAGTGATAACTGAACTGAAACGTTACACACTTCAGTGGTTACGCGATCGTGAGAAACAGATCTGGTTTTATTTCCCTTCAACTGTCTCTTGGTGTATACTTACAGAAGACAACTGCAGGGCTCAGAACAAGTGCTGACCAATTAGCATAATGCAATACTTTTGAAAATTTACAAACAGATGGAAATTCATTAAAATCAAATGGGAACACTGACTGAACACAGCCATAAGGGAACACTTTTTTAAAAGCGCAGATAAACCAAAGCACACGACAGCTACTCTGTTATTGTTATACAAGCTTAGCTGAAGTAAATGAGAGACTAGCATCTAAAAACACCCTGGAAGCTGAAGGGTGGCACAACACCACAGTGATTAAAAATAGCTTACTAGGAAAGGAGCTGAAATAAGCCACAGTTATCATTTATTTTCCAAAATTACACTGGCTGCTACTTTGTCCTCAAGAGTTCAACTGAATGGGTGAGCAAACCAGGCTGCATTCAGAAACCCTAAGTGGCTTGTATAGAATTTCATGGGAAAATCTTCCATCTTACAGATTGTAAAAAAAAAGAATTTACAATACAGATGAGGAAGAACACCTTATATATAACCTTTCTCGGTCCTGACACAGTAGTACACAAGTAAAAGTATACCTATTGGTGGGTCTAGAGCTGCTTTACCTTTCACTGTACTTTTAATAAAGCAACAGCATGCTAATACAGAGTAAGATTAAAGTTCTTTGCCAATGTTTCCATGTACATAGTGGCATTCTTTGCCAATGTTTCCATGTACATAGTGGCATTCAATGAGTCATGTGCCATAATGTATTTTCCAGCTTGCCATTTCTTACTTTTTTGGGCTACTTTTTTATTAAACCACAGCCCAAAACATTTATCTTTTCCAGTTGTGACATTCCAATACGGTAATGTGAGCTATGTCCACAGACTTCAATGGGGCACCTTCGCACATGTGCCATGGTGCGCCCTTTAAATTCTATGGAGACAACAGACACTTTGCCTGTGCCTATGTCACTAAAGTTAAACTTCCTTGTTTTTCCCAGTGACATCAGTGCAAGGAAATTGCAAATTTTAAAACTAATTCTGTACAGGAATGGGATGACCAAAACGTTTCCTCATGGGGGAAAGTTCTGTTCCGGAGTTTAGGCACTGAATGCTGTAGTGCTAAGGTACATTTAAAAATACACGCACATCACTTTAAATATAATATGTTCTCTCCAGTATGTAAAATGTCTGAAAACCATGCTGACATGAACATAAAAAGTTCAGTTATGCAGGCTGATGCAAAAAAGTAGTAAAAAAAAAGGAAGAAACAACAATGCTGTCAAAAGAAATTCTTCTTTCATAAAGCGTACTCATACTCTGGCAGTTAGTGCTGAGGATTAACGCTCTAACTTGTTACTGAGCTGTATCCTGTGCCAAAGGTACAAGGTTTGAATCTTTGCACCTTCATTTGCCTTCTATGTGACCTTTAGCATGTCATTTAACCAAACAAAGCTTTGCAGCATTTGGGAATTTGGGTTAGGTTTCTTAATGTTCTCTTGGGCTGCATGCCTCAGAACTACCTAAGAACCTAGTCCAGCCTCAATAGCTCTAAGGAATAACAATGGAGAAATACTACAGACATTTTTTGCAATTGATAATAGTCATGCAATAATGATGTACACAATAACAGACAAGGAGACAGAAACTTCTGCACGGGTATTACACAAACTCCGAGAAACACACATTTCAAGAGTTCTTCCACTTCACTACTCAATGTCATGAGTGATGGTTTCCCAAGCAGGTGAAGATGTGAGCAGACCTGAAGTAGCCATATTTTGGGCACCAACACTGCTATCTCAGCCTCTCCTGCTGCTGCAAGAACTGCAGCGACATATTCAACCATTCATAAAAAAAAGATTCAATCCCTTCCAAGAAGAACACTGACTCCTTAAGTACTACAGTAACTCACAGCAATAAAGAGATGGTCCTAACACTGCTTTGTCATATTCTCTGATTAGTAGTACACTTCAGTCTTTCCTGCTAAGGAAATGACAAGGACTGAGTGCTAATCATGTACAAAGATGACTTTCTTTTATTCTTCTGTTGATTGTATTCATTGTATCACGCATTTAACCTATTTTTAAAGGTTTGGATGGGAAATCTTAAATTAAACCCCATGTAAATGAATCCTCAGCTAACAGACTCACCCTCCCCCCCCACACACATAACCCTTAGCTTCCTCTTTGCTAACATACCCCACCATATAGGCATCCAAGGAACTCTGGAACAAAACTGGGTTGGCTTGCATGGCTAGGCTTGTAAAGACCCTGGCAGTCATTAACCTAGTAGGAATTTATGAGAACTAAATGGTAATTACGTAGGGGAAATTTGGCCAGGAAGTGGTATACATTTCCTTACTCTCCTCTAGGGGATGTTACAGAACTGGTCGCCTTGTTTGTGAGATAGCAGGTAGAAAGCATGACGTGAAAAGTGGCATTGGGGAAGACACTGCACTTATGTTGTATATTATCAGGGAAAAAAATGGCCTTTCTACAGAACACCTGCAGCAAACAGATGTTGTGGAAGATCCATAAACTGTACTGAAACAATTGCTTTGGAGAGAGTCTGTAAGTTACAATGTAGTATAAAATACTGAGATTATTTGTTTACTATCTTTGGAATGGACTAAACAGTTGAATAATACTGCAGTAGTTTCTAGCAAAGCTGCAGGGCTTAATGCCAGTAGGAAGTCCTAAGAACCATAAGACTCATGAGCAGCTCTGATGCAGAACACTAGACCAGCTCTCTCATTTGTGGATGTCAATGTAGAAAACAGAAATGCATTATCCATGGAGCAACACAAACTTTTTCTTCAGTTCAGACTGCATTCGTCCATCTCAGTGGTTTTTGGGGGCAGGTAACTCAGCCCGTAGGCATTCCCATTCAGCAGGTTTGAGCTCTCATTTTTTTCATAATCAATATAACATACAAACACACACACACATATATATTTATATGTGTGTGTGTGTGTGTGTGTGTGTGTGTGTGTGTGTGTGTGTGTGTGTGTGTGTGTGTGTGTGTGTGTGTAGGTTCCCCAACACTGGTTGATTTGAAGTTAAACTGACCTCTGTATTGTTGACACACTTTGGTCGACAACACAGATGGTCGACGTGTAAGAATGACAGTTCCTGGGGTACAGGTGTATACCCTTTCCCCAGGGATAGTTCAAACTCAGGGTTGGTATATATAACTATCAGGGAGTGCAGGAGGTACAGAAAGTCTGTTACTCCTTCTGTAAAAACAAACACTGTTTTTTTCTTTTGCATGTTCCAGCGATTAGCCTTGGAGCACACACTTTACAGTGTTGATATTTCTTTGTTGACTTAAGTGTGTCAGTGTTACGCTTGTCAACGTTTGTGAGGTTTCAGGAAAAATAGAAGATCCGTATATCATTCTGTATGAATGATCTGCATCTACACAAAAGGAACTCTTTTCAAGTTTTATATTTGCTGGAAGAAGATATCAAAACAGAACTAAAAGTGGTACAATATTACACTGTTTTTAAGAAAAATAAAAAAATGAGGATATGGAAGGAAGGCTGGGAAATGGAAGCTGGGCTCTTTGTGACTGAAGGAAAATTAATATGGATAATCATATTATTTGTTTTTGTATGTATAATCTAAGCTATGCTGGCCAGATTTGGAAGTGCTTTTGGTGAGGGCAGGTCGATCAGTTCAGGAACTGAGTGATGTGATGTCCTGGGTAGACTGTGGACAAACAGGAAACAACAAAGAAACCTGGACTACACAATGAAAAAGATGTGAGAGTGTAAACACTTTCTGGGTATGCTGCACTAAGAAAAACATTCCAGTGGAAAAGGAATCTCAGAGTGAAGATACAATCCCTGTTATTGATCATGTCGATGAGTCTTTCAATATAATGAAACAAAAAAATAGTAAATTAAGCAAGAAGGAAAGAAGACAAGAGGAAAGGCATAGAGGAACTTCCCTGTTCAGCAGAAGGAAAGGCATCTGTCCTCTAGGCTGTGGGACATGGGTCCTTGCTGCAGAACTTGAGGAGCTGAAGGCAGGTTGCTGACGCACAGAGGTCTATCTAAAGAGTACTCCACTGAAGGGTGATCGTTCGGAAAACCTCTGTGTTCAATGACCATTCATGGGGGGGGTCCTCCAGAGAATGGCTTAGCAAGCATGCTGTAAGCATGATATCCCTCTGGGTGGCCAAGATCCATGCCTCCTGTTTTAACCTGCACAACTGGTGAGACCTGATGCCTCCCTGTTTGTTTATGTACCACATGACTGTGGTGTTGTCTGTGTACAGTAGGAGTGGTCTGGCTTTCCAAAGGTGGATGAAAGTCTGAAGAGCTTGTAGAAGAGACCTAATTTCCTTCTGGAACTGAAGTTGCCATTTTTCCTGCACTCGGCGTGATCCTGTCCATGCCCCCGATGCTTTGTCTGAGGCATCTGTGTGAATTTGTTGAAGAGTAAGAGGTGGTGTCAACAGCAATCCTAGGTTGATGATGACCTGTCCCTTCCAGCAATGCAGCTCCTTTTTGAGACAAGGAAGGAGGGGAATCTAGGTGCCGGGACCACATAATTTCAGGTACCACTGGATTTTCTTAATGTGAAGTCTGGTCAGGGGAAGCATAGGGATGGTGGCTGCCAAGAACCAAAGTTGTTAGCATCTGCCTTGCTGAGCAAAACTCTCAGAGGACAGACTTTGGAAAAAAATTGTACAGAATGTGAACTTTCTCCTGGGGGGTGTATGCACATTTTCTTTGTGTCCAGACTGCAGCACAGGAAAATCATATTCTGTGTAGGGACAAGTGGGATTTTTTTGTAGTTTATAGTGAAACCCAAATCTGTCAGTAGTTGGAGGGTGAAGTGTAGATGCTGAAGAAGAATTTCTGGATTTTCAGCCTGGAACAATAGGTCATCCAGGTAGGCCAGGCAGGGGAAAATATGGATTTCCTGAGTGTGACAGAAAGCTAACACTGGAGCTAGACACTCTGTGAACACTCTTGGAACTGTGGAAAGATCAAAAGGTGGAGCAGTTAACTGAAAATTCGAGGAACCAGAGAAAAACCTGAGGAGTCTCATGCAGGGAGAATGAATGTGTATGTGTAAGTAGGTATCCTTCAGATCCAGTGATGCTAAGAAAGCTTGGAGGAGAATGAAAAACATACAAATGTGAAGAGAGAGAATTTTGAAAGATGGTTCTTTAAAGAAAGTGTTTAGGAGAGACACGTCTAGGATGGGTCTCTACTGCCCTTCTTTCCTTGGCGCTAGAAAATTCCTGGAGTAAAACCCTTTTCCCATGAAGTCCTTTGAGACTTGCTCAATGGTGCCCTGATTCAACAGATCTAGAATAATGGAGTAAGAAGGGATATTTGGTTGCAGGGAGGATGTGGCATGCCTTTTAGAGGGGGAATATTTCCAAAGACATGGCATAACTATCCTTGATGATGGACAGATCCCACTTGTCTGTGGTAATAGCCTCCCACCTGGCCAAGGACCTCAACAGTCTTTGGAAAGGAGGAGTATCAGGGCTGAGGGCAGGAGGAGGAGTGTTGCAGACGTAGTCACAGATTTTTGCTTCCAAACTGAGACCTCCCAGCTTAAGGTTCCATATGGGGTTTGTCAGAGTACCTTTTTCTAGGGGTTTCTTTGTTTCAGAGCTGTCCTATGATCCTTTCTAATGAAGGAGGTAGATTGAGAAGGGGAGTTCCTATGGTACCTAGGAACTGAGAAGGGTGGGATCTGTCTGCATTCTTTCATGGTCTTACCTTGCTCTTGGAGAGTTTTGAACAAACTGGCAGCCTGAGGACCGAACAGTAGGTCTTTGTCCAAGGGGGAGTCTAAACATTTTGATTTGAAATCCTCAGGGATAGGCTGACTGCAAAGCTATGAATATCTGCAGATAACAGATCCAGTGGCAGCTGCCCTAGAAGAAGCATCTACAGTAGTGTAACTGCAGTTAATGTTGTGTCTGGCTGTTTACATGGCCTGGAAAAGTAAACCCTGCATTTGATGCTTAGACTTTGCTGAAGGAGGGTCAAGCATAACTTTGTTTAAAGAATGCACAACAGAGATCAAGTACTTTGTCATTTGAGCCTGGTAGTTAATTCCCCCTACAGAGCAAAGGTAGCAAGGTGTAAACCTTCTTTCCCCATGTATCCATAGCCCTATTACCTTTGTCTGTAAGCAAGGCATTAGCACTCGGCAAAGGCTTATTTGAAGACAGAGATACTGCAAAGAGATCTGTCACTGGATTTTTGTTTAAATATTTTAGGTCATCAGGCACCTTGTTAAACCTATCTGTTTTTTTTGGAGCTGGTAGTTGAGAATTAGGTGTAAAACTGGTGGACTGAAAAGCATGCTAGAAAGCATCAAGGACAGGAAGAACCACAGAAGAGGGTTCTCATCTTCAAAAGGATGTAATACCTCTCCTGAATACCAGAGATGTGAGTGGATTGCCATTCAAAGTGTTTCATCATGTTATGGACAGCCTCACCCAAAGGAAGCTTCCTTAATTGGGGAATCTGGTGACAGGGGAGTTCTCTTCATTATAAGAGATTTGTCTGGGAAAATGCAGCTGAGAGGAAGAGTCTAGAGAATGGTCAGAGTCATGGTCTTGCTCTTCAGAAGATGATGAAACCAGGGTAGGTTTTTGAGGAGTAGCCTGTGGTTGTGGAGATCTAAAGAAGGGAAGTTTCAAAGACATAATAGCTTTGAATGAGCCCTTTGAGAAGTCTATCCACTATTTTTTCCTAGCTGCTGAGGAACAGGCCACACTCCTAGTCTTCTGCTTTTTCTTTTTAGGCGTGACATCCATCTGGGTGAGACGCAGAGGTGTGGAACCCTTTCTGACTACAGTTAGAGAATCTGAGATCTCTTCCCTTACTAAAATTTGTAGGAAGCAGTGAGGTCCTTCGGAAATGATAAGACGCAGTTCATCGGATGTATCAGCAGTCTGCAAGGCCTCAGGAGCTGTACTGTTCTCCAATGGGGTCACTGTAGTGGGCAACTGAGAGGTAACCTGGTACATTGTGGGTTGTGAAACCTCAGCGGGTACTTCAGAGTCTGAAATGTTGGACTGCGGAATTATTTCAGGCATCATTAACTTTTTCTTTGGAGGTAGTGGGACATGTGAGGATGCAGAGTCAGCCATCTTGGACTGAGCCAAGCATTTAAGATGCTGCATCTCTAGACAGATTTTGAGAGTGGAAGGCCTCAACCTAAGTGTTTTGTGAAGGAGCAAGCAAGATTTGTGATTGTGTTTCAGACCTAGGCAAAAAAGACACTTGGAATGCAAGACCTTTTATGGAATCTGCCTACCACACTTGCACTTACCCCTCCTAGCTGACATCTAACAACTTTCAACAGAATTGCATAAGTAAAAGGGAAGGTTCCACAATGGGGCACTTACCTGGATAAACAATCGAAGCAAAGGTATCAACGATCAAATGGTGATTAGTACAAATGGATGTATGACCTGTGCTCTAGCAGTGAAATAGTCTAAGGATTCATGCTTGTGCATCCGTCTTCACACCCCAACACATACAAGATGAGGTTGTGCGAACGTACACCTCGAGAAGGTAAAGCTTTGTTACCCTGGCTGGACTTCAGTGGTGACAACCCATATGTCAGGAATACTGCAACAGTGATTTCAGGCAGGACATTAACTGTTCTGCAAATGAAGCTGGTTTTATATGCCATGGATTAAGCAGTAGAGGAGTTATAAGAAATACAGAGCAGACAGAAGTTGAAGGGTTTAGGAAAGACAGCCAGATCTGATCAGCATGTTATTGGTACTACTTTAGGGAATTATAATAAAGCAAGAATGCATGTGAAAAGAAAACGGAAAAATTAAGAGAAGTACTTAGTTTATGTAAAACTTTTGCTGTAGTTCATAAAAAAAAAAAAAGAAGCAGTTGACAAAAATCTTTGTTATTTGGAAAGGCATACAAAGCAGTCTCAGACCCCGCATTGATGGCACTACTGCATATCCGCAAATCAAGTTCCACTCGAGTTACCTGCACATGCGACCTCAACCTGGTCTGTGACATCAACAGGATCTTGACAAAGCCTGGTATGAACCAGGCGAAAGCGCTTGATTTATTGATTATTGTGGTTCTATTTTTACATTCATTATACTTATTAAAGTTATTATTCAAGAGTTCCTGGTCCGGTTTGACGTTCCTTTGCCTTGGAGTTGTATTGTGGTTTTACATCAACAGGATTTGTTGGCGGGACAGATTTGTGTCCCAGAGACTCCTCCATCTGTGGAATCCATGTCAAGCAGAGTACCTCATTATCCCTTTTTAAATGCAACCTGGATAACTAGATGGGAAACAGAAAATACACCCCTGGGATTCTACCTGTGTCCCTGCTGGACAGGGGTATTGGGTGCTGACTTGTCTAAACATGGGCTAAACTCTTGGCTAGGCTTATAAGGGCATCAGGGCCAGTAGCCTAGTAACTTCCTATGATCCTATAAGGGCAGTAATCTAAGGTATATTGTCTGCCAAAGAAAAAGTACAGTTGTGTAAAATCTTACCATAACAGTAGATGTCCTTCTCATCGTTTGTTGTTCAGCCAGTATACCAAAGCTTTTAAATTTTATAGGCACATTACACACAGATATAGTCCCCATGAAGAGCGTAGGGAATAAAAGTGACGTACGGACAATGAACTGCTAAGCAGGAACAAAATATCCTCAAGGACAGCACAGAACACGTACATTCAGAACGAAAAGAAAAAGAGACCCCTCAGCCAGGACACTAGTGAAAGACAGGAGGAGGAGCTGCAACAGATGGGAAAGTATGGAGGGACTCACTACCGCATCAGTGAAGACAAGGACATCTACTGTTATGGTAAGATTTTTGCACAACTGTAATACGTCCTTCCATATCACTGTTGCAGTACTCTTCACTGAAGGGTGAGTATGACAGCTAAGAAGACGACTGGGAGGATAGCACAGAACAGCCCTCTACAGACCCATGCAGAATCGCCCTGGCAAAACCTGCCCAGGTCCTGGAAACAACGTCCAATTTGCAATGCTTAATAAAAGTATGAACAGAGGACCAAGTAGCAGCTTCAAGGTTGGAATTGGTGTCCAAATACTTTAATAGGATGGTTGCCTCTTCTGGTGCCTTTTTGACTGTGCCTTTACAGATGAAGAAAGACATTTGCCATGAAATGCATAACAAAAGGAAATTACCTTAGAGATCCAGGAGAAGATGGTTTGATTGGAGGCAGCTAAACTCAAAGTCCAGTGATGAGAAGAAACAAAAAGTTGCTCAGATTTGTGAATAAACTTTGTTTCATATAAACAACATCTGGGCTGTCTATGCAGGTCCAAGGTGTGGAGAACCCTCTCACAGGCAGAATGCACAGAAGGAAAAATGTAGGAAGTTGACTAGACTGATTGAAGGCCAACTCATTAATCACTTTGGGCATAAAATAAGGATTAGTATGAAAAGACCCCTACCTCTGTGAAAAATTGAAAAAAGGAAGTATGGCCATAAGAGCCCGCATCTCAGACACTCTCTTGGAGAAGTAAGAGCCAACAGCAGAACCACTTTCCAAGTACAAAGCTGCAAGGAACTGAACTAGCAGGTTCGAAAGAAGCCTGAATCAGTTTTTTCGAGAACAAAACAAAGGTCTCAGGAAGCAGGAATAAACTTTCTCAGGGTCCTGATAAAAAATCCACCTTTAAAAAATTGCTTGATCTCAAAACAAGAGGCCAAAGGAGGTTTCAAGGGCAAATAAGCAGAGACAGCTGACAGGTGAGTTTTAAATGAAGAATATGCCAAGCCAGCATGGAGCAGATCACACAAATAAGAGAGAACCAGAGGAATCCTACTGAAAAGGTATCCTGATGTGGGAGCAGTACCAAAGAGAGGTGCGGAGTCTGCATGTTCTCCCTGTGTTTCCTCTGAGTACTCCAGCTTCCTCCCACATTCCACACATGCATCTGGAGCATTTCTCCCTGGGCCTCTGCTGAACATAGGCTCTATCCTAGTCATACTTTCATGGTCATTTTCTGGTAGTGGATTTCCTGTTCTCCTGTAGAACCCAAAGGATGTCCTCAGAAAAGAAAGGCATAAAAGTGACCAAACCATATCACTCACAATGTCATCTAAAGAATGGACAGGTGAGGATGGATAAGAGATCCCTTGTCTTGTATGAGAAGATCCATCCAGTGAGGTAACGTGGTGAGTGCCCCTGACTAGATGATAAAGAAGGGTGGAACCAGTGCTGTCTGGGCCAAAAGGGAGTCAACAACAGGATTTTGAGAGAATTCTGCTTGATATTGTACAAAACTCTTGGCAGCAGAGGAAGGGGTGGAAAGGCATACATAAAAATTCCCTTCAGGGCAGGACATCTACTTTCCAAGTAAGACAACTTCGTACTGTCAAAAAGAATAGAGGAAGTTTTCTGTTCAGAGGGGAGGCAAAAAGATCTACTTAAGGAATGCCCCACTGATGGACTATGTCCAGAATCACAGGTCTGTGAAGCATTCATTTGTGATCCTGTGTTCTGGACCTACTCAGAGAGCCTGTCACTAGACGGTATGCTAAAGCAATGTAAACTGCCTGAAGAATTACCTGATAACTGACAGCCAGATCCCAAATGTAATTAGCTAGTTTGCAAATGAGATAAGACCTGGTACTCCCCTGCTTATGGCACATCACGGTGGTATTATATTGTCTGTGAAGATTTTCATGGTGCCAGGGAAATAAAGGGAATGAAAGGCCAGAAGAGCCAGAAGCAAAGCCCTCATCTCTTTTATGTTGATATGGTCTGACCCCTAATGAAAAGGTCAGAGACCCAGAATTTTCAGAGGGCCACAAGAAGGACCCCCAACCCAGGTCTGAGGTGTCAGTGAACAGTTCTTGAAAAGAAAATGGAGCACAAACGGGAATGAGAGAAATTTACTGAATCCACCACTGGAGTTTGAGTTTGAGACAAGAAAGCAAAGGAACAGGAAACTCCAAGGGTGGCATTGTTACAATCACACCAATTTGAGGTACCATTGAAGCTTCTTCATATGGAGCCTAGCAAGAGGAAGCATAGGAATGGTTGCGGTCATAAATCCCAGAATCTTGAAAATGTTCCTGGCCATGATAGAGGACAGAGGAAGAAGAGACTGGAAGAAGGTTGTTAGAGATAAAACCCTTGGGAGCAGTGAGAGAGGTTAACACTGGAATTGTCTGAATCCTGCAACAGAAAAAAATATGATCCTGGGATGGCATAAGCACCAACTTCTTCAGACTGTTGGTGAACCCCAAACTTTGTAAAGACAAGTGGTAAAGTGAAGATCTTGTAGAAGACTGCTGGGAGAAGGAGCCAGAATAAGCACATTGTCTAAGTAAGGGAATATCAGTATCCATCAAAGCCTGCTAAATGCAATGACAGGAGTGAGGCATTTGGTGAATACTCATGGGGCAGTGGAAAGGCCAAAGGGCAAAGCAGAGAACTAAAAATGAGAGGAAGAAACAGAGAAATGTAAAATTTCCTGAACTGAAGATGAATAGGGATGTGAAGACAGGCATCCTTGAGGTCTAGAGAGACCAAGAAGGCCTGGGGAAGAAGAACAAGAAAAATCTGGAAAGACGGCATCCTGAAAGAAGAGACCTTGAAAAAAATGCTGAGGAAAGAGAAGTCCAGAATTGTTCTCCAAGTCTCCTCCTTCCAAGGAGCCCAAAACATCCTGGAATAAAAACCTCTTCTCATTTGGATGGGTAGAACAGGTTGAATAGGGCCCTGATCCAAAAGGGACTGCAAAACCTCTGGGAAAAGATAGAGTTGGGCTGGAGGAGGCTGAGGAATGCCTGAAAAGTGGGTAAGAGATTTCCATGTCATGAAATTCCCCTAACAAATGACAGACAGCAACCAAGAGTCTGGGGTGATCTACTGTCAGAATGGGAAAGACAGAAAAAATTGGAGAGACAAGGAGCGCAGACTAAGATTTGAAAAGAGGATATGTGAGAACTCAGATCCAAGCCAGCCTCCAACGGGATCATAGCAGAGGAAATCGATGGAAGCACCATATGTTCTTCAGGGCTATCACTAGCTTTGAGAGAGGGAGAGGTCTAGTGAAGGCTTGACCGCAAACAGATCAGGCTTAGAGTTTTTGGCCTTCTTCTTGGAAGACAGCTGTTTCTTGGGATGGATGGACTCTTCCATAACACCCTTAGCCAGGAATTTAAGATGCTGGTTCTCAAGCTATATGGAGAGGGAAAATTAGTGACTACAGAGGGTCTTAATGACAAACGTTTGACAGATAAGCACTGTGTATGGTTGTTGGAAGCACCTAGGCAAAAAAGTCACTGGTTGGGATAGTCTTTAAGGGGAATCTGCCTCCCACACTGACATTTTCCCTTCTTGGATGACATGAACACAAGTAACAACAATATTAAGAAAAAACAGAAAAGAGACTCCAAGAGGGCACTTATGTGAAGACAGCCTGATAACCAACACAGCAGATGAGTGTTCAGACTGACATTTAACAACAGCACTCTGACTAGTGGCAAAGAAGTTCTAAGTACTTGTGTCCATACGTGACTTTCATACTCCAAGCTCTATGTGGGGAGCATACATGTGACGTACGGCGCACATAAAATCTAAAGGCTTTGGTATACTGGACAGATGTTAGGCTATTCTTGGCAGTAGATTCCTTCAGTGAAGAATACTGCAACAGTGATATGGAAGGACACCTGTAAAAGGAAATAACGTCAATATCTTCATCTGTCTGGGGTTCCCATCTGAACAGTATCAGATGAAGGGTTCGATAACAAAAGTGGAAGAGGTAAATTAAAAGTAATTAATCTGGTAGTTCATTAAATTTATAACATATATTATATATGATAAGACATAATACAGATGCATTACTCAGTAAAATACTGAGTAACAAATCTGAGGAGTATTGGGAGGCTCCAAAGGAAGGCGACAAGAAGATATGTGAAAGTATAAAACTGATGGATTCACGAAAAAAGACAAAGGAAATTAATTCAGAAGATGCAAGTGAAGAAAGATTGGGGTAGTATGCTTACGAATTACAGTGCACTACTACTGTGACAGCAAGAACAGTCCTCACCATCCACGGCATTTGGGAGACAAAGGGGTAAATAGATGTAGATTGCCAGGCCTTCCTTCTGTATTATGAGTCAGTTGTTTTTATTTTTCCACGGATGAAAAAGTCCAACATGATAAACATACAATTAATTAAACAAAGCAGGTGTTTGAGAAAGAAGTAATACAAGGTGATTTTATGTGAAAACTGTTTCTGTTTAACATTAGCAGTCAAGAGTAAAATGAAGTATACTATGAGACAGAGGTAATGCTTACTAAAAGGATGTCAAAAGATCAGACATTAGGGCCTGCTTTACTACTTGCAAAAAAAAAAAAAAAAAAAAAAAAAGGATTATTTTTGGAAACTAGCAGCTTATTAAGAAACAAGGAAAAAAGTACATATATGCAGCTTTGGCTTTAGGTACAAAAGAGATCAGATGCTTTGATACTCCATATGCTGAAAGGCAAAATAATTAAAGAGAGATAAAAAAATATGTTTAACAGACTGTTCTTTGTTATTATGTGTTACATCTCTTTCTGGAATTTATAATACATTAATGAAGATAAATTGTTTTGAAAAGTGGAAGTGTTATAAGAAGAGGAGTAATTATGTAGCTTTTACTAGAGTCACCCCTTTCATTAAGTGACCTGGAATTTTCACCATTCACATATGCTATGACCAACTTAGGTGAAATCTCTGTCTAATCTGAAGGCTAGACGTTGGCAAAGTCAAACAAATTATCATTGTCTTTTCTCACATCTAGGATAAAATGACTAACATAATACATTATAAATATATCAATAATGCACTGATGTCAAACCTACTGTAAAAGTAAGATTCTGTGTGCAATATTGCTACATCTATACTATTTGAGAATTTCTTCCTTAATGGTGCACCACCAGTAATCAAAAACCTTATCAAATCTTCCGAAATAAATTTAACAGTACTGCTGCTGATTTCATTCAGAGACACACCCTGTTATTTAGAATTTTTGACCAACAACATTTTTGGATAGTAACTTTGATTTATTTTTGCAAATTCCCAAACAACTCACCAGATATGCTTACTTTAACTGAATTACAACTTTGCAATCCAGTTTATGTGTCTGTGGAATCTCATCAGTTTGGTGTTAATGCATCCTTAGAACAGTATAAAGCCCTGGTCAATACAGAGGTCTCTTCACAGACGGTCAGACCTATGAGCAGGAAGCCAATTGCCTGGTTCAAAATGGTGCTCTGAATTTTGAGAATCTAGGCTTAAAAATAAATGAACCAATCTAATCAACACATTAGTTATGGAACTGCTTATTTCGTATAACCTGAAAAAATCTCATGTTACAGCAGCTTTTACCATTTTGGCTGAGTGCCTTCCTCTACAAACACTGCTCAGTGACAGTGGAGGTACCTAATCCCACACTGCCATCTTTCTCTGTTGGAAGCACTGGTGCTGCATTATCTTCTAGCATACAATGCCTAAGATAATGGAAACTGCACTCTCTACAGGAAAACTGCAAATTCGAGCTCCTGTTTGTTTTTTTTCTTTGTCTTTTCCTCCTTTCTCTCCATATCACTTTATGGGAGCTGCAACCCCCAGCTCAAACCCATATGTCACTTTATGGGAGCTGCAACCCTCAGCTCAAACCCATATGTCACTTTATGGGAGCTGCAACCCTCAGCTCAAACCCATATGTCACTTTATGGGAGCTGCAACCCTCAGTTCAAACCCATATGTCACTTTATGGGAGCTGCAACCCTCAGCTCAAACCCATATGTCACTTTATGGGAGCTGCAACCCTTAACTCAAACCCATGCTGCAACCCTCAACTCAAACCCATATGTCACTTTATGGGAGCTGCAACCCTCAGCTCCAACCCATATGTCACTTTATGGGAGCTGCAACCCTCAGCTCCAACCCATATGTCACTTTATGGGAGCTGCAACCCACAGCTCAAACCCATATGTCTCTTTATGGGAGCTGCAACCCTCAGCTCCAACCCATATGTCACTTTATGGGAGCTGCAATCCTCAGCTCAAACCCATATGTCACTTTATGGGAGCTGCAACCCTCAGCTCAAACCCATATGTCACTTTATGGGCATATGTCACTTTATGGGAGCTGCAACCCTCAGCTCAAACCCATATGTCACTTTATGGGAGCTGCAACCCTCAGCTCAAACCCATATGTCACTTTATGGGCTCAAACCCATATGTCACTTTATGGGAGCTGCAACCCTCAGCTCCAACCCATATGTCACTTTATGGGAGCTGCAACCCTCAGCTCAAACCCATATGTCACTTTATGGGAGCTGCAACCCTCAGCTCAAACCCATATGTCACTTTATGGGAGCTGCAACCCTCAACTCAAACCCATATGTCACTTTATGGGAGCTGCAACCCACAGCTCAAACCCATATGTCTCTTTATAGGAGCTGCAACCCTCAGCTCAAACCCATATATCACTTTATGGGAGCTGCAACCCTCAACTCAAACCCATATGTCACTTTATGGGAGCTGCAACCCTCAGCTCAAACCCATATGTCACTTTATGGGAGCTGCAACCCTCAACTCAAACACATATGTCACTTTATGGGAGCTGCAACCCTCAGCTCAAACCCATATGTCACTTTATGGGAGCTGCAACCCTCAGCTCAAACCCATATGTCACTTTATGGGAGCTGCAACCCTCAGCTCAAACCCATATGTCACTTTATGGGAGCTGCAACCCTCAGCTCAAACCCATATGTCACTTTATGGGAGCTGCAACCCTCAGCTCAAACTCATATGTCACTTTATGGGAGCTGCAACCCTCAGCTCAAACCCATACGTCACTTTATGGGAGCTGCAACCCTCAGCTCAAACCCGTATGTCACTTTATGGGTGCTGCAACCCTCAGCTCAAACCCATATGTCACTTTATGGGAGCTGCAACCCTCAGCTCAAACCCATATGTATAAATGACACTGAACTGTTTCATGCCCACAGTGTTACTGATAGACATACTGGAAAAATATATACATGACTAATTTTATTTTATTTTATGCTGCCAATTGGTTTTAAATACCATGTTAAATCATTTTCATTGAAGTGTATATTTTGTTTCTATCATACATTTTTTTCTTTTTCTTATTCTTTTTGCCATTTTATTTGAAATTATGTGTAATAACAGTACTAGCTAATTATACAATAATATTTTTGTAGATAATTTTTAGGGTCCTTGTACACAGACCTGAAGAAGTCTAGAAGGATGCAAGAGATCTATGTTAATAGTAGGATATGGGAATAGAATATGATTTGTACAATGGGTTTTTTTTGGATGCAAAATACATATGTATTTATTTATATATATTTTCAGATGCCAAATGGTCTAAGGTTTATATATTTCCAGCCATGTAGTATACTGTCTTGGATAAAATCACAGACTTAATAATCTGGTTAAATAAGAGGTACCACATCATTATTAATTTTATTTAATTTACATAAGGGTTATATTATTATGACAGTTACTAAGTAGGGCAGGACCAGCTCGAATGTCACACTGATGGGGAAAGGGATGTGAATTTAACATGTATACCAATACACTGTGTTTTACAGCACAATAAACTAATCCCTTGCCTGATAAAAAGTGTACATATAGTTTGAAAGCTTGTGAGGAAACTATTATTCTATTTTTCTTTTACTAGGATCGCTTATCTGTGTAATAAAGGATTTTCGACTGAAAACAGACTGTTGAATACTTAGTAATTCTGTATAATGTTTCAAATTATATAATTTTTTTTATTTTCTAACTTAGGACGAGATTAAGTTTGCTACTTCTACCACCATTATGTGATCTGATTAATATACAGTGATTAACTAGCTATATATGGATTGAAAATCTTCCACACAGAGAAGATTCTTACACTGTTTTGAAAAAAAAAATAATTCCTCGCTCATATGATTCATTCTTTTCTCTTCCCTCCACCCACCAATAACATAGAGGATAGGGGTACTCAATTTCAATGTATAAAGGCACCATTAGCAGGATGTAATCTTATGTGGTAGCATCCAAGCCATGAAATAACCTCACTTTTTAACCTAAAATAAACAGAATCAACCGCAGTCATTTTCTTATCCCCTACCTGAGTTCCCTAGAACACATGCTTGTCTGTTTGCCTCCTTTTCTGACAGGACTACGGTGCTATCAAAGAGAACAACTCTTTGTCACCAATGCTCACCATACAAAGCCACAATTATGACCATCCTTAAACCATAAAGATGCTTAATCTCATAAAGACCTTGCCCTTTTTTTGTATGCCTCCCCTCTCCTGGTCTACTGACCAACAGCCTCCTCCTCTTATTTGAGTAAACAGGCAAACTTGATCATTTATTAACACAGGTTCATAGGTTCATAGGTAGGTACTAGGTTATTGGCCCTAGGGCCTATATAAGCCTAGCTAAACAGTACCCTGGCTTTTGCCACCCAAGAAAATTACTTTCCTCTGCCCCTGTCAAGCAGAGCCACAGAAGCGATCCCCAGGGTAAATTTCCTATCTCCCATCCAATCATCAAGATTTTTCTTGAAGAGTGCTAATGAGGACCTTTGTTTGATATAGATAGGTAGTTTGTTCCAGAGTATGGGAAGTCTCTGGGACAGGAATCTATCCCTCCAGCATGTTCTGTTTATTGTGGTGACAATGTTTTGGTCCCTAGAGCATGTAGCTCAGAGGGATTGGGATTTCTTTCAGTGGAGCATGCCCAACAGCTCTGGGTTTGACATAGCTTTGTATGTTAGGCAGAGATTGCCTCTGAGTAGGCGATATGCGGCAGAGTAAAGCTGGAGTTTTTTTAGACAGTCTACGTAGGGCATCTTTTACAGGCCAGTAATCCTCTTTGTGAGGTATTTCTGTGGCCTTTCCAGTTGTTGTAGATGTCTTGTGAGGTACATACCAAAAGGGGCATTGTACTCTATAATGGGTCTAATGAGTGATGAGTAGAGGGGAACAATGACCTCTTTTTTCCTGGATGAGAAACCTTTTGTAATGAGGTGTGCCACATTGAAAGATTTCCTGATTGCTGTGGCAAAGTGATTATCAAAGGAGAGACTACTGTCCACCTGTGTCCCAAGGTCTCTTATACTTTCGGTGTTAAGTTGACTACCACCTATGTGGTAAATCACGGGCACAGAGTTTTTACCAAAAGGGATGACAATGCACTTTTTGGCTTCTAGCTTGAGGCCATGGCTTTGACATCAGGCATCTGTCTCAGTGAGGCCCTTTTATAGGATGTTCACATTTCTAGGAGTTTTGATTATGGTTCCTAGTTTGCAGACATCTGCGACCTTTGTTAGCCAAAGACATTCTGTGTTAGCCTGTACTTCAGAGAAGTAGATACCAAACAGAAGAGGATCTAGGACTGAACCCTGTGGTACTCCACTTGTCACTGGTCTGAAGTTGGATTTAGAGTCTGCTACTTTCACAGTGTGGGTTCTGTCAGTGAGCCAGTTGGCAACCCATCTTGTGACATAGGAATTTATACTTAGTTTAGTGAGTTTATCTATAATTCCAGAGTGGGGGATGGTGTTGAAAGCCTTGGCGAGATCTAGATAGGCTGTGTGAACCACCTTACCCTCATCTACGGCTTTGGTGACCACTTCAAAGAAGTCTATCAGGTTTAGGAGACATGATGAGTCCAGAGTTTGGAGATTATCAATGTCATTGTTTATAAGTTCCATGATGATACTTTCCATAGTCTTGCAGACCAGGCTCATCAGGCTAATGGGACAGTAGTTCCCGGGGTCCGTGGTGGCTCCCCCTTTGTGGAGTGGGATAACCGTTGCTGTGTGCCATTCAGTGGGCACAAAGCCAGAGGTGAGGCTATGATTGAACATGATACTTAGGTGGGGTGCCAATTCGTTCTGTAGTTCATGTAGAACGCAGCCTGGGATGTTGTCAGGTCCCATGGATGCTGTGTTCTTGGCTTTGGAGAGTGTGGTTTTTACCTGTGCAGCCAATGAAGTGATCCCAGGGGTGTATTTTCTGTTACCCATCCACTCGTCAAGGTTTCTCTTGAAGAGTGTTAGTGAGGGGCTCTGCCTGATATAATTTGGAATTTTGTTCCAAAGCATGGGGAGTCTCTGTGACAGGAATCTATCCCCCCAGCATGTTCTATTCATTGTTGTGGCGAGGTTTAGCTCACTAGAGCGCATGGCTCTCAGTGACTTGGATTTCTTTAGGTGGAGCATGTCCATCAATTCTGAGTTGGACATGGCTTTGTAAGTCAGGCAGAGATCATCTCTGAGTAAGCGATATGCCAATGAGTACAGCCGGAGTTTTTTCAGTTGAGCTGCATAGGACATATGTTTGAGACCAGTAATCCTCTTGGTGAGGTACTTTTGTGGTCTTTTCAGCTGTTGCAAGTGTCTTGTGAGGTACATCCCAAATGGGGATTGTACTCTATGATGGGTCTAATGAGTGACGAGTAGAGGGGCACTATAACTTCTTTATTTCTAGATGCGAACCCTTTAGTAATTAGATGGGCCACATAGAAGGATTTCCTAACTACTTTGGCAATATGATTGTCAAAGGAGAGATTACTATCTACCTGGGTCCCCAGATCTCTTATTACCTCTTCTGTATTACGGGGGTTGCCACCTATGTGGTAATCCGTGGGTGTTTTGTTTTTCCAAAATGGGATGACTATGCATTTTTTGGCATTTAGCTTGAGGCCATGACTTTGACACCAGGTGTCCGTCTCAGTAAGGCCCTTTTGGAGGATGTCCATGTTAGCCGGAGAGTCAATTCAGTTTGCAGTCATTGGCGAACTTGGTTAGCCACAGTCCTCCTGTGTTTGCCCGTACTTCTGAGAAGCATATGCCGAACAGTAGGGGTCCCAGGACCGAGCCCTGCGAGACACCACTTGTGACTGGTTTAGAGTCGGACCTGGAGCCCGCTATTCTTACCGTGTGAGTTCTGTCTGTAAGCCAGTTGGCAACCCATCTCGAGATGAAGGGGTTTATGTTCAGGCTGGTGAGTTTTTCTGTAATACCCGAGTGGGGAATGGTGTTGAAAGCCTTGGCGAGGTCAAGGTAGACTGTGTGAACCACCTTTCCCTCGTCTATGGCCTTGGTGACTGTCTCAAAGAAGTCAATCAGGTTTGGTAGGCATGATCTGCCCTTAACAAAGCCGAACTGGGTCAGGTCAAGTGTTTGGAGGTTCCCAATGTCTTTGTTAATGAGTTCCATGATGATGCGCACCATAGCCTTGCAGACCAGGCTAGTCAGGCTTATGGGGCAATAGTTACCAGGGTCAGTTGTGGTTCCTCCTTTGTGGAGAGGAATAACCGTTGCTGTGCACCATTCTATGGGCATGTAGCCTGTGGAGAGGCTGAGGTTGAACAGTGTGTTTAGGCGGGGGGTTAGTTCGTTCTGTAGTTCATAAAAGATGCAGCCTGGGACACCATCTGGTCCCACTGACGCTGTGTTTTTGGGTTTTGACACGGCTGTTTTCACCTGTGCGTCTGTGATTTTTGGGGCACTACACTTTTCCAGTATTGTTGTGGGCCCTTTTGGAGGTGAGAGGGGGGTGAAGTTTGCACTGAATCTATCTGCCAGGATGTTGGCAATATCAGTAGGTTTAGTATATTTTGTGCTATTTTGTACTAGTTCAGTGCATATCTGTGAGTTGCCACTTAGATTCTTAACATAGCTAAAGAAGGCTTTGTGGTTATCTTTTGAATCCTTGGCTATTTTTCTTTCAAAGTTAGCCTTGGATGATTTCATGAGGGACCTCAGTTTCTTACTGATACTGATCAGGGATGTCTTTCCTTCTTGGGATTTGCTTTTTTTCTGAACTAGTTTCCTCCTTCTATTGTATAGCCTGTTTATTGCAGGGGTCCACCAAACGGGTTTCCTTCTCTTAGAGGAGTGAGTCTTGGTTTTGCTAGGGAAGGCACAATCCATGCATTCTTGTAGGTGCTCATAGAGTGCATTTGTAAAGGTTTCGGCATCTTGGTCAGAGTTATCCTTTAGCGTGGGGGCTGTGAAACATACCACCACCTCTGTCTTAAGTAAGGTGAAGTTTGCTTTAGAAAAGTTTTTTACTGTGGTTTCCTTAGTTGGGGGTGGTGGTGGGGTGTGGACATCCAGAGTGATTAGTTTATGGTCTGATCTAACCAGTGACGGGTTGACCTCCGGTGTGGAACACCTGTCGCCCATGTTGATGATGACCAGGTCCAATATGTTTTCACGTCTGGTAGGGGAGTTTACCAGCTGATCCGGGGCATTTGAGTTGATGAATTCCAGGAAGGGCTGGGCCTGGGAATTTGTACTCGAGTAGTTTTCCCAGTGAATGGTAGGGTAATTGAAATCACCCAATATCAGGGTGTTTGGGAGGACCTTCATGTTTTCCAGTGTCTCCAGAAAGGTGGTGTGGTGGTCCTGGGTCATGGAGGGTGATCTGTAGCAGGCCTCAAAATGCATTGCAGATTTGCCCGATTTTAGTTGCACATGGATGATCTCAGAATTATCATGCTGTGCCACTTACCTGGAGGTGTAGGTATCCTTGATGAATATGGATACACCCCCTCCTTTTGTGTTTCAGTCTGTGTAATGTGGCTGAAACGTGTGGTATGAGTTGTAGGCCAGTAGTGCTGGGGTGCTCTCTGGAGTCCTAAACCAGGTTTCAGTTACTGCACAGATGTCAACGTTCTCCATACTGAGGAGTGCTTCGAGTACGTGCATTTTGAGATTTAAACTCCTGGCGCTGAGTAGCATAACTCTCAGTTTTTTGTTAATTGTGCTGTGTACGGAGGTGGGTTTGACTTTTGAGCCTTGTCTAAAAAAGGCACTATGGGGGCAGCAAGAGCCTTGGCCAGTATTTGAAAGCCTAGGGGTGACAGGTGCAAGCTGTCTCTTGTGAAGCAACTTGGCTTGTCGAGCATGGCGTCCCAGGCTGACAGACACTGGATCCCCTTTGAATGGCATCAGAAGCTTAGCCAATTGTTGAAATTGATTATTTTTTCTTTATACTGAGGTATCATTCTTGGTGAGGGCAGGATGCTACTCAGGGTCAGGGTCATACCAGCCTGGGCTGCATGATGAGAGAGCTCTTCCATGTCTCTTTTCATGTAGTCCAGGGAGGTACGTCTCAGGTCATTGACACCAACATGAACAATGACAGAGTCATATTTGTACTTGTTCTGGAGTGACCTGAGTGCTTGTGTTATGTGGCGGATTCTGGCTCCCGACAGGCAGCTAACAGTAACCTTCTGCTTGTCCAGCCTAGTGAGTGGGACATCAGTGTGCCTGATTATAGAGTCACCTATTATTAGTGTGTTAGTTAGGTATGTTATTTCGCCTTACGGGCTGTGATTGTGCGGCACACTGATTTTGTGTTTTATGTGTTGTTTGGTTTGTGACGGGAAGTGCAGGTTGTTTGGGTGTCTGCTTTGGAGGTCTCTAATGCTTTTGCAGGTTTTTATTTAGAGCCTCCGAATATGATTTTGTGTATTTTTTGCCAGTGCTGTTTTAGTAGGTCTGTGTGCGGATGGAGTTGTGGTGTAAGTGTTAACCTTCTCCTCTTGACTGTCTGTTCCAGTCTTGGGTGGAGACAGCTTAGCTTCCAGTTTGGCTGTATAATTGCATCTCTCGCATATGTTAGTGTTTTGTGGTAGGAGGAGAGGATTGTCTGTGTACATGAGGCAGTTGTAACATTACCTCAGGATACCCAGATTCACCAGCTGGACTAGAGAGTCCACCGGAAGTTGCCCTTTGGTCATGCCTGAATAGTAGGGTAAGCTGCTTAGTCGCTTGGTTGGTGAGGGGTAAATAAAGAACCTTGCCCTGCTGGGCAATCAGTGTCAGGATATATTAGTGCTTGCTATTAGGTCTGAGCAAGTGCTGGGCTGTAAGATGCTTTTTGAGTGCTTAGGTTGAGAGTTAGACTAGTTTCAAGGAAAAACTGAAGAGGAGACTTAGTGGAGCTGGGAATAATTTAACTGTAGCTAACCGGCACTGCCCAGTGCGCAAAACCATGCAAACACAGTTTTTATAGTAGGGAAATGAAAGAAATAGAAATTAGCCCAAAATGGCCAATAAACTACTAACTTCTGGGCTGGAACCACTCCTCCAGGAACAGATAGGTTGCTCAAAGCTCCCCTCTCTCACAGGTGAATAGAGAAACTTCCTTCTATCCAAGTAAGGTATGGGCAACTCAGAAACTAGTATCACAGCCCTGAATTCAACACTAGCCTGAGAACTGGACTATACTAGCTTAGAAAGGCGGAAAACAAGGATTTTTTTGTTTGTTTTTTTTTAAAAGATAACACAAAAACAGTAAAAAATACACTTAAAACAGCTTTAAATGACTACAAACGATCAGAAAAGGCTATCGCACTTTAGTGTGTAGCCTACAGCAGTTAAAGAAATTATTTAAATAAAAAACAACTTTTTAAAAGTGCAGGCAGTCAAGTAAGTACAATATGTGAAAAAAAAACAAGCTTTTAAATCACAATAAACACTGGAAAATCTGCGTTTAGGCAGAAAACAGTTAAGTACATCAAGAAAGTACAGAAAACTGATACTTAATCACTCCAAAGTCTCTCTCCTAAGCTAGTAGGCTTGTATCAGTTTAAGGATTTCTAGTGCTACCAGTAGGTTAGTTACAGGAAAGATGGCAAACAAGCGCAGATGTGGTCTTTTAAACCAGAAAGTTGAAAGAGACGGACAAACTGTCCAAATGGTTAATAAACTACAATATTGTATGGGCCCAAAAAGTTGAAAGAGAAGGACAAACTGTTCAAATGGTCAATAAGCTACTATATTGAGATGGGCACTTTAGGGGATGAGAGAGGGGTAAAGTTAGCACTGAACCTATCTGCCAGGATGTTGGCAATATCAGTTGGTTCTGTATATTTAGTGCCATTGTGCTGTAACTCAGAGCAGATCTGAGTGTTCCCATTGAGATTCTTGACATAGCTATAGAATGCTTTGTGGTTGTCTTTAGAATCAGTGGCAATTTTGTTTTCGTAACTAGCTTTGGAGGATTTTATGAGGGATCTCAGCTTCTTACTGCCATTTTACTGGATACAACCACATAAATCATGTCCTTGTTGAAGTTCAAGTTGACCCTAAAATTAATTTCATGCAAATAACTGCAAAATCCAAGAAGAGAGAACCTAGGATAAGTGTGCTGAAACCGAGAACTACCCTACTACATATCACACACAGCACACAATAGCACATAAAAGACTACACCATCTGTTAAACACTCCAGCCAACAGCAATCCAATACAATGATACAAACCAAAAGAAACTTCCAGTCAAAGGACCAACACGTAACGGAATTTCAAAAATTCAGTAACTCACATGGGGAGTCCTTATACCTAGTGTGCACAGCTAAACTATGGAACGGCATTCCCTTCACCAAAAGACAAATAAATAATCTCCTTGGTTTTAAGATCAAACTCAGACTATATCTAAATTATACTAAAGTCTGCAAATGTCCTGAATCTGAATGTTAAAAATAACCAAATACTCATGATGTCCTCTTCTTACCTAGTAACCATTTCTTCCAAACTAACTCTTTATATCATATTGGAGAGTGTTTCTTGCACTCCTCCCACAAGAAACATAGGCACTTCTATTCTTTTATTAGCTTACAGATCAGCATGATTATAGATGCATAGCACATTACTTCACCTACCAAATATTGATACTCTTTAATGCTTAGTGATGTTACTATATTTGTACTGATAACTTCCTGCTTCAGTGATGTTCTGAAATATACATCAATGTCATGTCTTAGAAGTTAGCACACTTTATATCTTTGTGTGGCATTTCCTGATTATGCAGTTTTAATAAATTTCAGTACTTCTGTTCATATTTCTTTAGAACTCCTTTAAACATTGTTACATTGTACAGCTGTTAATTCAGGCAGCTTTTCACCCTATGCCTCTGATGAAAACGGGCATTGTACCCAGTCTGACTTTGCTGGCAAAAGCAAATAAATAAATAGACATTTAAATAAAAGACCGCACTGTTTCTTAACTTTTTGCAATTTTTGATTTTTTTTCTTTTGCTGTATTCATTTTTTAAACACTGTTTTACTAACACGTTGGTTAGCAGGTGTTTGACAATTATATCACAAAAATCATATAACTATTGACACATTTACAGAAAGCTGTGACATTCCATTTAAACAATTTCATCAAAATATTTTATTCCTTGCAAGCTTTGTTTTGCTACTAGGCTTCCCACTTCCATACTATTTCATTTATCAGTGCAATTTTTAAGATTTTGATCCTAAATATGCAGTACTGCTGTTTCTTCACATGATATAAAAGATACAGTAACTGTCATTTTACAGATGTGTACCACAGCATTTGCATTTGCTGTCCAAAAATCCCTTGGAAAAACAGATTTTTTTTGTACTTGAGTCAAATGTATACTTATAAGAATAGTTCACCAAATAACTGAGACAAATGTACTAATAAATGAAGATCCTCTGTTATACCGTTTGCTTAATTTCATGAATTTTATTACCAATTTGCAAAATATTCAATATTTTAATCCCAAATGTATAACACAAGCATTGCTTCAAAGCACTCTATAAATGTGTTAAGTTGTCGTTTTCTAGTCTGAAGCCATTTTTGGAGTAGTTTTTTGCTCCACTGTATCCTTCTACAGCCTTCTAACCAGTGCCCCACATCCATCACCTGTCTAGCAGCTTCTCCTATGCCTCATGGACTTCCTCTGATGCAGCTGAGGTCAGCGCAAATCCTAATGGCATCCTGAAGGTCTAGTCATCTGCATTCAACCTGGGGTGCATATTTATGATGACCTACCCTGCTACTGTTTCCTCCCAATGGGGGGGGGGTCATGGTTGCATTTGAGGGGTGGGCATACTTAGCCATGTCCATCATCCTTTCCCCTCTTTGGACCATGCCCCCTCATCATGACAGCCCCAGCCTCCACCAGGGATCATGTCAGGGTATGCCCACGAAACCACCGTCCCCTGGGATGAACATGTCCATCCTTCCTTGCTACTCTGTCACTCACTCTAGATGCTAATTAAACCCAGGCTGGCTGGGCTGTAGTCAGTGCTTTATTCTTCTATGCTACCACAGCAGCTACAAAGCCAGCTTTATAACAGTGGCAGCTGCTTATTTGAGGTCAAAAGCCAGTACTTATCTTTTTTTTTTTTAATCAGGTGTGGCCTCAAATGTCTCGTAGCTGGGTGCTTGCCTGTTTGTCTTCCTCTGTGACAGATTTGATGTTGGCTCAAACAGAATCTTAGTTTCAAGAGTACTGCCAACATATTGGCTAAGAACGGGAGGCTTCAGTGATGAACCACCTGATTTCTTCTACTAAATGGGAACTGAAGCAGCATTGTGATACAGGTTTGACACAGTAGTAATGCCTGGGGATGCAGCCCAGAAGCAATACAATTATTAGTTTTTGGTGTTTTTACTCTTCCCACTGTGACTGCAATGACTATGACTGCACGACTTCAGCTACAGTTTAGCACACTCTAGAACTAAGGTTATGAGCTGCTAATAAGCTTTATGCTGTAAAAAAATAAAAATATAAAACAAGAAACTTCCGACTCTCCACGTTAAAGAACTTCTTTATGCTGTAGTCCACAGTACACTCTAGAAAGTACAGTTGTGTACACTTACCATAAATATAGATGTCCGAGTGTATTCACTGTTGCAGTCCTAACATATGGGGGTTATCCGGCTCCTGGTAGCCCTCAGTTGGCCTGAATACCAGAGTCCTCGGTATATGACGTCGGCTGCCGTCGGCTGTAAAACTGATGTCAGAACCTCAGGTATAAAAGGAGGCAGCCAACGCCATTTTCTCAGTTTTTCTTTTGCCTTAACTGTCAGGAGCCCCCAAAAGAAGGCTAATCCAGGAAGGAAACACCCTTAAAACATGCCATCCAAAAAAAAAAAAAATATCTAGTCTGTGCCTTAGGAAGAAGGGGGCTGGAGGGAGGGTAACCAGAACTGCAACAGTGAATACACTCGAACATCTATATTTATGGTAAGTGTACACAACTGTACTATGTTCTTCGTGTTTCACTGTTGCAGTCCTAACATATGGGTTGATTCCCAAAGCCCAGGAAAAAACAAAGGGGGGAGGAAGAATCACAGATTAATGGTTGGTAAGGAGGCCTTGCAAAACTGCAGAGGCAAAACCAGCCCTGGATTTAGAAAACAAAGGTAGATTGTAATGTTTTGTGAAAGTATGGACAGAAAACCAAGTAGCTGCTTCTAGAATGTCCTTAGTAGGCACACCCCTCAAAAAAGCTGCAGAGGTAGAGGCTGCTCTAGTAGAATGGGTCCTAATACCCTCAGGGGGAACCTTCCCATGCTGTGCAGGTAACAAAAGTGAATACAATGGGCAATCCATTTGGAGATGGTTTGTTTTGAAATAGCTTTACCCTGAGCCCCAGGATCAAAACTAACCAACAGCTGCTCATACCTCTGAAAGGGTTTAGTCCTGTTTAAGTAAAATCTCAGCTGTCTATACACAACAGGAGAGTGCAGAATCCTTTCCCCTTTACTCTGGGGATTATTGAAAAAGGTAGGCAGGTGAATAGACTGGTTAAGGGTCAGACTAGAAACCACCTTAGGCATAAAGGAGGGATTAGTTCTCAGAGAAACCCGATCTGAGTGAAAAATAATGAAAGTTTCTACTGCCATTAAGGCTTGCAGCTCCAAAACCCTTCAGGCAGAAGTACTAGCCAAAAGAAAAGCAATCTTCCAGGAGAGAAACTTTAAATCTGCAGAGGCAGCTCGTTCAAAGGGAGGTAGAGTAAGCTTCTCCATGACAAAATTAAGATCCCAAGCAGGAGTAGGAGCTCTTCTGGGAGGTCTAAGATTGCTAGCTCCCCTCAGGAACTGCTTCATTAAGGGGTGAGAAAAAATGGGTTTCTCAAAAGAGCAATGAGCAGAAATTGCTGAAGCATGAATTTTGATTGAGGAAAAGGAAAGTCCACCATTAAGCAAGCCTGCTAGGTAACCAAGAATGAGGGAAAGAGAAGGATGAAGAGAGTCTTCTCTTTTAGCCTGCATCCAAGAGCAAAATCTCTTCCATTTATCTGAGTAGGATTTTCTGGTGCTAGGCCTCCTGGTCTCATGAAGAACTTCAACCACCTGTTGGGAAAGATTTAAAGAATTAACCAGGCAGTTAAATGCAGAGTTTGAAGATGAGGATGAAGAAACTTTCCCCCTTCCTGAACCAACAGATCTGGTACCAGGGGAAGATGCCAAGGCTGAGCCTGTGAAAGGTTGCGAAGGAGGGGATACCAGTGCTGCCTGGGCCAGTCTGGTGCTATAAGAACAGCCTTGGGTTTTTCGTCCCTTATCTTTATCAGCACTCTGGGAAGAAGAGGCAGAGGAGGGAATGCATAAATTGAGAGTTGTGCCCATGGGAAGGACAGTGCTTCCAGTCTCCAAGCTTTGTTGTGAAACTTCCTGGTGCAGAAGGTTGGAAGGAGATGATTAGTGTGAGAGGAGAAAATATCCACTTGAGGAGTGCCCCAATGCTGAATGATGCAATGGAAGATGATCTTGTTCAGTTGCCACTCATGAGGATCCAGAACATTTCTGCTCAACTGATCCGCTAAGGAACTCAGCCTCCCTGGAAGATACTGGGCTATTAGATGTAAGCCCATGGAAGCTGCTAATGACCATAGTCTCATGCTTTGTCTGCACAAGGGATAAGAGTGAGTCCCTCCTGCTTGTTGATGTACTACATGACTGTGGTATTGTCTGTCCTGATCAGAAGAGTCCTGGGGTAGAGTAGGTCCATGAAAGTCAGCAAAGCCTACTGCACTGCCATCAATTCTTTCAAGTTTATGTGCAGATGAATCTGCTGAGTGCTCCAGGTCCCCTGTATGCCCTTGCCTTCCAGATGAGCTCCCCATGCATAACCTGAGGCGTCTGTGGTGAGAGTCCGGCTGGCAGGTGGTGGGCAGAAAGGCAGACCCTTGTTCTGAGAACAGGCTGTCGCCCACCAGAGAAACTCCATTTATAGGCAGGGAATTAGAGGAAGAATCAAGTCCAAGTCAAGTGTGTGTTGACACCAAAGGTTCTTGAGGTACCATTGAAGTTTTCTCATATGCAGCCTTGCATAAGGGATCATCAAAATACATGAAGCCATGAACCCCAGTGCTTGCAGGAACTGCCTTGCAGAGAGCTGGGTCATGCTTGCCAAGGTCTTGAAGTAAGCCGAAAGATCTTGTTTCTCTTGAGGGAGGAATACCATCTGGGTGGCTGTATTCAGGCTGGCTCTCAGGAAAACAATCTCCCTTGTAGGAACCAACTTTGACTTCTTTTCGTTGAGAGTGTAACCCAAAGAGGTGAGAATGTTCTTTACAAAGTCCAAATCCTTTTTTAGTTGTTCTAGGGAGTTTGCTTGAATGAGACAGTCATCCAGGTAAGCATAAATTTGAATGTTTCTCTTCCTGCAAAAAGCAATGACTGGTGCCAGGCACTTCATGAAAACTCTGGGAGCAGTAGATAAGCCAAAGGGCAGTGCAGAGAATTGAAAGTGTTGCTCCCCAGCCCTGAAACGAAGGAACTGCCTGCAACGTTCCCTTATTGGGATGTGCAGATAAGCCTCTTTGAGATTCAAAGTTACCAGCCATGAATCCTTGTCCAGCATTGACAGTAACTGTTGAAGAGTGAGCATCTTGAATTTGGGAATCACCAGAAAAGTGTTTAGAATAGACAGATCCAGAAGAGGGTGCCAGGTGCCCCTTTTTTTGGGTACCAGAAAAAGTCTTGAATAAAAACCTAGGCTTGCCTGAGCTGCAGGAACTGGCTCTATAGCACCCATACTCAGTAGAGGAGAAATCTGATTTTCTACCTCTGCCCTGAGAGTTCTGGGTATGTATGGGTACCCTTGTAGAACAGGGAAGGTGTGAAAATAAAACTTGGAACCTTGGTTTACTATATTGAGCACCCATTTGTCGTCTGTGATGGTAGACCATACCTCTGCGAACCTGGCTAACCTTCACCCCAAAGGAAACCCTGGGCCCACAGAGGTAGGCACAAGAAGGTCGGAGTCATTGAGAATGCTTGCTCTGGGAAGCTGGCTTAGAACTTCCGGATTTAGAAGAAGAAGAATGCTATTGTTTAGCCTTTTGAGGGACAGAAGCCTGCCCTCTGGAAGATCTAAAACCCCTAGGCCTACAGTGACCATGCTTGCCAGGATCAGGGAAAGACCAATTCTTGGAAGGATAATACCTACTAAACTGAGGAGGCTGAACCTGAAGGAAATCTTTAACAGCTTGCATAGATTTTGCCTTATCCTCCAACTGCTTCAGTACCTCCTCAGCCTTTTTACCAAAAAGGTTGTCTTTGTGCCAAGGAACATCCAGCAATTTAGATTTAACAGGTTCACAAAGAGGCTGCTCCCTAAGCCAAGCATGCCTTCTAATAATGGAACCAGTGGCTGCTGCTCTGCAGGAAGCCTCCAAGGTGTCAAAACCACAATGTAGTGAATGCTTATTAACTAGAGTGGCAGAATTTAATAAATCTTGTAAGTCTTTGTTCTCCAACATGGAAGGAACATCCCCAAGTTTAGCCTTAATAGCCTCCAAAGTATGCTGCTGATACTTAAGCATGTGAAAAAGACAATTTACAGATCTAATGGCAAGAGTTTTGGAGGTATAGACTATTTTACCCCACCTGTCCAAGGCCCTAGACTCCTTATCAGAAGGTACAGGGTTTTTAGCAGTAGTAGCCTTAACACCCTTGGGGCCCTGAGAAATAATCTGAGGATCGGCAGTAGGATTTTTGAAAAGATATTAATGTGACTCAGGAACCCTATAATACCTATCAGATTTTCTGGGGACAGGAGGAACAGAATTAGGATTGAAAGAATTTTCCATGAAAACATCATCCACAACTTCCAAAACTGGAAGTATAGCCAGAGGCTTATGCTGTGGCAAATCCAAAAATTCCCTGATTCTTTTCTTAGACTGAGGAAAATCCTGACTTTCTCATTTAAAGTGCTCCCTAAGAGTATTCAAAGTATCCCAAAAGGAAAAATCTTCTGGAGGGGAGGCAGAAGGGATAGAGTCTTCAGCATCAGAATCCTCAAAGCCAGAAAAAAGTTGAGAATTTCCTTCTTCACCAGCAGAAATACTGGAAACCTCAGAATCTGAGACAGACAAACCATCAGAAGACAATTCCCTAGCCATCTTGGAAGGGGGGGTTGAGAGCCCCTAATAAGGGAAAGAAGATCACTAGCCATCTTTACCAACTGAAACTGAGGCAAAGGAGGGGAGGCCAACGCCTACTTGTGAGTAGATTTACGGCTGGAAGGTTTGTTAGTAGTCCGGAGGGATTCGGGAGGCCTAGCAACTGCAGAAGTCTGAAGTAAGGTAGCCAGTCTGACTCTGGTCTCATGTCGAAGGGAAGAGGCGTCAGAAGCAGGTGCCTGCATAGCGGCTTCGGACCCATCTGAGGCAGTGACAGGCGGAAGGTCTGAAGACAAAATAGCAGCATGCGGCATGGAGGACTCTGTAAGGGTCTCGGCAGAGGCCTGCGGCTGAAACTCTGCTGATTGCAGGGGCTGCAAAAGCATCTCACTGACTACCACTGGGCTGATGACCAATTTCACTGGTGCATCATCAGCAGATTTAACCCTAGGCCTGTCGTGGTCCTTGTGTTTCCTAGGTACATTGGAAGTCGGGAGACCAGAAGACGCCATACCAACAAACTTACACCAGACTCCAAAATGCGTAACCCCCATATGTTAGGACTGCAACAGTGGAATATGAAGAACATCTAAGGTTGAAGAAAATAAAATCAATAAATACAAATACTATGAAAGGAGACCGCGGTGGTGCAGCGGTTAGCGTTGTCGCCTCACAGCAAGAGATTCTCTCGTTCGATTCCCGGCTGGAGCACCTTCTGTGTTGAGTTTGTATGTCCTCCCCACAGTTGAGTGATGTTTAAAGACATACAGGTAGGTGCGTGGATGAATGGGTGTGCCTTCTTTGAAGGATGGGTGTTGGGCTGCTAACTTGGCACTGTAAAAATCCACTGCCAATCATCAGCGGACCAGAATTCCACTGTGGCAACCCCTAACTGGGAAAAGCCAAAGACATTTTTTACTATGAACAAAGGTAGTATGAATACTGTCATGTGAGATCTTCCTTGTGCCTTTGGGCACCTCCTATGTAAATGCAAAGGGGGTGACTTGCACTATCCTAGTCTACTCCGCAGATCAGTATCACAACACTATACAGCTACAAAAGGAAACCAACCCTGTAGCCATTTGATCTGGTCTTCCTCAGCTAGCACACTCCAGCACTTGGGACAAATGTCAACCAGAACCTTGGCAACAAGACTGGACAACTTTCTCTTATGCTAATAGACGAGACCCACATTGCCATTGTTAAATTTGTATAGTAAAGCATCCAGCACTGACAAATGATTATTTAAAAATGAGACTAAGTATATTTATAATGAACTAGGGCTTAGCCTTTGCTTTGTTGTCATTTCCTTCTTCAAAAGAGAATTTAAATTAATATCAGATTTTAAATGCTTACTCCCTAAGTCAGTTTTTGCATCCACGTCAGTTAGAAAATACAGGCATCTTAACAAATAGTAGCAGATACCGCAATTACTTTTGTTTAAACAACAGTGAACAACACACAAGACAGCAAACTAGGGATGGAAACTAGGGATGGAGGTGATGTGGGTCGAAGACTTACCTTAGCAATGTGAAATACAAGCAGTAGGTAATAATCTCTTTTTTAAGCATTTTATTCAGATCTTGCAGATCAACATGAACAAGAATCATGCCTTTCTTAGCAATAGTTACAATACTATTCAGAAACACTGTGGGCACTGACTCATAATGAAACCTAATTTTTCTTTTTTCATCACTTCTTGCTCATTTCTACTTAGCAATACTAAAAGTACATTCCTTGCAGCATATATTATCAGTAGAGATTTAAGATTTATCTGGCTATGACATTTTCTTGGCAAACACCTTAAGCCTGTATATAAATCAACAAAGTTATGAAGGACATCTTTACTATGGCTCAGTAGAATATTTAAGATGTCCCAGTTACTGTTTCTGAGTATGTACCTAAACATAATCTCTCTTAGCTTTTACCAGGTAATTCTTTTTTACCAGTCCTAGCTTCTCACATCTTCCGTAAGTACTATGATTTAAAACAGAATTGTTTATTTATTTTTTTACTCACATCAGATCTTTTGACCAAATGGACCAAATGCCATTATATGGAGCTCGCTTGTATGTGCCTTCTAGCCCTGATATTTCAAAAGTACCATCAGACAAGATATTATACATTGAAAATGTGTCTAGTTTACATGGATCATTTTGTTTATTAATTTTCAGTATTTTTGCCAACAATCTAGCATGTACTCATATTATACCATTTCTAATGGATTTTCAAATGCATCATCTCTTTCCAATTTAATACTGCCAACAAGCGACTTATTTTTCGCATTTCTGTTTAACAACGTGCAAATTCCATTGATTTCTTTTGATTTTTACATGCCTGTACAAAATTATTTTTTCTACCACAGTGTCTACAAAAGTCGCCTCACAGTAAGATGCTGTCCGGTTCGATTCACAGCGAGCGCGTCTTCTGCATGGAGATATGCGTGAATGGGCGTACCTTCGTTGAAGGTTGTGCATCAGGGCTGGTAACTCGGCACGTAAAAATCAACTACCAATCATTAGCAGACCGACCGGAGTTCTGCTGTGGCGACCCCTAACCAGGAAAAGCCGAAAGACACAAACTGTCTACAAAAGTAATTAAAGACCACATTTCCTGCAAAACTGATAATAGGCCAGATAGTTTTTCTTTTCAGGCTTAAACCCACTCCTATAAAACAAGACTTGATTTTCAAACACGTTACACTTACTGCATACCTTAATACTTTTTCTTTCTTTTCAGCATGACTGTTACAATTACAGCTATAATTGTATTGCTCATGTCTGCCTTTTTACTTAATTCATACTTTACCTTATCCACATCTATTTCTTTAGTCAATTATTTTAACAGCGTGCTTACACTTTCACTCATTCTGCATGTATCTCCACATTCTGATAAGGTCAGACCTTTCTTCTTACTAGGCAATATAAAATCATGATGTTGTAGCTCATTCCCAAAAGTAAACAAAATGCCTTATTTCATACTTTTAGGCTTTTTTTGTGCTAGTACACTTGTTAGCATGGTCATTCTTTCTCCTGAAAACTATATTCTTGTCATGTTCCTTGAGTATCAAAATTATTAAAGGATGTTTTGAGCACACTAAAAAGTCATTCTGTGTCAGCATGATTTGTCATTGCATATAACATATATTTCGAAGAGACAGACAAATGTTACATCTCAAATTAAAATAATAAGACATCCGACATATTTCTACAGTTAGCTTCTGTTAAATTGTATGTAGCAGTCAGTAGGGTCAATAGGTTTATTACTCCTTAAGCCCTTTGTGTTTTTTCATGTTCAGTTTACAGCTTCTTCGTTACTTGTTCCCACCATTGCAAGCTGTACTTTAAGCTACACAATAACCTGTAAGAGCTTTGTTCAGTGTGTCCTAGTAAACACAACCTTTTGCTGCAGCATGCAGTTGTTTGACAGTCACCCACAGTTACTGATGTATTCTTTATTGCAATATTCAAGAATTAACCAAATGCACTCCGTAAAGTCTTTACAGCTTCTCACATATATTTATAGACTAGATACACCTATATATTTTTGTTTGGTTATCCCTAATTAAGCCTGTCCTGTAGGGTAGTAAAGGCAAGTTTAAAGTTTTATACATAATACTGTTTACCCTTGAATTACTTAACACAGTCTACCCAGAAAGGAAGCTGCATTTTCCACACAGGTTTGAACAACTGGTACTACGTTTGCTTTATTATAATGTGAATGTCCTGCTTTAATGTCCAGTTCTGCATGCACGTTTCAAATTCACTAAGCCAGTGTTTGAACCAGGCAGAAATCTGTATTAGCAGCTGAGATTATGCCATATTTCTCTCTCTCTCTCTCTCTCTCTCTCTCTCTCTCCTTCAACAGACACAAAAGGGAAGTTACAGAAGAGCAGCACTTAGTGCTCAGAACTCCATAGCCTGGGTGTCCGTAAAAGAACACCTGTATAGCACACAGCTTCTGCCATTCTCTGGTTCTAGACCTGAGAGGTTAAAGTAACCCAGAAGTAAACTATTATAAGTCTACAACAGCTAACTGTTTATACATGGAGAAGTAGACTGAATTCTAATCCTGGTCTCACCAGTCTACATTGCTGTCCACATCTATTCTAGTTATTTTACTATTTTTCAACTTTACTGTTTAATTCTACTTGAAAAAAAAACTTCTCCATACATCAGTACAAAGGTTCTGCCTTCTTGTTTTTCTCTCTTCTCTCATTGCAGAACTCTGGATTACCACTGCTATCAATTGTAAGCTGCTTCTAATGTGGAATCACCATTGTGATGCCTAGGTGATTCCATTACAAGCACCTCTAAGGGTAATGGACCAGTAATGGTCCCTTTATCCAGCACTTTGCTTCTTCATAATAAGATGATCCAATGCAGATATTTCTAGCACACAGTGCATTCTTTGCCTACATCTTACTTAACTGCAATTTGTTTACTGGGAAAGTCTTACTGGGCTGATAGCCCCTTTCCAGCAGAGGCCTTATCTGTCAGCTGTACAGATTTTCACAGAATGTCCAGATTTTTGTCTCATATTTTTGGCTTGTTCCTCATAAAATGTGTGGTTTTCTGGCAAATCATTGAGGACTGACGTAACTAAATAATTGTATACATTTGAGTTTCAGACTTCAAAGCCTTCAAAAAATACATAATAATTAAAAACATGTTATAGTAGCAACTTTCTAAGTTTGTACGAGAAATATTTAAAATCTGTCCCTATTTTTGGGGCTTAGTCCCCCCATTATTTCTGTTTTTGTCCAGATTTTTTGCTCTGAGAGGTTGACAGGTATGCACTTAAAAGGCACTCCGGAAGGGCAACACTTGTTCCTTTGAATTAAAAAAAATCCTTTAATAGTAAAAATGTCCAAATAAACCATAATACATCACAGTAAAGTACATACACATGAATGCTTAATGTCTCGCTGTATTTTCATTGGTACAGATTTGGACATTTTTACTATTAAAGGATTTTTTATCTCAAAGGAACAAGTGCTGTCCTTCCGGAGTGACTTTTAAGTGCATTTTTAGTGTTCTGTTTGGGCACTTTTTATCTCATTTTATTCACTGGTTTGTCGAGATTGAGAGGTATGGCAAAAGCCCAAGGAGAAAAGCTCTACAAGTGTACGATTATACACAAGCAAACACAGTTACATGATAACAAGGAAAGAAAACAACTTTCTAAAAGATACATATAAAATTAAGAGACCCAACTGGTTTGCTGGAGAACAGACAACAATATTTAAAATATATACCAGTAGAATGATAGGGTTATAGAATTTACTTATACAAAGGAATATTCATATGACGCCAGAATAATATGCAACTGTCAAAACAGTCAGGAGTGATGAAACATGAGTGAAAAAGGACAATACAGACGGGTGAATAATGACGAAAAGGAGGGACAAAATGCAGCTGACAGGGAAATGTGATAGAACAGGGGGATGGACAGAAAAGGAGGGGAAGCTGTATAGTGGGAGGAAGATAAAATGGATTACTGTCTGTAGAGAGATCAGGAGAAGGAGAGTACCATCTCATGAGGGAACCTAGAGAAGGAGAGTACCATGTCATGAGGGAAGCGAGAAAAAGAGAGTACCATGTTATGAGGGAAGCGAGAGAAGGAGAGTACCATGTCATGAGGGAAGCGAGAAAAGGAGAGTACCATGTCATGAGGGAAGCGAGAGAAGGAGAGTACCATGTCATGAGGGAAGCGAGAAAAGGAGAGCATCATGTCATGAGGGAAGTGAGAGAAGGAGAGTACCATGTCATGAAGGAAGTGAGAGAAGGAAAGTACCATGTCATGAGGGAAGCTATAGAAGGAGGAGAGCACCATGTCTTGAGGGAAGTGAGAGAAGGAGAGTCCCACATCATGAGGGAAGCGAGAGAAGGATGAGAGTACCATGTCATGAGGAAAGTGAGAGAAGGAGAGTATCATGTCATGAGGAAAGTGAGAGAAGGAGAGTATCATGTCATGAGGGAAGTGAGAGAAGGAGAGTACCATGTCATGAGGGAAGCAACAGAAGGGGCAGAGTACAATGTCATGAGGGAAGTGAGAGAAGGAGAGTACCATGTCATGAGGAAAGTGAGAGAAGGAGAGTACCATGTCATGAGGGAAGTGAGAGAAGGAAAGTACCATGTCATGAGGGAAGCTATAGAAGGAGGAGAGTACCATGTCTTGAAGGAAGTGAGACAAGGAGGACAGCACCATGTCATGAGGGAAGTGAGAGAAGGAGAGTACCATTTCATGAGGGAAGCGAGAGAAGGATGAGAGTACCATGTCATGAGGGAAGCTATAGAAGGAGAGCATCATGTCATGAGGGAAGTGAGAGAAAGAGAGTACCATGTCATGAGGGAAGCGAGATAAGGAGGAGAGCACCATGTCATGAGGGAAGCTATAGAAGGAGAGTACCATGTCATGAGGGAAGCGAGAGAAGGATGAGAGTACCATGTCATGAGGGAAGCGAGAGAAGGAGAGTATCATGTCATGAGGGAAGCGAGAGAAGGATGAGAGTACCATGTCATGACAGAAGTGAGAGAAGGAGAGTACCATGTCATGAGGAAAGTGAGAGAAGGAGAGTACCATGTCATGAGGGAAGTGAGAGAAGGAGAGTACCATGTCATGAGGAAAGTGAGAGAAGGAGAGTATCATGTCATGAGGGAAGAGAGAGAAGGAGAGTACCATGTCATGAGGGAAGCGAGAGAAGGATGAGAGTACCATGTCATGAGGAAAGTGAGAGAAGGAGAGTATCATGTCATGAGGGAAGAGAGAGAAGGAGAGTACCATGTCACGAGGGAAGCAACAGAAGGGGCAGAGTACAATGTCATGAGGGAAGTGAGAGAAGGAGAGTACCATGTCATGAGGGAAGTCAGAGAAGGAGAGTACCATGTCATGAAGGAAGTGAGAGAAGGAAAGTACCATGTCATGAGGGAAGCTATAGAAGGAGGAGAGCACCATGTCATGAGGGAAGTGAGAGAAGGAGAGTCCCACGTCATGAGGGAAGCGAGAGAAGGAGAGTATCATGTCATGAGGAAAGTGAGAGAAGGAGAGTATCATGTCATGAGGAAAGTGAGAGAAGGAGAGTATCATGTCATGAGGGAAGTGAGAGAAGGAGAGTACCATGTCATGAGGGAAGCAACAGAAGGGGCAGAGTACAATGTCATGAGGGAAGTGAGAGAAGGAGAGTACCACGTCATGAGGGAAGCGAGAGAAGGATGAGAGTACCATGTCATGAGGAAAGTGAGAGAAGGAGAGTATCATGTCATGAGGAAAGTGAGAGAAGGAGAGTATCATGTCATGAGGAAAGTGAGAGAAGGAGAGTATCATGTCATGAGGGAAGTGAGAGAAGGAGAGTACCATGTCATGAGGGAAGCGAGAGAAGGATGAGAGTACCATGTCATGAGGGAAGCGAGAGAAGGAGAGCATCATGTCATGAGGGAAGTGAGAGAAAGAGAGTACCATGTCATGAGGGAAGCGAGAGAAGGAGGAGAGCACCATGTCATGAGGGAAGCTATAGAAGGAGAGTACCATGTCATGAGGGAAGCGAGAGAAGGAGAGTATCATGTCATGAGGGAAGTGAGAGAAGGAGAGTACCATGTCATGAGGAAAGTGAGAGAAGGAGAGTATCATGTCATGAGGGAAGAGAGAGAAGGAGAGTACCATGTCACGAGGGAAGCAACAGAAGGGGCAGAGTACAATGTCATGAGGGAAGTGAGAGAAGGAGAGTACCATGTCATGAGGGAAGTCAGAGAAGGAGAGTACCATGTCATGAAGGAAGTGAGAGAAAGAAAGTACCATGTCATGAGGGAAGCTATAGAAGGAGGAGAGCACCATGTCATGAGGGAAGTGAGAGAAGGAGAGTCCCACGTCATGAGGGAAGCAAGAGAAGGAGAGTATCATGTCATGAGGAAAGTGAGAGAAGGAGAGTATCATGTCATGAGGAAAGTGAGAGAAGGAGAGTATCATGTCATGAGGGAAGTGAGAGAAGGAGAGTACCATGTCATGAGGGAAGCAACAGAAGGGGCAGAGTACAATGTCATGAGGGAAGTGAGAGAAGGAGAGTACCATGTCATGAGGGAAGTCAGAGAAGGAGAGTACCATGTCATGAAGGAAGTGAGAGAAGGAAAGTACCATGTCATGAGGGAAGCTATAGAAGGAGGAGAGCACCATGTCTTGAAGGAAGTGAGACAAGGAGGACAGCACCATGTCATGAGGGAAGTGAGAGAAGGAGAGTACCATGTCATGAGGGAAGCAGGAGAAGGATGAGAGTACCATGTCATGAGGGAAGCTATAGAAGGAGAGCATCATGTCATGAGGAAAGTGAGAGAAGGAGAGTATCATGTCATGAGGGAAGTGAGAGAAGGAGAGTACCATGTCATGAGGGAAGCGAGAGAAGGATGAGAGTACCATGTCATGAGGGAAGCGAGATAAGGAGGAGAGCACCATGTCATGAGGAAAGTGAGAGAAGGAGAGTATCATGTCATGAGGGAAGTGAGAGAAGGAGAGTACCATGTCATGAGGGAAGCGAGAGAAGGATGAGAGTACCATGTCATGAGGGAAGCGAGAGAAGGAGAGTATCATGTCATGAGGGAAGTGAGAGAAAGAGAGTACCATGTCATGAGGGAAGCAAGAGAAGGAGGAGAGCACCATGTCATGAGGGAAGCTATAGAAGGAGAGTACCATGTCATGAGGGAAGCGAGAGAAGGATGAGAGTACCATGTCATGAGGGAAGCGAGAGAAGGAGAGCATCATGTCATGAGGGAAGTGAGAGAAAGAGAGTACCATGTCATGAGGGAAGCGAGAGAAGGAGGAGAGCACCATGTCATGAGGGAAGCTATAGAAGGAGAGTACCATGTCATGAGGGAAGCGAGAGAAGGAGAGTACCATGTCATGAGGGAAGCGAGAGAAGGAGAGTATCATGTCATGAGGGAAGTGAGAGAAGGAGAGTACCATGTCATGAGGGAAGCGAGAGAAGGATGAGAGTACCATGTCATGACAGAAGTGAGAGAAGGAGAGTACCATGTCATGAGGAAAGTGAGAGAATGAGAGTACCATGTCATGAGGGAAGCGAGAGAAGGAGAGTACCATGTCATGAGGGAAGCGAGAGAAGGATGAGAGTACCATGTCATGACGGAAGTGAGAGAAGGAGAGTACCATGTCATGAGGAAAGTGAGAGAAGGAGAGTACCACATCATGAGGGAAGTGAGAGAAGGAGAGTATCATGTCATGAGGGAAGTGACAGAAGTAGAGCACCATGTCATGAGGAAAGTGAGAGAAGGAAGAGAGTACCATGCCATGAGGAAAGTGAGAGAAGGAGAGTACCACATCATGAGGAAAGTGAGAGAAGGAGGAGAGCACCATGTCATGAGGGAAGTGAGGGAAGGAGAGTATCATGTCATGAGGGAAGTGACAGAAGTAGAGCACCATGTCATGAGGAAAGTGAGAGAAGGAAGAGAGTACCATGCCATGAGGAAAGTCAGAAAAGGAGAGTACCACATTATGAGGAAAGTGAGAGAAGGAGGAGAGCACCATGTCATGAGGGAAGTGAGAGAAGGAGAGTATCATGTCATGAGGGAAGTGACAGAAGTAGAGCACCATGTCATGTGGAAAGTGAGAGAAGGAAGAGAGTACCATGCCATGAGGAAAGTGAGAGAAGGAGAGTACCACATCATGAGGAAAGTGAGAGAAGGAGGAGAGCACCATGTCATGAGGGAAGTGAGAGAAGGAGGAGAGCACCATGGCATGAGGGAAGTGAGAGAAGGAAGAGTACCATGTCATGAGGGAAGAGAGAAAAGGAGGAGAGCACCATGCCATGAGGGAAGTGAGAGAAGGAGAGTACCATGTCATGAAAGAAGCTAGAGAAGGTGGAGAGTACCATGTCATGATGGAAGCTAGAGAAGGAGGAGAGTACCATGTCATGAGAGAAGCAAGAAAAGGGGGAAGAGTATCATGTCATGAGGGAAACTAGAAGAGGAGGAGAGCACCATGTCATGAGGGAAGCTAGAGAAGGAGGAGAGCACCATGTCATGAGGGAGACTACAGAAGGAGGAGAGCACCATGTCATGAGGGAAGCGAGAGAAGGGGGATAGTACCATGTCATGAGGGAAGATAGAGAAGGAGGAGGGCACCATGTCATGAGGGAAGCTAGAGAAGGAGGAGAGCACCATGTCATGAAGGAAGCAAGAGAAGGAGGAGAGCATCATGTCATGAGGGACACTAGAGAAGGAAGAGACTACCATGTCATGAGAGAAGCTAGAGAAGGGGGAGAGCACAGTATAATGCAAAATGGTGCATATAGCCTACCTTGACCTACCAAGGCATTCTACATCATACTCCACTTGAGCACTGTAGACAAGCTCACAAGATTAGGTGCAAACTCCTGTGTCACCCACTAGATAATCAGCTGGCTTACAGATACGTCCCAAGAGGTCTGCAAAAGGGTCAGTCACCAACAGACTCAGCAAGTGCTTGGCATCTTCACTGAAGCAAAGTCTAATGTCACTGGCCTATGGATGACCAAGTTCACAGGTAGTTGCAAACCAGACACATTCACAGAATCTCCAAAAGGCATAGATACTCTCTGAGAAGGCCTGATGCAAACAAATAACTGGTGTCAGAGTCACGGCCTAAAATTCAATGCCAAAAAATGTATAATAGTAACCTTGGGTAAAACAGCCATTCCAGGAGTGGGCTTTTGTGAGTTCAGTATTTAACACTGTCATTTAGTACAGGTAGGGTCTGTCGCCATACAGGAGGCAACCAAGGTGGATAAGTAATGCATTCTATCTAAGCAAGGCACTATTTACCTAGTCAGTGCATGTTTTTTCATCTGTTGTCTGATGCAGGGATTTGAACTTTGATGTCTTTATAATGAACAACTTTACCTTCATTGTAATAAGTGACATGGCAGCTTTAAGAAACACCCATGCTGGTATCTTAGAATTAAAAAGGGAAGGGAATAAACACATTTACATAAACACAATAAATAGTAACCTGTGGACTGGATTCATAAACAGGAATGAAAAACTGAAGTGACTGGAATCAGAAACAAAACAGTAAAGGGAGAGGGGCTGCATACTGAGTTGCAGTGTGTGAAAAATAAATTGGAGAAGATGCATTAACAATGCTTTACTGATTTAAGAAAATTACTGCAGACAAAATGGATAAATTCTCCAGTTGCAACAGACAAGTTATAGAGAGCAAATACAAAAACAGTACAATAACAGGTAAATGGCCCAAGGCCATACATATCAAAGATTTTGCAGAATGCTTATGATTTTTTTTAATCTGACTTTGGATCTACCCTTCATAAAATACAGTTGTGCACACACCATAAATGTGGATGTTCGAGTGTATTCACTGTTTCAGTCATCACTTGTGGGTTATCCCTGCTGGGGAGCCCTTGGTTAGCCCAAATACCAGAGTCAAGCTTTTCCCCTGCACTGGCTGCTGTCGCCTGTGGACTGACGTCAGGTCATCAGTGGTATAAAGGAGAGCAGCTGGCACCATTACATCAGTTTTTCTTGCCCTAACCTGTAGGAGCCCCTTGAAGGAAATATTATAAAGAACCCCTGGTGGCCCAACGCCACAAGAATGACAGTTAATCTCCAAAAAGGATAAGATTAAGGGGGAAGGTGGGAGGGAAAATAGGACTGCAACAGTGAATACACTCGAACATCTACATTTATGGTAAGCGCACATAACTGTACTATGTTCTTCATGTTTCACTGTTGCAGTCATCACTTGTGGGAGGATTCCCAAAGCTGAGGAAGGGGAGGATGGAATTATGAAATTCCTAGGATTGAGCTAGCATGCCTTGCAGGACTGCCCAAGCCCTGGAGAACAGAGGCAGGTGGTAGTGTTTGGTGAAGGTGTGGACCGAGGTCCAAGTGGCAACTTCCAGGATGTCCCTGGTGGGTACTCCTCTAAGGAAGGCAGTGGAAGTAGAGGCTGCCCTAGGGGAATGTGTTCTGATAGATTTAGGAGGAGCTTTTCCATGAAAAGTGTAGCAGAACTGTATGCAGTGAGATATCCATTTTGAAATGGTCTGTTTGGAGATAGGCCTCCCCTCTTTCCCTGGGGCGAAGCAAACCAACAGTTGATCTGTCTTCCTAATGGACTTTATTCTATCCAGGTAGTATCTTAATTGTCTGTGCACATCCAGTGTGTGGAGAATTCTCTCCCCTTTATTCTGAGGGTTTGGAAAAAAGATGGGGAGATGTATAGCCTAGTTTAGGGTCACATTTGATACTACTCTTGGCATGAATGAGGGATTAGTCCTGAGAGACACCCTGTCTGCATTGAAGATAATGAAAGGTTCAGTGGCCATGAATGCTTGAAGTTCTGACACCCTCCTAGCTGAAGTAATAGCCAAGAAGAAGGCAGTCTTCCAGGAAAGGTGCTTAGGTCTGCTGATGCAGCTGGTTCAAAGGGAGGCAATGTCAGTTTTTCTAAGACATAGTTCAGGTCTAAGGCTGGAGTGGGTGCCCTTCTAGGGGGCCTACTGTTAGATACCACTCTGAGGAATTGCTTAATCAAAGGGTAAGAGAAGACAGGCTGTTCAGCATGAATGTGTGCTGAAATGGCTGAGGCGTGGATTTTAATGGAAGAAAAGGAGAGGCCCTTGTTAAGTAGCTCTGCTAAGTAGTCCAGAATAAGTGGGAGGGAAGGCTGAGAGGTGCTGTAACCTTTTGACAGGCACCAGAAGTTGAATCTTTTCCATTTCTTTGAGTAAGATTTCCTGGTGCTGGGCCTTCTGGCTTCCTTAATAATGTCTAGGACCTGCTTGCTTAACTATGGGTTATCCCCCGGTCCCTGGGGGATATGCCATGCAGAAGAGTGTGCAAGTTTGGATGCAGAATTTCCCCCTGGCTTGTGTCAGAAGGTCTGCAGTTAAAGGCAGGAGTTTGTAAGTCTCCTTGGTCAGCCTGAGCAGCAAGGGATACCAATGTTGCTTTGGCCAATCTGGTGGTATAAGGATGGCTTTTGGTCCTTCCTGCCTTATTTTGAGCAGTACCCTTGGGAGTAAGGGAGGGGGGATGCATAAAAGAATAGATTGGTCCATTGGAATGAGACAGCATCCACTTTTCAAGTTAGAGGGTGGAACTCCCTGGTGCAGAATTTGTGCAGCTGGTAGTTGTGTTGTGAGGTGAAGAGGTCAACCTCTGGTGTCCCCCAGGCCTGGGTGATTTGGAGGAATGTCCCCTTTTGGAGTTTCCACTCGTGGGAGGTCTAGGTAGTTTCTGCTTAGATGGTCTGCTATGGTATTGTTTACTCCTGGGATGTACTGGGCTATCAGGTGTAGGCCCAAGGAGGAGGCTGTCTGCCAAAGGCTCATGGCTAGATGGCAGAGAGGGTAGGAGTGTGTCTCCCCCCACTTGTTGATGTACCACATGATTGTGGTATTGTCTGTTTTTATGAGGAGGACTCCGGATTTAGGTGGTCTTGGAAGGATGTGATAGCCTTGTGAACTGACATAATTTCCTTTAGGTTGATGTGCCTGTGAAGATGCTTGAGGTCCCAAGAGCCTTGGGTGCACTGGGTGTCTAAATGAGCGCCTCAAGCTAGGTCTGATGTGTCTGTGGTGATAGTCTGGCCTTGAGGAAGGAAGGTGAAGGAAAGGCCCTTGTTCTGAATGCAGGCCTCTACCCACCAAAGAAACTCATTCTTTATGCATGAAATGAGGGGGAGAGTAGTCTCCACAGATTGACAGTGTTGGCAACAAAGGTTCTTTAGGTACCACTGGAGTTTTCTCATGTGCAGCCTGGCCAGGGGAATCATCAGAATGCAGGATGACATGTAACCCATTGCTTGCAGAATTTTCCTTGCTGTGATTTTTTTTCTGGGAGCTAACTGGGAGAAGTAATTTGGCAGAAAGCATTGCTTTTCTGGTGAGAGGAAGGCTGTTTGGGAGGCTGTGTCCAGGAGTGCACCCAAGGAGGTGATCTGCCTGGAGGGGTTTAGGTTTGATTTTTTTTTCCTGTTGATAGTAAACCCTAGAGAGATTAGGATTGTTTGTACAAAGAGCAGGTCCTGTAGTAACTTCTCTTTGTTGTCTGCCTAGATTAGGCAGTTGTTCAGATAAGGGTAAATCTGGATGTTTTGCTGTCTGCAGAAAGCAACCACTGGGGCCAGGCATTTTGTGAAGACCCTAGGAGCCGTAGATAAACCAAAGGGTAGTGCAGAGAACTGAAAGTGTTGTGAACCTGCTGTGAAGCATAGGCATTTTCTGCAAGACTCCCTTATGGGTATATGAAGGTAGGTATCCTTTAGGTCTAGGGTTGCTAGCCATGCATTTTTGCCCAGCATTGGTAAAAGTTTTTGAAGAGTTAGCATTTTGAATTTTGGGACCTGTAGGAAGGTGTTTAGAGTGGACAGGTCAAGGATGGGTCGCCAAGTGCCTTCTTTTCTTGGCACTAGGAACACTCTGGAGTAAAAACCTTTTCCTGTTTGCTTCTGTGGCACAGGCTCCACTGCCTCTTGAGCATGGGGTATGTGCACTTGCTTTAATGCTTCTGCCCACGTGATTTGAAAGTAGATTTTGGTATCCTGTTAAGGTTGGGACTTGTTGGAAGGTATATTTGTACCCCTGAAAATGATTTTTAATACCCATTGGCCCTTTGTTGCAGACAGACAGTTTTGTTTGTAAAGGGAAAACCTTCTTCCTAACCTCTGATGAAAGGGGGAGTGGGAGTCATTGCATGTTCTTAGAGTAGTGACTTAGAACTCCCTGCTGTGGGAGTGGTGGAGGACCACTGCTTAGTCCTTCTCCAGCCTTGGTTTTGTGGTCTAACTGGTCTGTCCCTGTGAAGCCTCTCTTGAACCTGTCTATTGGGGGCTGGGAAAGACCAGTGCTTAGAGGAAAAGTTTCTGCTGAATCTGGGAGGTTGGACTTGGAGGAAGTCTTTAACTGTTTGCATAGATTTCACTTTATCCTCCATCTTTTTGAAGACCTCCTCTGTTTTTGATCCAAACAAGCAGTCTTTGTCCAGGGGGGCATCAAGTAGTTTTGATTTTACATGATCAGGCAGTGGCTGTTCTTTTAGCCATGCGTGCCTCCTAATGACTGAACCTGCCACAGTGGCCCTACTTGAGGCTTCTAGGGCATCGAATCCGCAGTGCAGGGAGTGTTTAGCTACTTGGGAAGTAGAGTGCAGAAGATCTGCTAACTTTTTGGAAGTATTAGTGTCAGGTAAAGATGAACATTTTGTTTCATAAGTTCCAAGGTGTGCTGCTGGTATTTTAGCATATGGAACTGGCAGTTAAGAGCTCTAGTAGCTAAGGTTGTGGAGGTGTGCACTTTCCTACCCCTTCTATTCAGAGCTCTTGAGTTCTTGTCAGAGAGAACTGGGTTTTTAGATGAGCTAGCCTTGGCCCCTTTGGGCCCCTGTGTGATGACCTCTGGGTCTGCTGCAGGGTTTTTAAACAAATACTTATGTGAATCAGGCACCCTGTAGTACCTGTCAGGTTTTCTAGGAGCAGGGGGTAGGGTGTCAGGGGTGAGGCTAGATTCATTGAAAACATCATCCACCACATCCAGAATAGGAGGGATGGCCAAGGGTCTGTGCTGAGGAAGATCTAGAAACTCTAAGTATTTTCTTAGAATGAGGATAATCTTGGTCTTCCCAGTGGAAATGCTCTCTGAGATTGTGCAGAGTTTCTCCAAATGAAAGATCCTCAGGGGGGAGGCATATGGAATAGATTCCTCTGCATCAGAATCCTCAAAGGAGGTGAGAGGTTGTTGTTCCTCATCTGAATCCAGGTAGTCTGAAATTTCAGAACCTGGCTCTGTGTGAACTTCAGGGGAAGTATCCCTCTTTCTTTTAGAAGGAGTGGTATGGCTACCCCTGATGAAAGTGATGAGGTCCTTCGCAGTAACTGTGTCTGAGGTGGTGGTGGTGGAGGAGCAGTAAGATGGCGACTAGAGACTGTTTTCTTTGGGGTTGTCTTGCTTTTAGATCTTAGTAAATCTGTTTGCCGCTGGGATGCAGTAGTTGGAGGCAAAGATGTTGTTTTTTGCCTTGAATCGGTTGTGCGAAGAAAATCCTCGGAAGCTGGTGCCTGCGTAGCGGCTCTGGAACAAACCGAAGCAGTGACAACCGAGAGATCGGATGATGAAGCATTTCCCGGCAGCATACTGGACTCCAAAAGGGTCTCGGTAGAGGCCTGCGAAGGAAACGAGTTGGGCATCAGGGGCTGTGAATGCGCCTCACTGAATTCCTGAGAACTGATGACTTGCTTCTGGGATGGCTCGTCTGAAAGCTTATGTTTTTGGGGTCTGTCCCTTTCTTTATCTTTTTGTTTTTGGGAATATCCACAGACTGCTGACCGATGGATGCCATTTCGTGATGCGAGGAACTACTTTGAAAATGCCTGGCTACAAATTCAGCTCTATGGCGAATAGTCCCAGCACTGAAAAGTGCGCAGAACCAACAACGGGGGACATCGTGGTCTGAGCCTAGACAAGTAACGCACAAGGTATGTAAGTCTCAGTGTGGTATTTGTTTTCCACAGCGAAGACAATTATTTACTTTTTCGGACATCGGTTAGTGCAAGAAAAAGGTCCCCAAAGGGGTACTTGGCTTTAGTTCATAGGCAGGTACTAGGCTATCTGCCTGAGGGCATTTATAAGCCTAGCCAGAGTGTGTCAGCTTTCACCGCCCCATTGATTAATTAACTGAGCCTCTGTCAAGAAGAGCCAATGAAGTGATCCCAGGGGTGTATTTTTTGTTACCCATCCACTCGTCAAGGTTTCTCTTGAAGAGTGTTAGTGAGGGGCTCTGCCTAATGTAGTTAGGAATTTTGTTCCAAAGCATGGGGAGTCTCTGTGATAGGAATCTATCCCTCCAGCATGTTCTATTTATTGCTGTGGCGAGGTTTAGCTCACTAGAGCGAGTGGCTTGCAGTGACTTGGATTTCTTTAGGTGGAGCATGTCCATCAATTCTAAGTTGGACATGGCTTTGTAAGTCAGGCAGAAATCACCTCTGAGTAAGCGATATGCGACTGATTACAGCTGGAGTTTTTCCAGTCGGGCTGCATAGGACATATGTTTGAGGCCAGTAATCCTCTTGGTGAGGTACTTTTGTGGTCTTTCCAGCTCTTGGAAGTGTCTTGTGAGGTACATATCAAATGGGGCATTGTACTCTATGATGGGTCTGATGAGTGATGAGTAGAGGGGCACTATAAACTCTTTATTTCTAGATGTGAACCCTTTAGTAATTAGATGGGCTACATAGAAAGATTTCCTAACTACTTTGGCAATGTGATTGTCAAAGGAGAGATTACTATCTACCTGGGTCCCCAGATCTCTTATTACCTCTTCTGTATTAAGGGGGCTGCCACCTATGTGGTAATTCATGGGTGTTTTGTTTTTCCCAAATGGGATGACTATGCATTTTTTGGCATTTAGCTTGAGAACATGACTTTGACACCAGGTGTCCGTCTCAATAAGGCCCTTTTGGAGAATGCCCGTGTCAGCCGGAGAGTCAATTATGGCTCCCAGTTTGCAGTCATTGGCGAACTTGGTTAGCCATAGTCCTCCTGTGTTTGCCTGTACTTCTAAGAAGTATATGCCGAACAGTAGGGGTCCCAGGACCAAGCCTTCTGGGACACCACTTGTGACTGGTTTAGAGTCGGACCTGGAGCCCGCTATTCTTACCGTATGAGTTCTGCCTGTAAGCCAGTTGGCAACCCATCTTGTGAAGTAGGGGTTTATGTTCAGGCTGGTGAGTTTTTCTATAATTCTAGAGTGGGGAATGGTGTCAAAAGCCTTGGCGAGGTCAAGGTAGGTTGTGTGGACTACCTTCCTCTCATCTATGGCCTTGGTGACTGTCTTGAATAAGTCAACCAGGTTTAGTAGGCATGATCTGCCCTTAACAAAGCTGAACTAAGTCGGGTCAAGTGTTTGGAGGTTCCCAGTGTCTCTGTTAATGAATTCCATGATGATGCGCTCCATAGCCTTGCAGACCAGGCTAGTCAGGCTTATAGGATGATAGTTACCAGGGTCAGTTGTGGCCCTTCCTTTGTGGAGCGGAATAACCGTTGCTGTGCACCATTCTATGGGCACGTAGCCTGTGGAGAGGCTGAGGTTGAACAGTGTATTTAGGTGGGGGTTAGTTTGTTCTGTAGTTCATGCAAGATACAGCCTGGGACACCATCTGGCCCCATTGATGCTGTGCTTTTGGCTTTTGAAAGGGCTGTTTTCAACTGTGTGTCTGTGATTTTCAGGACACTACACTTTTCCGGTATTGTTGTGGGCCCTTTTGGGGGTGAGAGGGGGGTGAAGTTTGCACTGAATCTATCTGCCAGGATGTTGGCAATATCAGTGGGTTCAGTATATTTTGTGCTATTTTGCAGTAGCTCAGAGCATATCTGCGAGTTGCCACTTAGATTCTTGACATAGCTAAAGAAGGTTTTGTGGTTATCTTTTGAATCCTTGACTATTTTTCTTTCGAAGTTAGCCTTGGAGGATTTTACGAGGGACCTTAGTTTCTTACTGATACTGATCAGGGATCTCTTTCCTTCTTGGGATTTGCTTTTTTTCTGAACTAGTTTCCTCCTTCTACTGTATAGCCTGTTTATGGCAGGGTTCCACCAGACTGGTTTCCTTCTCTTAGGGGAGTGAGTCTTGGTTTTGCTAGGGAAGGCATGATCCATGCATCCTTGTAGGTGCTCATAGAGTGCATTTGTAAAGGTTCCTGCATCTTGGACACTGTTATCCTTTAGCGTGGGGGCTGTGAAACTTGCCACCTCTGTCTTAAGTAAGGTGAAGTTTACTACAGAAAAGTTTTTCACTGTGGTTTCCTTGGTTGGAGGTGGTGGTGTGGACATCCAGACTGATTAGTTTATGGTCTGATCTAACCAGTGATGGGTTGACCTCCAGTGTGGAACACCTGTCGCCCATGTTGGTGATGACCAGGTCCAATATGTTTTCACCTCTGGTAGGGGAGTTTACCAGCTGATCCAGGGCATTTGAGTTGATAAATTCCAGGAAGCTCTGGACCTGGGAGTTTGTACTTGAGTAGCTTTCCCAGTTAACGGTAGGGTAACTGAAATCGCCTAATATCAGGGTGTTCGGTAGGACCTTCATGTTTTCCAGTGTCTCCAGAAAGGCAGACTGGTGGTCCTGGGTCATGGAGGGTGATCTGTAGCAGGCCATAATTTGCATTGCAGATCTGCCTGATGTTAGTTGCACATGGATGATCTTGGAGGTATAATGCTGCGCCACTAACCTGGAGGTATAGGTATCCTTGATGAATATGGATACACCCCCTCCTTTTATGTTTCGGTCCATGTTCTGTGGCTGAAATGTGTGGTATGGGTTGTAGCCAGGTAGTGCTTGGGTGCTCTGTGGAACCTTGAATCAGGTTTCAGTTACTGCACAGATGTCGGCGTTCTCCATACTGAGGAGTGCTTCGAGCTCATGCATTTTGAGATTTAAACTCCTGGCGTTGAGTAGCATAACCCTCATTTTTTTATTTGTACTGTTTACAAAGTGGGTTTGACTTTTGAGCATTGCCTAAAAAAGGCACTATGGGGGCAGCAAGAGCCTTGGCCAGTATTCGAACGCCTAGGGGTGACAAGTGCAAGCAGTGTCATGCGACACAATGAGGCTTGTCGCGCATGTCGTCCCAGGCTGACAGACACTGGATCTCCTTTGAATGACACCAGAAGCTTAGCCAATTGTTGAAATTGATCATTTTTTCCTTTATACTGCGGTATCATTCTTGGTGAGGGAAGGATGCTACTCAGGGTCAGGGTCACACCTGCCTGGGCTACATGATCAGAGAGCTCTTCCATGTCTCTTTTCATGTAGTCCGGGGAGGTACATCTCAGGTCATTCACACCAACATGAATAATGACAGAGTCATATTTGTACTTGTTCTGGAGTGACCTGAGTGCTTGTGTTATATGGCGGATTCTGGCTCCCGACAGGCAGCTAACAGTAACCTTCTCCTTGTCCAGCCTAGAGAGTGGGACGTCAGAGTGCCGGACTATAGAGTCACCTATTACTAGTGTGTTAGGTATGTTATTTCACCTTAAGGGCTGTGATTGTGCGGCACACTGATTTTGTGTTTTATGTGTTGTCTGGTTTTTGACAGGAGGTGCAGGTTTTTTGGGTGTCTGCTTTGGAGGTCTGTGATGCTTTTGCAGGTTTTTATTTAGAGCCACCGAGTATAATTTCGTGAATTTATGTGTATTTTTTGCCAGTGCTGGTTTAGTATGTCTATGTGAGGCTGGAGGTGTGGTGCAAAGTGTTAACCTTCTCCTCATGACTGCCTATTCCAGTCTTGGGTGGAGAGAGCTTAGCCTCCAATTTAGCTATATAATTGCATCTCTCGCATATGTTAATGTTTTGTGGTAGGAGGAGAGGGTTGTCTGTGTACATGAGGCAGTTGTAACATTGCCTCAGGATACCCAGGTTCACCAGCTGGACTGGACAGTATACCTGAAATTGCCCTTTGGTCATGCCTGAATAGTAGGGTGAGCTGTTTAGTTGCTTGGTTGGTGAGGGGTGAATAATGAGCCCTGCCCTGCTGGGCAAAATATTAGTGCTTGCTATTAGGTCTGAGCAAGTGCTGGATTGTAGGATGCTTTTTAAGTGCTTAGGTTGAGAGTTAGACTACTTTCAAGGGAAAAACTGAAGAGGAGACTTGGTGGAGCTGGGATAAATTTAGCCCTAGCTAACCTGCGCTGCCCGGACGTGCAAAACTGTGCAAATGCGGTTTTTACAGCAGGGAAATGAAAGAGATAGAAATTAGCCCGAAATGGCCTATAAACTACTAACTTCTGGGCTGGAACCACTCTTCCAGGGACAGATGGCTGCTCAAATCTCCCTCTCTCACAGGTGAACAGAGAAACCTCCCTCTATCCAAGTAAGGTATGGGCAACTCAGAAAATTGTAACACAGCCCTGAATTCAGCACTAGCCTGAAAACTGGACTATACTAGTAGCTTAGAAAGGTGGGAAACAAGGAAAATTTTTTTTTGAAACGGTAAGGCAAAAACAGTAAAAAAATACACTTAAAACAGCTTTAAATGCCTGCAAACAGTAAAAATACACTTAAAACAGCTTTAGATGACTACATGCAATCAGAAAAGGCTTTTAAACAAATTACCCAATTTACCAGTAAAAAAAATCTCAAAACTGGGCCCTGTTCCTATAGTCTTCAATCAGACAAGTTCTAACTGCACACTCTTGCCACTGGGGTGCAGGTTTTTTTTTCAGATTCAACTTCCACTCTGGCAACGACCGACCGGCACACATGCAAACTGCTTTTGCTTCAGGCTCCACGACAAGAAAGACTGATGTAATGGCGCCGGCTGCTCTCCTTTAGACCACTGACGACCTGACGTCAGTCCACAGGCAACAGCAGCCAGCACAGGGGAAAAGCTTGACTCTGGTATTCAGGCTGACTGAGGGCTACCCAGCAGGGATAACCCACAAGTGATGACTGCAACAGTGAAACACGAAGAACATCTTCTCAGGTAATCAATGGTGACTACTGTTAAATCAATAATGTTATAGTTTACACTTGCATTACTATTGTTTAGAAAATGCACATTGACACAAAAAAGTCTTATTTTAAGTGCATCACAGGACTACATAAAAACAAAATGTTTTATTTTTATGGCATTTGTGACAATTATTTAAGGATTTTGCTTTCTCATGAATCCCTGAAAAATGAAGCTGGAAGGTCTGCCAAACAATGTGTTGCCAATTAGTAGGTAGTAAGGATTACAATTTGAGGACAGAAAGAGGTTATGGTGCAGCAAAAATAAGTGCCCCACTGTAAGCAGGTGGACAGTACAAGGCAATAGTATGTATCTTTGTCTCCTACTATGAGCTATCAGTAACAGCACCAAACAGCTCAAATTACCTTTGCCACTTTGATAGATATAAAGGGGAGGTGTTCAGTGGGGTGGGGAGATGAATTTAAGGACTACAATTCAGACATAAGAAAAGAATGAAAACTGGCTACTTTAGAAAGAAAAAGAAGTAACAGGCACTGAGAATACTGTTGTGTGTGGTTATCCTGTTTGGTTTGTCTTTTTAGTAGTCACTAAAAAGCAGGAAATAGTAATTGAACATGACTGACTAAAGGAAAGCAGAGTATATGTGAAAATGCATGTAAAGTCATTGCACTAGCAAGACCTTACGGCTCTTATGTAATAATTTAAAGCCAAACAATGCAAAGTGTGATACCTAGAGGTAGACTAAAAAAATCAAGATGCTGGACCCCATGTGGGATTACATGTAAAAATACAATACAAAATATACAGAGTCCAAAAAAGTGGTGTTAAAATGTAGGAAACATCAAGACATGATGAAATAAACATGTTCTTTCAGTCTGTGGGTGCGGTTCTCCTTTAAGTAGTAGCTATGCACAACATATTTACAAAACAAGTACTAGCATCAGACAAATGCTTCAAAACAGTTACAACATTTCATAAGGAGGAGATCTCACATTAAATGATTGTCAAATAGCAGTCAGAAACTGTTAATGATGCATGGCAGTTAAGCATCATATTGTGACTTTCTTTTTTTTTACATTTTTATTTCATTTTAAATGAACTGAAACAGAATTACACAATTTAAAGTTCAATCAGAACAAAGAAAAAATGGTACTTACGTATTATTGCAACCAGATTTTTGCGGTTGCGAAATGCCCCTACTTGAAAATGAATTACATGAAACACTGTAAGGCGTGATTGATACTCCGTTTTACATTTCAACGAGTGTGGATTACCTTCAGGAACAGAAAAAATGTCAAAAATCCTAGGGGTGTTTAGCGTGAATCACGCTTTGATTGTCATGGATGCTGCCTTTCTGATGAATGCAAGGTTTGGAGTCATCAGGTAAGACTCCTTCACAGAAGGAGAACACAGGACATAACTTTTTGGTAAAGTCATAGTTTCTCACAGATGTGTACACATTCTTGAAAGCAAACAGTGCAAATTTGAGATTGCCCTAACTAATGGTTTGAAAAAAGTGAGGGTGGATTATGGCGACACTAGGTTATGGGTTTCTTTGTTAAGAAAGAAGTCGGCAGTACTGATTTGGTTTGCTTTTGTGATAGTGGCATGGCCAGGGGGGAATATACTGAACTGATTTCTGATGTCATTACTGCCATACTGTGTTTATGCGAGTCACAGGACAAAAATTACACAGCTGTGATTCCCACATGAAGGTAATAACCGACATTTCACAGCATTCAGTGGCCCAAAGAAAGAACAGCCAGCAGCCAGACTTGCAGGAAGCGACATGGTGCCAGTAAACACCATGAAGAAACCACAACAGTGTGTTTTGCACTTTGTATTGATAGCAGTCCAGAAATCAACCTGTACTGTTAAAGAAAACACACTACTTTACAGTTTGACAACATTAACAAATATTTTTTGTGAGTGGGAACCATCCGGTACTGCCGCAAAAATCTGGTTGCGATAATACGTAAGTACCGAAAAAACATAAAGCAATCGAAACAATAACAATATACAATGTCCATAACAAATATTAACATGAAACAACAACACTTATATTTTTGTAATAAATCTTTGAGGTTTTGCCAAGATAATTTCTCATGAGTGACATTCATAGTTCGATTAGATAAAGTTTGTAATTCTTTGTTACATACTGTTGTTGCTAGACAAACTCTGAAAAAGAGAGGAAATATTTACTCTTCCAATTTATTGTAATAATCTTTCTGGCATATTGTGACTTTTCAATAGCAAATAATTTGTTAAGCAGGTTTCTTTATAACTCTGCTGGAGAACCTTTTTATTATGACACAATCACTAAGAATTCAATAAGTCTTGCCTTAAAAATCTCACTGAGAAAATTGCTAATTTTGGAATTTTTTGAATAATATACAGTGAGTTTAGAGTTTGTATCCATTTATATATTCAGTTATCACTCAACCCCTTGTGTGAGTAATACAGTTAAGATTACGTACAGAAACATGAAGTATATCTGTTAACCAGTTCACAGTTTCCCATTTTATAACCAGGTCTGTACAATTTTTGGTCCTGCCTACTTATGCCTTCATTTTGGTTTTCTTTTTTCTGTCACACATTCTGATATCATAGTCATTGCAAGTGATTTCTAGATGAAAGAAGCAAGTTTTGTTCTAAAATCAGTTTTGTAGCTATGTATTGGAATGCACTGTGACACTGTGGGGTGTATCTCTATAGTCACTTTATAGAATCTGGGTATCATTTTACACAGTATCCTTTATTATCAACAGATGTTCCCACTGTCTTCACAAATCTAGACTTTCAGCAAACATATAAGCTACTACCACTGTGTTTGTAAACTGACCATTTCAGTTCTCACAGTTTCAAGTGTGTCAAATAACATAATTAACCCATGATTATGATCTCATATTTGTGCAATGATAAAATATCTACCATAATAATCACAAATAACTAACAGATATTTACCAACTCTTGTCAGAAAACAAAAGTCATAAAAATCAACACTTAATTTTGACCACAGGATTCTGACATTTGAACAGCTGCTGTTGTTTGCTCTTTACATTTGCCTAGAAAGTAGTACTTTTCATACTGTTAAGAAATGAGATCTTTTACTAAGGGTTAGATTCCTCGGAGAGAGTCATATATTGCTATTTCTTGTAAAGACTGAGGTATTACTAATTTTGCTCCTTTCAAAATAAACATGCTAACTACATAGGATAAGTAAGCAATAGTGCCTGACGGTGTGTATTATTGTGGAAGTAATATATGCCCAGGGGTGTTCTGAGGCTTAAAGCTCCAGACATTTACACAGAAACATACACATTCATAAATAAAACACATACACTTACTTACACACACATGTACATATAGTTTGCTGAGTGAACACATCCTTAGATGTCTAGTTTTGATCAAATGAAAGAAAACAATAAAGGGCGACTCTCCCAATTTCCCCCTTTTATTGTCCCATCATTTTGCTCCACAGTGCTGCTCTACCAATCCATTTCATGTACATCAAAGAGAATTAAAGTGTAGGGTTACTGCTGGTCAATAATGCCAGGCAAATACATCTTAATCTGTTCGACTTTTAACATAGCTTCGCTTCTGGACTGCCTACAGCAGTCAGTACTGTCCCTGTCTCATCTACACACACACACACACACACACACACACACACACACACACACACACACACACACACACACACACACACACACACACACACTTTTCTTTTTTTTAATTTCAATTTTCTTTTTATTCTACGCTCCTTAAACAGCAAAATGCAGTTTAGTGAGTGTAAAATAATGGCATCCATTAGCTTTTTTACTGTCCGAGCTTCACTGCTGCTGTGAAGCGTTAGACTCATTTTTCAGAGGGCATTACTTGTACATTAACACCCTGCTGAAGAATGTTTGTTCTCCAATCAGGATGGTGATGTACAGGTCACCCATAACAGAATGCTTCTTGACGATATCAACATTCTGCATGTCATCTGTCAGTTCATGGGATTAACCGCTCGGATGCAGTTCTTAACTTGCTGAAACACTGGATCATTATATGTGTTCTTACATTTATTATTAAGAGCTTTGGATAATGAATTAGTGGCAAATAGGTTGATGCAACAGTAGACGTCTTCCCTTTTATATTCTTCTGTGAAAACAGTATCTAAGTGTTAACTATTTTTTTGCTTGTTTATTTTTATTGTGCAAATGGTGTCTTTGTAAGGTTCATGTGCACACTAATGGTCTATTGGTTTCAAAGTACATCTGGTGAACTGTTTCTGCATCCTCCCTTTACATACACCGCTCTCTTAATATTTTATCTCAGTTAGACATACACTTCCTACAATGATGTAGTCTCACTGAGACCTCCTACCATGTACTACAAAAAATGTCTAGCTTGATTTAATATTCTTAGCAGAAGCCGTTACCTTGACTGGCAGGTTGTTTACTGTTTCAGAAAGATCTAAATATTACAGTGTTTTAAAAATGCTTTATGATTAAGAATGCAGAAAATGATGCAATCACAAAATTAACTACAGTTCCTAAAACTATGAGAAGTGACACTGGCATGAATGTAAAACAGCCATTTTGAAAAAAAGTTATCTGCAGATCCCTAGACTTTTATCAGTCAGCTAGGGAGGTTCCACCTGAAATTTTTGTTAATGTCGAAACCGCAGATTTCAACCCATTGAGATTTAAGAAAATATATTTATGGAAGCATTTAGCTTAAGCTGTTTCTGTTCTCTTTACAATGATCTTCTAAGAGCAATCCTTTATCTGTAACCGTGGCAACTAAAATAAATGGAATGTTTGACTCTTGGCAGGTATGACCTTCTGTCATGCACAACACAATATCAGCAAGTGCTCTTTACAGACCAGACTAAGTAGACTTGTTTCTTGCAGCCAGCTGGGACCTGCTCATATGACTGATCAGGTGATCTGAGTATTTCATGGTGCTGGTAGTACAGAATGAAAGCCAAAATTCTATGTAAATAAATGCTTTCTCCTCGATGATTAAAATGACTTCTGGAACAATGACACAGAAGAAGAAAAAAGAATGAACATTGGTTGGTGACAGGAACTACTGTGCTACCATATTCAGATGACCAGATGGGGAAAGGCTACTACTGATTACAGAGTGGCTTAGATAGCAACATTGTTACAGACATACTTCTCTGAAGTGATGGAACTAAACAGTCATTAGACTAGTGATCAGCGTGGGAAGAACCATGCAGTTTGTAAACAGCATGACTGTGCATTGTTTTTTTCAGCTGCAAAACTGCTGGAAATTCATTTCTACTCCATAATAGATAAGGATCACTTTATAGTGACCTTCATTTGTTTTAACATTGATGAGGCTAAATGGCAAATGAGGAAAAAAAAGGGAAGGCAGTAAATACAAGTGTAACACAAATATAAAAGACTTGCAGTTCCAGTAAGTACTTCTATACATTTTCTAACTCTCTCTCTCTCTCTCATTCATTCTCTTGGCCCTGCCATGGCAAATTTGTAGTAACTTAAACACTTCTGACGGTTACCCTTTCAATTTAGTAAAAGGCAATTAAAGTGTTATCATTATGTTGGACTATGATGTGTTGTTATTAACATACAATAAATTCACTCACGTGCTACTTTTATAGGTTTTTCTGTCAACTGGATTATTATTATTATTACTATTATTATTATAGAATTGTATTAAAAAACAAATAGACTATTATACAATCACAGTAGATGGAACAGATAGAGTTTCTCAAAAACTACCATGAATTCTGCAGGATTCTGCCATCATAAAAAGGCTGGCCTTTCTCCGCTGAACTAATGAAATGTATCTATGACTATAGTACTTTCATTCACAATGATGTTTGATTATTAGTGAATTGGCAATTTTAGAGTCTTTGGTTCTGGTTAATATTTAATTGTATTTTCTATTAGATTTTGTAAGTTTAATCTGTACCTCTTGGCAAAATGATTCATATATTTTTAACAGTTCTGTCATAAAATACATGTGCAGTCATTTATTTACTTACTTGTTTGTTTTGTTTTAATGTACTGTACAGTTTGCTGCTCAAGTGTTTAAGTTTGAGCAGTTTAATAATTATGAATTTGAATTCTGACTCTTCAAACAAAAGTGAAGCAGATTTCCTCAGGCTAGATGAGCATTTTTTAGGAAATACTAAGCTATTTAGTGGGGTGGAAGGTTGCTTGCATACTTCTCAACCTGGAAACATCAAAAATCTGGATAAGGCCCATAAAAATAGGTACAAATCTGTACACTGATCAATATAAAATTTGCACACATAATTACGTAATCCCGCCCACTCCAATGGAATTGTGGGATACCAACTTTCAAATGCAAACTGAAGAACAGACAACCAAAATATGGCACCAGAGTCCCACTGCAGCCATTCCAATGTCCCATTACCTGGCTATTTCACCCTATTTACCATAAACAAATGTGCATCATAAAATCACACATTTTACGAGAAAAAGACAAGTATGAGGCAAAAATAAGAACATTTGAACATAGCTCTCAAGCAATCAGGGACAAATCTCAACAGAATCAGGCATAAATCCAGAAATAATTAATGACACTTTTAAAATATTAGCAATGTTAACTTGAGACACTGACAGAATAAGAAAATATGAATTCATATACATTTTCTGAACTAAAAGAAGCCTATAACTGCAATTACTATCATCATCTATTAAGTGCAATTCACCACATTTCTCTACTCCAAGTTCTCCAAAAGTCACCAGTTTTAAGAGTGATTAAGAGGGGCAGTCCTAAAATTTGAGTCAAAAATTGGGGACAGCTGAGAGGTTTGGGTTTGTGAAATATAAGCACATGACGTGTTTTCGAAAAGTGATGAGGGAACACTGATCTACTAAACTAGCTTCATCAAAAAGACAAAATATGCACGCCGAAAATGTGCAACCCAGTCTATGTGACAGTATCGCACTGTAATGTACCTACAGCACTTTTTTAATTTCCGGGTTCTGACACTCATAACATGGTGGTTCAGCTGAAGTGCATTGCATATTTGCCGAGGGTGGTGTTGCCACTAACTCCTCTGAATTTGTATTACTCTGTAGTTTTTATAAATTTCTTAGTTAGATAGCTCTTTGGGTTGGAATTTAAAAGCTGCTTCATGTGGAATGATGTACCAAATAAAGTTTGCCCGGAAACAACTGCACGGCTCAGGGAAAGCCAAATCAGAAGAAATTAAGCCAGCAAGACATGACCCAATTCAAAAAACTGAAATTTAATTCATAAATCCGAAGAACAGCAACAAATTGCACAGACCGGTTTCGGCTGGTACCACATACACAGCCTTCATCAGTGTAACACAAGTAAAATCAAAGCTGTCTATAAATACACTCAACACAGTTGTAATTGGTCAATCCTAAAGTTTGTCATTTAACCCTGGTGAAAAAAGACCGCCCAGTTTGATAATCCACTTTTTTTCTTTTGAATTTAACAAAGAGTGCCAACCAGTTTTGTTAGATTTTTTACCACGAATAATATCAATCACAGTAAAAAGAAAATTAGCAGATGGATGTATGAGTTGATGTTTGTATAATGCGTTGTTTAGTCTACCTTTTTTAATATTGCTGATATGCTCAGATATTCTAAGCCTGAGTGGCCTGGAAGTTTGACCTATATAAAAAGCCCCACATGTACACGTTGCTAAATAAATTAGCCAATCAGTACTACAATTTGCAAAAAATTTTATGTCATATACAATGGGGGAATTCCTGCTTGTAAATTCCTTCATTTTGGATATATTGGGGCAATTAATACAATGTCCACAGGGATAACATCCTACAGGAATGGTGCCAGTAATAGTGGTTTGTATAGGTTCTAAGCCTCCAATGTCATGTGAATATTTATAATGACTAAAAGTACTGCCTAGATTTCTGCCTTTCCTAAAAGAAAACAAACATTTGGGGGGAATGATTGAAGATAATTCATTGTCATATAGTAAAAGATTCCAATGTCTATGAACACTCTGGATAAGAGCATCAGAATTTCTTTCATAAGTGGTGGTGAATCTAATGGGATGAACAGTTGAAACAGTATCAGATTTATAAGTGAGTAAATCTTCCCTCTTCATATGTCCAACTTTGTGTATTGCATCAAAAACATGACCCATCTTGTATCCCCTGGTCCTGAAGCGGCTAGTCAGATCCTTACTTAGTTCATGGTAGGATGTTTCATCAGAGCAAATTCATTTAAGTCTGATAAACTGAGACTTTGGAATATTTTTGGATATGTGTGGGGGATGAAAGCTGGAAGCATGTAAAATGGTGTTATATTCCGGGTGTTTCCTGTATACTTTGGTACCTAAAGTGTCATCAGGTAATCTGTTGATCAAAACATCAAGAAAAGTAATATTGTCATGATCATAGTGTAAAGTAAACTCAATACCCCATTGATTGTTGTTGAGATATGCCAGGAAATTATACAACTCATCTAATTCACCCCTCCAAACTGCCCAGCAATCGTCAAGGTATCTTCTCCAAATATCAAGATGTTCTAAGTAAATATTATGTTCGGAGTTGTAAATCAAATCTTTCTCCACATAAGCCATAAAGAGGTCCGCATAAATAGGCGCAAAGGACGAGCCCATAGCGGTACCCTTAGTCTGCCAATAGCAGACATCTTGATAGAAGAAAACATTGTTATTCAAAACATAGGATGCCATATCCAAAAGAAATTCATTAAATTCACATAAGTATAATCCTGAAACGTCCAACCAATAGGATAAAGCTTCTAAGCCACCAGAATGAGGAATATTTGTATATAATGCACATACATCAAAAGTGCACATCCACAATCCGGATCCAGTTGTGTATCATTAATAATCTGTAAGAAATTGGTAGTGTCACGTAAACATGAAAGAATAAGTGTTAAAAGAGGTTTTAGCCTGTCGGTCAAAAAAAGTGAAAGGGGTTCAGTGATATAACCCCTGCCTGAAACAATAGGTCTTCCCGGAGGATGTGTGGGATTTTTATGTATCTTTGGTAAAAAATAAATATATTGATTTGAAGAATCATGAAATAACAATTGATGCATAAGATTGGTATCAATGATACAAACTTCTTGGCATGTGAAAGAAATTGTTCAATTTCTTTTTGGAATCTAGAAGTCGGATTAATAACCATTTTGACATAGTATTTTTCATTAGACAGTTGTCTGAGAGCTTCCTGATTGTAATAATTCCAATCCAAAACAACATCAGCACCCCCCTTATCTGCTGAGATTACTACAATATCTCAATTATATTGAATATTTCTAATGGCTTGTTGTTCTTGAATAGTAATATTATTAGAACGACAATCAGAAGCAGATTGAACATAATGAAGATCTTTGAGAATGTTATTCTGAAACTGTGAAACAACAGGGTGCATAGGTGGGTTAAATTGTGATTTATGATATGTGAATTTATCTGAAACACCAAAATTGTTAGTAGACCCAAAGAACATTCTTAAATTCAATAATCTACAAAAAGATACAACATCCTCTGCAAATTAATCTTCACTGACAAAAAAGCCAGGAACAAATGTAAGACCTTTATTGAGGATGGCAATTTCAATGGGTGATAAAACATAGCTTGACAAATTTAAAACATTATTGTGTACTGGTGGATCTACTTGTTCATCACATGATGTAATAAACCTTGAATGTGGAATGATAACATCTGTACTCTGTGAAGGAGGTGTGAACGTGGTCATGGTGAAAGACGCCCCCTAGCTCGAGTTTTCCAGCTGTAGCACTTAAAGACACTTTGTTGCCACAGAGAGGTAAATGATGTTGGCTGCTTAAACAGAGTCAATAGGCCTAGGCCAGGATACCTCTTTTTCCCTAGTGCTGGTGGTGGTATTAACACGGAAACATGGACACTAGCTTAAAGTGTTAACTTAAGAAGGCTGATAAGGTTCAAGTTTTTACTTTGGTCAGAGTAAACAAAGGAAGATAGAATGCATTTCTGTAAAAGCACAGATTAACTGAGTGCCAAAGTAAACTTTCCTGATAATGTAGTTTTTGAGACTGGATCCTATTAGTTGTAGGCTTAGAAGGTTGCGTACTTGACAGTTGCTTCTCTTAAGGCCTCTTGTCGAATTCTCGTTCATAGGTTGCCAGTCTTCCTGTTGACATAAATGGCATTAAAAAATATCTTTTTAAATTACAAAATAATTAACCCTACTTTGTGAAGGTTGCACACACATCCTTTCCAGATTGCTTTTTTATATGGTATGTAATATGCTAAATTAAGTGGAATCAAACCTATGTTTTTCCCCTTTTTAAGTACTTCTTGATTGATTGTTTGTACTAGGTTGCCAGATAGTTTCTGAGCAGTAGAGCTAAGTGCACATAGGCACACTTATGTGTGCGTATTTCAGCATGTGCATCAGGTTGTATTCATACAATAAAATGTTACGGGTAAGCTGAAATAACGTCCATTTTAGGTAGTATAAGGTTTATGAAAGTGTGCTGTGTGTCATGTTTGATATTTCAGAGATATGCTGACTGGTTTGATTTTGATCATGTCTCTCAACTGTCCTTGATTTTGACTCGCACTTTAGCTCTGCCCTTCTTTATCCCTCCTAAAAGTGGGGATTTTTGGAGAAGTGTTGGTGAATTACATTTAAGTTAATGGCAGCTCTCTACCTACCTCTGTAGGCAGCTCTGCTTCGCCCCCACACTCCCTTCCATTTAATGAGTAATGACTACGGCAGCTCATTCTTCCATAGGCAGCACATCCGATCCAGCCTTGTATACCTCTGCTGCAGAAAATGGCAGCTCTTATCCAGCCTTGCATCGCAGTTATCCCTGCTAAGGATTTGGAAGCTTTGAGCAGCCAGAAATGCCCTTCATCTCAATTCCGACAGGCTGTTTCTGTTTCATGCAGCCGATGTCATTGTGTACGTGATGACGTCGGCTCGAAAGCTGGGAAATAAAATAAAATTTAAAATAAAAGCACTGGGAAATCAGAAATTAAGGGGTGCCACTCAGGAATCATGACACCCCATTATTTTGGACCCCAAAACTTGGAAAAAAACGAGTAATTTGGTATGGTTCTTAGAGTCATCTTAGAGTACAATGCTCCATTTGGGATGTACCTTACAAGACACCTGCAACAGCTGGAAAGACCACAGAAGTACCTCACCAAGAGGATCAATGGCCTCAAACAGATGCCATATGCAGCTCAACTGAAGAAACTCCAGTTGTACTTGGTTGCATACTGCCTACTCAGAGGTGATCTCTGCCTGACATACAAGGCTATGTCCAACCCAGAATTGATGTACATGCTCCACCTAAAGAAAACCATATCCCCTTGAGCCACACGCTCTAGGGATCTAAACCTCACCACAACAATAAACAGGATGTGCTGGAGGGATAGATTCATGTCCCAGAGACTTCCCATGCTTTGGAACAAGATCCCAATCTACATTAGGCAGAGGTCCTCGCTAACACTCTTCAAAAGAAACCTAGACGAGTGGATGGGAAACAGAAAGTTTACCTCGGGGATCACCTAAGTGGCTCTGCTGGACAGAGGCACAGGGAACAACACATTCTGGCTAGGCTGATAAATGCCTTCGGGCAGATAGCCTAGTACCCACCTATGAACCTATGAACCTATAGTTAGGGGGTATGGGAGGTTGGCATAATGGTTAAGGTGTTTAACTTACAAACACAAGGTACAGGGTTTGATTCTCACATGGGGTAATTGGCTAGGTTTCAAATGGCCCACAAAAACAGTTAGCCTAGTACTAATCTATGAATCTATGTATTGTCTTTTTAGCATTTTCTTGGTTTGGTCATTATGTATAGTTCTCATAAGATATGTTTACCTGATTAATTGTCATTGCATTTAAATGTTGTTACTATGAATGCACAATACATTTTGCTTGTTCTATATTCTACCCCTCTCTTCATGTGTTTCAATGCAATACTAGTTTCCATGGGAACTTTTGTTACTTAGTTTAGTCTACATAGATTCTTATTGTTATCTTCTGACTTCGTTAACACTACCTGTAAAACTTGAATTCTCAGATACCATTCCCAAAACTGATTGGGTATATGGCAAGTGTTTTCAAGACTCCTTGCATTGTTGTCTAACATTAATACATTTCAAAATGTGTATTTTCTTTGGCTAAAAACTGGTGATCACTGTTATAACACTGGAATTTTTATAAAGCTATTAAGGTATCACAAATTCCACATACTTTCTTCCCTTCTTTCTTTCGCTTTGCAAATGTAAAATCTCAACCTTAATTCTCTTACCCCGAGTTACATGTTTGCCTGTCATTTTATGATATGCTCATTTCTGCCATTCTTGGATCTAGTAATCTCTGTTTCCTATCAACAACAAATAGTGTCAGGATTTCTTGTAGATTAACATTTTTGCAGATCCTAAAAACTTTTGTTTCAGTTTTAAAATACAGCTCTTTGTCAGGCTCTGTGGTTTAACAGAAGCTGATTTAGTTAACTTGGCTTCGCGAGCGCTACAATGTTGCAGTAATGTGACTTTGTGTACTTACTTACAAGTGGCAGTTACTTTATCTGTTTCTTTTTAGGCAGGTTAATTCTGAAAGAGTTACTTTGTATCATTTTCTTTACAAGCAGCTTAACTTTTTTTTTTTTTTCAAATATATTTTTATTGAATTTTTCAAACATTTCAAACATACAAAGGAAAAACTGTAAGTCATTACAGGAAGCAGTAACGTATAGGTATATGTGTAGCAGTTAGTACAAAAACTATGCATTTATAAAACAGCAGTTATCTTACAGGGAAACTTACATCTTAGAGACCAATATAAGCAGTAAAGACCTCCAATAACCTATTACAGTCAAAGTCTAGAGATACAAATGGAAAGTGGCTTGGAAGGAAGAATATAGGACTGTCTTAACAAGAAAGAAAAGCGGTAAGGAGGGTATAACCATAAAAAAACAACTATTTACATCATGTAAGCAGCTTAACTTTTTAAACTACAGAACTTTAAAACTTTCCACATACAATTTAATTTAGTTTTTGAAATCTTTAGTTTCGCATATGGACTTGTGGTTCTCTTCATTACTGGAGCACAATCATAGGTTCATAGGTTGGTACTAGGCTATCGGCCCTTGGGCCTATACAAGCCTAGCCATAACAATTCCCTGGCTACTTCTACCCACAACATTTACTTCCCTGAACCCGTCTAGCAGGGCGACTGACGTGATCCCTGGGGTGAATTTCCTATCTCCCATCCAATCGTCAAGTTTCCTTTTAAAGAGGGCCAAAGAGGTGCTCTGCTTGACATGTATGGGCAGTCTATTCCAGAGTCTGGGGAGTCTCTGGGTCAGGAACCTATCCCTCCAGCATGTTTTGTTCATTGTGATGACAAGGTTTACATCCCTGGTGCGTGTGGCTCTGAGGGATTGGGATTTCTTTAAGTGTAGTGTGTCCAACAGCTCTGGGTTTGACAGGGCCTTGTATGCTAAGCAGATATCGTCTCTGAGTAGACGATATGCGACAGAGTATAACTGGAGTTTTTTTAGATGGTCAGCATAGGGCATCTCCTTTAGGCCTATGATTCCTTTAGTGAGGTATTTCTGCGGCCTTTCTAGTTGTTGCAGATGTCTTGAGAGGTACATACCAAATGGGGCGTTGTATTCTGTAACGGGTCTAATAACGGATGAGTACAGTGGGACAATGACCTCCTTTTTTTCTGGATGAAAAGCCCTTAGTGATGAGGTATGCCACATACAAGGATTTCCTGACTGTTGTGACAATGTGGTTATCGAAGGTGAGACCACTGTCCACCTGTGTCCCTAAGTATCTCATCACACTTTCGATGTTTAGTGTACTGCTACCTATGTGGTAATTCACGGGTACATGTTTTTTCCCAAAGGGGATGACTATACATTTCTTGGCAATCCTGGTAGATTCCTTCCATGTGCATCACTGCGATCTCATATGAAGTGGCTACCTATTACTAAATTTCTGCTTAACACCCTTTTTTTTAAAACGATTAAGTGTGGATACTCTTCTCCTTCTTCTACTCTGAGAAGAAAAATACCATTAAAGCAGTACAGGTACAACCAGGACAACAACAAAACTCTGCAATGCTGTTTCAGAACTACCAGCTTAGGCCCTGCAACTTGAAATCAGCTGCCCTCAGAAATCAGATGTCTTGAAACACGGCATGATTTAAAATAAATAAATAAATAAATAAATAAATAAAATAAATACTGGAGACGTGCAATTATGTTAAAGACAATGGCTGGTACTTTACCCACTTTTCATTTACAAAGCAGTACACAAATTTGTATTTTAGTGTGCACAGTTTATACAATGTACTACCTGGGTTCTATTTTCTATTTAAGAAAGTAAATCAACTTACATATGTTCTGTATGTAGTGCCCTCTAGTCTCTCTCTGTGGTATATTGCATATAAAAATGCATTTTATATATATATATATATATATATATATATATATATATATATCTATAAAGCAGTACTACCACAGCTTACTTCTATTGGAAGAATCCCAATCACAATTCACATTCATTCATTTCCTACAAACCACAGGTGTTATATAACTTGGTCTAAGGTAAGTGTCATACTTAAATTTTCCCAGCTTCATTCCCATTTTACACTCACTTAAGATAAAAGGAATAAGACTAAAGCTTATACAAAGAAGACTTCTAGCAATAAACAGCCTTAACACACTCTGTTGTACTGCTTTGTGTATAATTAACATACAATGTCAATGCAAATAGGGTTCAAAAAGTACAGTTGTGTACACTTACCATAAATGTAGATGTTCGAGTGTATTCACTGTTGCAGTCATCGCATTTCGGTTATCTGCCTGCAGGTAGCCCTCAGCTGGCCTGAATACCAGAGTCTTCGGATTTCTGTGTCGGATGCTGTTGCTTCTTCCTTGACGTCAGGTCGTCAGGGGTATAAAATATGGAGTCGACGCCATTACATCAGTTTTTTCTTGCCCCAGATGTCAGGTGCCCCCCCAGTAGGAATCAATTAAATGGTATGTTAAACCCCCATCAAAAAGCAAATACCCAAGAAAAAATAAATATACCAGCAAGAAGGAGAGGTAGAGCCAAGAGAAGTTAGGGGGGGTGGAGGGAGGGTAACCAGGACTGCAACAGTGAATACACTTGAACATCTACATTTATGGTAAGTGTACACAACTGTACTATGTTCTTCATGTTTCACTGTTGCAGTCATCACATTTAGGTTGATTCCCAAAGCTAAGAAAGGGAGGAGGAAGTTAAAGGGCATTAGGGTCAGCTATTAATCCCTTCAAGACTGCAGTGGCAAATCCAGCTCCTGATTTAGAAAAAATAGGCAAGTGGTAATGCTTGGTGAAGGTATGTACAGAGCTCCAGGTAGCAGCTTCTAGTCCTCTGAGAAATGCTGCAGAGGTAGATGCAGCCCAGTGGAATGTGATCTTATCCCCTGTGGGGTAGGTTCTCCATGGTGCTTGTAGCAGAAAAGAATGCAATGCGCTATCCATTTGGAAATGGTTTGCTTTGAAATGGCCTTCCCCTCTGCCCCTGCAGCAAAGCTAACTAGCAGCTGTTCAGATTTTCTGATAGGCTTAGTCCTGTCCGAATACATCTAAGTTGTCTGTGCACGTCCAGAGAGTGCAATATTCGTTCCCCTTTGTTTTGTGGATTAGGGAAAAAAGTAGGCAAATGAATGGACTGATTTAAGGCCACAGTAAACACCACCTTGGGCATAAAGGAAGGATTAATCCTGAGGGAAACCCTGTCCACATGGAAGATAAAGAAGGGTTCCACTGCCATGAGGGCCTTTAATTCAGACACTCTTCTAGCTGAAGTGATGGCTAGAAGGAAGGCTGTTTTCCAGGAAAGGAATTTCAACTCTGCTGTAGCAGCTGGTTCAAAGGGGGAAGAGTGAGCTTTTCCAATACAAAGTTAAGGTCCCAGGCTGGAGTGGGAGCTCTCCTGGGGGGCCTTAAATTTTTGGCCCCGTCTAAGGAACTGCTTTAGAAAGGGGTGAGAGAAAAGGGGTGGCTCAGTATTATAATGTGCTGAAATGGCAGAGGCATGAATTTTAATTGACAAGAAGGATAGGCCCTTGTGGAGCATTTCTGTTAAGTACTGTAGAATATGAGGTAAGTTGGGCACCGTTGTGCCCATCCCCTGAGCCTAGCTCCAGGAACAGTACCTTTTCCACTTTTCAGTATAGGATTTTCTAGTACTAGCCCTCCTTCCCTCAAGAATGACATCCAGCACCTGTTTGCTGAGGGTTGCTAGAGGAGAGCTCAAGGAATTTCCAGGCTGCAAGGTTCAGGGTTTGAAGCTGAGGGTGCAGAATCTGGCCCGCCTGCTGGGACAGCAGGGAAGGGGTCTGAGGCAGGTGCCATGGTTGCAGCAGTGTCATACTGCGCAAGAGGGGGTACCAATGCTGGTGTGGCCAGTCTGGTGCAATTAATATTGTCCTTGGCTTGTCCTGTTTGATCTTTAGTAGAACCTTCGAGAGGAGAGGCAGAGGGGGAAAGGCATAAACCGAGAGGCTTTCCCAAGGGAGTTCTGGTGCAGAATTTGTTCAACTGTTAGTTCTGAGGGGAGGTAAACAGGTCTACCTCTACAGTCTCCCATTTGTTCCTCAAGAGGTTGAATATTTTTGTTTCTAGTTTCCATTCATGTGGGTCCATGAGATTTCTGCTTAACTCATCTGCCAGTGAATTTAGTTTGCCTGGCAGGAATTGTGCTTCTAGGTGTACTTGGTAGCTCAAGGCTGTGTCCCACACAGCCACAGCTAATCTGCAGAGAGGGTACAAGTGGGTTACCCCCTGCTTGTTAACTGTGGTGTTGTCTGTCTTTACTAATAGTTGTCCTGGAAGAATACGGTCTTTGAAGGCTGTCAGAGCATTCTGTACAGCTAACATTTCTTTATGATTGATATGCAGGTGCATCTGTCTCTGGTTCCATTTGTCCTGAATGCACTGGCCTGCCATGTGAGCCCCCCATGCATGGTCTGATGCGTTGTTAGGGTTTGGGTGGCAGGAGGTAGAGTGAAAGGGTGTCCCTTGTTGTGGTAGCAGACCTCTGCCCACCATAGGAACTCTGTCTTTATACAAGGAATGATAGAAATCATTGTCTCCAGGTCCTGAGAATGTTGACACCATAGGCTTTTTAGATACCATAGTAGTTTCCTCATATACAGTCTTGCATACGGAATTAGTAGAATGCAAAAGGCCATGAACCCCAGGGCTTGCAGTATTTTCCTTGCAAATAGCTGGGGTTTTGTAGCAAATAGTTTGAAGTAGATTGTCAAATAAACTTGTTTCTCTGGAGTGAGGAATGCCATCTGTGAAGTTGTGTTCAAGCTTGCTCCCAGGAATACAATCTGTTGGCAGGGTATTAGGTGAGATTTATTTTCGTTGATGGTGTACCCCAGTGAGGTTAGAAGATTCTTTATGAATGCCAGGTGTTGTAATAGCAAGTCCTGGCTTTCTGCCTGAATCAGACAATCATCCAAGTATGGATAAATATGAATATTTCTCTGCCTGCAAAATGCAATGGCTGGAGCTAGACACTTTGTGAACACCCTGGGTGCAGTAGATAAGCCAAAGTAAGTGCAGAGAACTGAAAGTGCATGGAGCCCGCCCTGAAACGTAGGTATTATCTGCAGGATCCTCTTACTGGGATGTGGAGGTAAGCTTCCTTTAAGTCTACGGTTGCCAGCCAGGCATCATTGGCTAGCATAGGAAGAAGCTGTTGAAGAGTTAGCATTTTGAATTTTGGAACCACCAGAAAGGTGTTGAGAATAGAGAGGTCTAGGATAGGACACCAGGAGTTGTCTTTTCTGGGTACAAGAAAAAAGTCTTGAATAAAAACCTTGTCTCCTTTGTTCTGCTGAGACAGGTTGAATAGCCCTGATTCTGAGAAGAGAGAGAACCTGCTGTTGGGCCTCCGCCCATTGATTTGGGGGTAGGTCTGGCCACCCATTTGGGGTTGGTAGTGTGTGGAAGTGGAATCTGTATCCTTGGGAAACTATGTTCAAAACCCATTTGTCCTGGGTAATGAGTTCCCAGTGTTTTGCATGCAGGGCGAGCTTTCCTCCTAAGGGAGCAGGTAGTAGAGCAGGGCTTGGAAGGTTTAAGGTTAAGTCATTGTGCCATTTTTCCGTGGGGGGGGTAGCTTACTACTCCCTGTTTTGGAAGTGGGAGCCCCCCCACTGCTTAGATCTGTGCGTAGTCTGAGACTGTAGCCTAGGTGGTCTGCTGTTACTGGGTTTGGATTGAGAAGGCCTGGAAGGGACTGGAAAGGACCAGTTCTTTGAAGGCCAATGCCTACTGAATCTGGGAGGCTGTACTTGTAAGAAATCTTTAACAGTTTGAATAGATTTAGCTTTTTCCTCCATCCTTTTGAGGACTTCTGGTTTGTTGCCAAAAAGGTGGTCTTAGTTTAAGGGAGCATCCAGTAATTTAGCTTTAACAAGATCTGGCAAGTTTTGTTTCTTAAGCCAAGCATGCCTTCTAAGTACAGACCCAGTGACAGCAGCCCTACAAGATGCTTCTAAAGCGTCAAAACCACATTGCAAAGTATGTTTACCAACTTGTTCTGCAGAATGCATTAAATCTTGCAATTCTTTGTGTTCAACACAGTCAGGAATCAACATCATTTTCTGTCTAAGTAGTCCCATAATATGCTGCTGATATTTTAACATATTAATCTGGCAATTTAAAGCCCCAATGGCCAAAGTAACAGAAGTGTATACCTTCTTACCCCATCTGTCCAAGGCTCTAGAATCACTATCAGAAGGGGTAGGATTTTTGGCAGCAGTAGGCTTAATGCCTTTTGGCCCTTGGGAAATGGTCTTTTGATCTGCAGAAGGATTCTTGAAGAGGAACTTGTGAAAGTCAGGTACTCTGTAGTACCTGTCAGGTTTTCTGGGAGCTGGAGGTAAAGTGTCTGGGGGAAGGCTAGATTCCAAGAAAGCATCAGCTACAATGTCCAGAACAGGAGGGATAGCTAAAGGCCTGTGTTGAGGTAGGAGTAAGAATTCCCTAAGTCTCTTTCTGGACTCAGAGTAATCCTGGCTTTCCCAGCGTAAATGCTCCCTAAGAGTATGCAAGGTTTCACCAAAAGAAAAATCTTCTATAGGGGATGCAGAGGGAATGGAATCCTCTGCATCAGAATCCTCATAAGTAGATAAGGGCAAATCCTGGTTATCAGAAGGTGCAGAAATATTGGATTCCTGATCAGAAGAATCAGAAAGAAAAGCAGTTCTAAATCTCTTAGAGGGAGAAGGCTGGCTTCCCCTAATTAAGGTAATAAGGTCTTCAGCCATTCTAAACATTTGTTTTTTAGGCATATGGGCCTGAGCCTGCGGTTTGGTCGTCGGTTTTCTAGGCGTAGTGCGAGTTTTTGGCCTGGATGAAAATGATGGCGTTGGTTTAATATGAATGTCTGTAGGCCTGAATACACCCTCAGAAGCCGGTGCCTGCACAGTGGCTCCGGACCCATCCAAGGTAGAGACATCCGCAGATTCCATAGTCGAAGAAGCATCTCGCGGCATACCAGACTCCGAATGTGTTTCAGTAGAGTCCTGCGAATTTGAAGTAGCAGATATTAGGGGCTGCGAAAGCGCCTCACTGAGTACCGGCGAACTGGTGACTAGCTTAACGGAAGCGTCGTTGGCAGTTTTGGACCTATGCGGTCTGTCTCTGTCTTTATCCTTATGTTTTTTCAGAAGATCGGTAGTCGGATGGCTTAACAAAGCCATTTCGGAGTACACAGATCGAGTATGAAAGTAATTAGCTGCAAAAATAGCATGACGACGAATAGTTCGCATACCTCTCAACCTTCCATCTCCAAAATGAGGAACACTAGCCCTCATAATGTGGAACAAATGGGCAAAATGTGGAACATGTACTAATGGCTTACTAACAGCTTCAGCAAGGAAGGTCATGGGATGGTTACAATATGCTGATTTTACTTATAAAGAAGATCTTTTAATGAATTAATATGATTTATTTATATTTACTATGGATTTCATTTTAAAACATTCCCAACACTGAATGTGTTACAGACACTTTCAATGTGGAACTTTGTGGAACTTTGAGGAACATGAACTTTTTAAGACCCCAAATGAGGTACGTTCCTCGTAATGAGGTACAGTTAAGAGGCATGATTTCGGGTGTTGAACAAGGCACAAAACCGACAGCTAGGGACGTCGTGGTCTGGGCCTAAACAAGGGATGCAGCAAGAATGGAAATCTCTATGAGGTATTTGCTTTCCACAGGTAAGACAATTAACTTTTACTGACATTGGTTAGATCAAGAAAAAGGATCTCCAATGGGGTACTTATCTTTTTTGAAGACTTCGGTCTGAAACTAGAAAACGAAAATTTCAGGAGTCAGCCGACCGGCACTTGCAAACTGCTTCTGCTTTGGGCACCGCACAGCAAGAAAGACTGATGTAATGGCGTCGGCTGCATGTTTTATACCCCTGATGACCTGATGTCAAAGAAGAAGCTACAGCATCAGACGCAGAAATCTGAAGACTCTGGTATTCAGACCAGCTGAAGGCTACCTGTAGGCAGATAACCCAAATCTGATGATTGCAACAGTGAAACACGAAGAACATCTTAAGGTGACATCAGTACATTACATGAATGTAAATCCAAATATGGTTCAAAACTTAAGAAGACATCAGTATAATACATGAACGTAAATCCAAAGATGGTTCAAAATTTAAGATGACATCAGTACATTGCATGAATATAAATCCAAACATGGTTCAAAACTAAGATGACATCAGTACAGTACATGTAATTCTGCTTTGCTGTGACACTGACTTGAGCTCTTCATGTTCTTCATATAAAAATTGAGAAACTGGAAGTTTTTTGCCTATGGATATGGATAGCAAAATACAAGCAGTAAAATGTTTTTAGTCCCTTTAGTTTTATACATAGGTGAGACATATTTTTATCAACCAGAGAAGCTGTGGATAGTCACTAATAAAGAGGTGAAAGATTTTATTTGGGAGGGGAAGTGGGCAAGAGTTAAATAGGATAAGATGATCCTCCCAACAGAACAAGGAGGGTTGGGGTTACATTTTTAGAGCTATATAGTTAAGGGTCTAAATATCATAAGCAGATGATGATGAAGAAACAGAGGAGTAATTCAAGAAATAAGAAAAGAGTGGCATTTTGGATGCAGATCCTTAAGGAGAATAACAACAATCATGCAGAATATTATATTCGTAAAGTAGCAGAACACATATTAAGAACTAAGCCAACAGGGGAATGGAGAAAGGAGATTCTGCCAATACGGGTGACTGCATTTAGGGGTACAGAGAATAAGAAATTCCCCTTCATCTTCAGCTTTCTAGCAGATGCTTGAAGGTTTTGGGCCAAAAGTGACTGGTATTTGGAATTGTTCATAATTCCCTCCACCTTGACTAAAGCCCCAGTTCCAGATGAAGAAAAGCAACCCCAAAGCATGATACTGCCACGACCATGCTTCACTGTGGGGTTGGTGTTCTTTTGGTGATGCAAAGTGTTGTTTTTGCACCAAACGTACCTTTTGGAATTGTGGCCAAAAAGTTCAACCTTGGTCTCATGCATTTGGGAGACTTGATGTATTGTTTTGCAAATTTTAGCTGGGCCTGGGTGTTTTTCTGTGAAAGAAAAGGCTTACATCTTGAAACCCTATCCCACAGCACAGACATATGGAGAATACGGGAGACTGTTGTCACATGTAGTACACAACCAGTACTTACCAGAAATTCCTGCATCTCCTTCAGTGTTGCTGTAGGTCTCTTGGCAGTCTCCCTGACCAGTTTTTGTCTTGTCTTTTCATCAATTTTGGAGGGATGTCCAGTTCTTTGCAACGTCACTGTTGTCCCATATTTTCTCCACTTTTTGATGACTGTCTTCACTGTGTTCCATGGTATAGCCAATGCTGTGGAAATATTTTGTACCCTTCTCCTGACTGATACCTTTCAACAATGAGATCCCTTTGATGCTTTGTTAGCTCTCGGGGAACCATGGCTTTTGCTGTAGCAGGCAACTGAGTAAATGTCAGGAAAATCCTACTAGGACAGCTGAACATTATTTGGGGTTAATCAGAGTCACTTTAATTGATGGCAGGTGTGTAGCCAAGTAGACTGACTGCTGTAATTAAATCAAAAGGTGCTTCAACAAAGTATTAGTTTCAGGGTGTGCACAATTAAGCAACCAGCTTATTGTTCGTTTTTTTATTTTTTATATATTTTCCCCTAACAGATTTGTTTGTTTTTAAACTGAATTGTACAGGTTATAGGTGACATTAAAGGTGGGAAAAGTTTTGAAATGACTTATTGTGATCTCATTTTTTATATCACAAAAAAACTGGCATTTTAACAGGGGTATGTACACATTTTATATCCACTGTATATGAGGGCTAAAGTTCAAGCAGACCAGGAGGGACCTGTGAATGGTCAGCAGTTAATGAAACCAACTGGACATCACAGCAGTGGAACAAAGTGCAGTTTCTACCAATAAAGATGCAGTTACATTCATAACAAATGTAAAAGTCAGCAGAACTGGGTTTTAATACCAGTGCAGTTTTTAAGATGGCGCAAGGCAGACAGGACCACAAATGACTTCATCCATTAATTTTGCCATGACCCATTTTTATATTTACAGAGTAACAGAGACATCAAAGATTATTCTGGCAGCCCAAAGATCAGAAAGCTTAGAAGCTCATTCTGCAAAGGGCATTGGTCTATCTTAGAATACACACATATGTTCATTCACATACTACATGCACACCTATTATCTAAACAGCAATTTCAAATTAAAGCTCTTTTCTATCCGCTATTACTTCTAGATTGATACTTTGTCCTAAATTCCTGCTTTGACTTATCGCCTTCCTTCACTTGTCTCTCTACTAAACAATTAAGGGCTTGACTGCTGTAAGATGCACAATGCA
>NC_056730.1:31613864-31651364 GCF_019279795.1 Protopterus annectens | reverse complement strand
CAAGTAAATACTGTCAAATACAACAGTAAATAAATTCCGATGACAGAACTGCAAGAACCTACATGGACAGATATCAGTACTGATTTTTATGGAGAAATAAACAACGACTAACTTACATTTATATTCCATAACAGTGCCAACGTCTTCCACCTTTGCCAAAACTGTTATGCCAGTAAAAAATTAAAAAAAAAAACTTCCAGTGCATTCCCAGGTGCATCAGAGCAGACTTTCTACTAGCATCCTTTTCTAATACTTTTGTACTACCTTACAGACACATGCTAATGACACTGTAAAATAGTTCACAACCAACTTAAGCAAAGTAAACAGAATTGCAAGTATCACAGACATTTTCTGAAAACATGTTTACACTATTCTGAGGGGATGCAAAATTCTGTGGTCCTTAAGCTCAGTTACAGCTATAAAAGCAAGCTGCAGTCTGTGTCCCAAAGCTGACTGAAACCAGAGGAACTAGAGACATAGAAAGACATTCACCAGGAAGACAACTTTAAGTCCTACTTACTCGCAAAAAGAGAAAGCTATGATGCAAAACTATGAATTGGAAACATTTGTATTGCAGAAACAAGTGGAGCAAGACAAGCATTCACCTTGTTTAACATCCGTAACCTTATAAGGTCAAACAGGTGAACAGTCCTGTGACCACCATCACAAATGACACCTTAGCAAGATATTTTTCTCCTCTGAAACCCATCTACACTGACAGTGACCAGCTGAACATGACATTTGTCACTGGATATGACTTTTTTTTTTAACCAGACCATGTCCCTTACCTCATGACACTGAAAAGCAAACTACCCTAATTCTTTGAAAGGGTAAAAAAGATACTGACTTATTTTAGGTTACCTGTGTTATGACATTCTATAATTAATTTTTTCACATAGTGTTCCCATATATTTAATCAGAATGAATCCAGATCATAATACCGTGGTGATTCTGTGTATACTGATTTTGATGTTTTATTGTCTAATCATTTTATTCCTTTAAGCCACTGAAATATTCACATTTGAAAATGTATTGTTTAACCATTTTATGTCTGCTGTTAAATCAATTTATTTCCATACATCCTTACTGAAATACATTTTTCTCTCACCATCCCAGACTGATAAAAGTAATGTAATTTAGTAAAAGTGTGCCAGTGAAGCCATGCTATGCATGAACAGTTTATGTCTGATGGATAGCAACCTTCTTCTTTCAAAAAGGAGGTGAATCAGGCAGTGTCATATCAAAAGGTACTAGTAACTGCCAAGCACACTTTATACTATTGTGCCCCAATTAAGCATTAGCAAAAATAGGTTAATGAAAAAGAGAATCGGCCGGGTGGTAGTCTGAGTGCCTTTTAATAGCCACATGAAAAGCCATCCAGAGTGGCTAGACTCAGTGGTTAACCTGTAAGTGCTGATAAAGTTCAAATGAAACAAACTCGACTCACCACAGCAAGCTCACATAAAAAATATATACTAGTCAGAAAAAAATACAAACATCACTTTAATTAAACAAGAAAATATAGACCAGGGTAAGCACTTTCGCTTTTAAAATGACCACTTCCCCAGACCAATTTAAACTAGTGAATAACACAAAACATATTTAAGAGATCCACAAGTAGGCAGGCAAACCAAGAAATAATCAATTTATTGTAAAACTTTAAGCGCTTTTCGTACGTAATGTATACGAGATTCTTCAGAAGGGGAATAAAAGTAAAAGTGCCATTTAAATACCAAGAACTAATGATCAGCTGATACACCAATTAAAATGGAAAAACACGTTAAAGGCATATTACTGGAGCATAACCAAGTCTATTTAGTGATAAAACTTGCTACATAAAATATTATTATAAATATAAATAATATATGCAGCAAAATATTTAACTAGCTAAACAATTATGAACTATCAAACTTTTAAAGAAAGTATATTAGTAAATCTATATAAAAAATCAATCCAAATTGTAAACAAATAAACAGCAGCAAATAAACATTAAAAATGTTAGATTCTTTATAAAAGGGAATCATATCCAAAAAATCTAAATGTGTATCTTTCCAATTCACTTTCTAAAGGTCCACCCCTAATATTAGCTATTAGCTGTTCTAACACCCAAAATTTAAAAGTATGTGTAGAATATTCTGATACATGCTTAGCCAAAGCGTTATCTAACTTAGATTTTTTTATATCATATATATGTTCGTAGATTCTATCTCTTAATCTACGAACGGTTTTACCCACATAAAAACATGGGCAAAGCTGGCATTTGGCTAAGTAAATAACCATTTTGGAATTACAATTATTTTTATATTTGCTTTTTAAATCAAAATTATTAATAGTAACAAAATTACTCACTAGAATAAATTTACAATAGGGACAGGAACCACAACAAAGATTAGAATTATTATGGCAGATTAGATTGTATTCATATAACTGGCCAGGTTTAAATGATATGTGTTCCATAATGGCATTGCTAAAACTTAAAAGCCTTAGCAGATAGGAACTTCATTGAATTAATATTCATATGTATTTATTTTTTATATTCATTTTTTAGTTTATATGATTACTTTTTTGTAAAGGATACACATTTAAATTTTTTGAATATGATTCCCTTTTATAAAGAATCTAACATTTTTAATGTTTATTTGCTGCTGTTTATTTGTTTACAATTTGGATTGATTTTTTATATAGATTTACTAATATACTTTAATAACCAAAAGCAGGGACCAATGGTGCAAAAACAACCAAGAAACGAAAGAAGGCACCACCAACCAGGAATGAACACGAACCAATAAAGGATCCAAAAACAGTTTATTCCACAAACGCTAGTACAGTTCCAACACGTTTTCGTCATCAACTTCCTCAGTGAATGAAAAGCAACCACTGAACAACCCTCAGACACTATGGAAGTAAAATCATCTGCAAATTTAACATGTGTGACAAAGTCCTTCTGACCAGCTGGATTTGATTCCAGGTCAACAAGGTACCTAGGTTCTGCACCCACCAAGACAATCAGCATACACTGACACGCTGCATAAATCTGTAAAAGAACCAAGCACGTAACTAACACTTTTTGATAGCTGCCAAATTCCCCACCAAGACAATCAACATACACTGACACGCTGCATAAAGTAAAGAATCGTAACTAACACTTTTTGATAGCTGCCAAATTCCCCTCAGTTGGGGAATTTGGCAGCTATCAAAAAGTGTTAGTTAGGTGCTTGGTTCTTTTACAGATTTATGCAGCGTGTCAGTGTATGTTGATTGTCTTGGTGGGTGCAGAACCTAGGTACCTTGTTGACCTGGAATCAAATCCAGCTGGTCAGAAGGACTTTGTCACACATGTTAAATTTGCAGATGATTTTACTTCCATAGTGTCTGAGGGTTGTTCAGTGGTTGCTTTTCATTCACTGAGGAAGTTGATGACGAAAACGTGTTGGAACTGTACTAGCGTTTGTGGAATAAACTGTTTTTGGATCCTTTATTGGTTCGTGTTCATTCCTGGTTGGTGGTGCCTTCTTTCGTTTCTTAATATACTTTAATACTTATAATTGTTTAGCTAGTTAAATATTTTGCTGCATATATTATTTATATTTATAATAATATTTTATGTAGCAAGTTTTATCACTAAATAGACTTGGTTATGCTCTAGTAATATGCCTTTAACATGTTTTTACATTTTAATTGATGTATCAGCTGATCATTAGTTCTTGGTATTTAAATGGCACTTTTACTTTTGTTCCCCTTCTGAAGAAGTTTGTATACATTACGTACAAAAAGCGCTTAAAGTTTTACAATAAACGGATTATTTCTTGGTTTGCCTGCCTACTTGTGTATTTTCAAAGTTTTCCTTGTGCTTTATACGTTTTCAGTTTATATTTAAGAGATTGCAGTAACCAATCATCTTACATAAATAGGATCACATGTATACTACTTATTCATAAAATAAAGCTTCATTCACAAAAACTGAAAAATCAAATTAGTGCGTTAGGGCATGTGTTTAAAGTACGGGCTTAATGGACAATGCTTCCTTCATTCAAGCCGGGAACCTGTCGGCTTTCAAACATACACTCCATCTTAATTCAGAACATTCAATCTTGTTCTTTACATCACCACACCTTATATTTTCAGTAACTACCTCTAAAACCAAAAACTTAAAAACATGACTTATCCCATAATCATTAATATGTTTTGCTAGAGCATTAGGGAGTTTTCTGTTGTGGATATCACCTACATGCTCAAGAATTCTATCTTTGAGAGCATGCACTTTGCATGCACTACACCAGTGGGAAAATTTCCGGGGAGATGTATCAACAAGGGTTACAGATTCCGTACCCAATTTCCTCTGCACCTTAAGAGTTTGGTTTGGTTCTCCCGTAACTGAACATGGCAATGGTACAGCCCCAGTGGACATGTCTGACTCTTATTTCATGTAGAGTTGTAGTACTTTAACCACATCAGGGGCAGAAACACAGTTAAAATTACAAAATACATGCCAAAAGACCCCCAATTTTATAAAAAAAAATACAAAAAAAAATCAGAAAGAAATGATTAGAAACAGCATAAATGTTTTTAGACAAGAAATAAAGCATAAACTTTATGAAAAAATTCATTTAAATGCAGTAATCCAGATCAATCATCTCAACTAATCCTAATACCAAAGGAAAAAAACTGCAACATCAGCAAGTTCTCCTATCAAAACTTCCAAATGAAGCTTTTAATCAACAGAAACAACAGGCATGATTAAGTCACGGTTCTGGAAGCATGAAGTAACGAGAGGAACTTTAATAAAATGGCCTTAGTACAGAAATATCTATATTTCACAAATGGCCATAAACATATCTGAAGGGATAAAAATCCCCAGAAACCAACAATTAGCTTATAATAAACAGTATAAGCTTTATACTGTGTAGGCAAAGAAAAAACCCAAGCATATGCAAAATTTCCAACAGTTACAGCAGCAGAATACACTATTCAAGCACTGAGAGAAAATACAAGGGGAGGGAGGAAATAAAACCCAAAAGGGTTTCTTATCTGAGCTCAGCAGCTGAAGAAATCCATAGTAAAGAACAGTTTTTTAAGATCTTTCTCTTACTAAGGCAGTAGAAACTGAAAGGGACCTGTCTGTGGGTCTGTAAGGCAGCTCCTGTACTGCCAGGTGATTGGTCCATCATACCCACAAGCAGGCAGTGGGAATGCCAGTAAGGCAGTGTGTTTGTTGTGCATTTTGGGATAACAGTCACCTGTAATGATTTTTTTATTTGTATCTGTTTTCTACGTGTGTGCAAGAGCTGGCATTCTAGAAGCTGGACTGTTGAAATTTTTAAGTTTTTTCAGCTTGTTGTGTTCTATGTACATTTCATCTGCTGGTGCCATATGCTTACATGCTTTAATTAAACAACGCTAATCATATTTTCTATATATGCATGTTAACAGCTACAGAACTGAGTAAAATTTGGAGTTAAAAGTCTTACAAGTCCCTAATTCTGGATCTTTAACTTACTGTGGTAGCTTACATCAGACGATTAAGGCTGATAACACATTTTTGCCGGCATTACTGGGTTTCAGATGATTCATTCAATCTTCTTTTGCATACTGGGTAACTAAGCATTGCAGTTAACCAGATAGTCTTCCTAGGTCATCCCTGAAAATAGGCACTTATGTTTAGTGGATTCGTCTGGTTCACTAGCTAAAACTCATATTTCTTTTCCCATATCAACTGTCCGGATTTCTCATCTGTTGAGTTCCATCGCAGTTACGCCTTAAGATTGTACTGTCTTAAGTGTTTTTCAATTGCAGTCTTATTTTTTGTGGATTAATTTTCTGCTCACCTAGAAGTCAGTGTTTAAAGTACTGGTGAATAAACTGGCTCCATGGCATAAGGGACAAAATCCAGGCTGCCATCAGACAGGATGCTGCAAGAAGCCTCTTGGGGAGGGAGACAAATGAAAGGTAGTGCCTGCTCACCTCTCCCTGTGGAAGAATGAACTACATCACCCACAAAAGTAACATCCTCACCCTGGACTTCTTAGGTGAGCATGCAAGGAGTTAAGGGTGTACTAGAACCTGGAGAAAGTCTACTTAGTAGGGGGTACTCTTAGACTCACACAGTATTAGATGAGGTGGTTGAGCTCTTCAATTGCCTCTTTTGGCTGCAAGCTTAGTAAAAACCTACGAAGCTATGAAGTTGCACAACAAAAACCTCCTGATGGCTGTTTTTGTGATAACCGTGCGATGACTGGCTTATGCCTTGTTGGGAAACAAATTTTATTTGCTTATTTATTTATTTAACAGTTATTTACCGGGAAAGTCTGATTTTGAACAAAGCCAACTTCCGGTGGAGGCCCAGGAAGAAATGCTCCAGGCGCATGTCTTTGAAACGTGGGAGGAAAACGGACCACCTAGAGGAAACCCACATGAATGCAGGGAGGACATGCAGACTCTGCACAGAAGGCACTCCAGCCGAGAATCAAACTGGAAAACCTCTTGCTGTGAGGCGACAAAGCTACCACGTTGATGTCAAAACAAATAAATACATACAATGCTGGTGCATATAAACCCTCCAAATTTTCGGAATGTGAAAATGATACAAAACTTCTAGTAAAGATGTGATTAAAATGAGAAAACTGTTACAGGCGCTACTGCTGCTCATTTTGTCTTCTCAAACATCCCATACTTTGGGTTTACAGAAACTGCATCAACCTACAATTTAACAAGCCTTGCACCAATGCTGAAACCTGTCATCTTCTACGACTGCTTCTGATAAGTAAGAATGACTATAAAGGATGCTGACAAAGGTCATCAAACAAGCAAAACAAACAAAACAAACAAAAAAAAAGTAAATAATTAAGTTATTCAACTTATTTGTATATATTTACTGATACTTTTGATGGCTGTGTTGGTCCCACTAAGCCAGTAGCCTCTTTTAAGGGAAGACTTGAAGTGGTATTCATACTAACTAGGGAAAGACTGGCGAGGGCATTGATCAACCTTCCTTACTCTTTTTTTTGACAGATGGAGGGAGATTTTTTTTTATTTATACAGACATAATCTGGTAAAGCTATAAAAACTGTAAACACACACATTGTAAATAATGGAATCTGTGATGTTTGTCAGTATTTTTCCTTTTAACCACGGACACTGATCAGTGATGCCTAGCTATTCTGTTTTCCACCTCAGTGTACAAGAGATACAATATGCTTCCCAGGAAATGACTCTTGTGTACTAAAGCATCTATTCAAACAGAAAAAAAAATGGTTTACAGCCTTTAATCAGCCATATTTTGTGTATATTATTTTATACAACCACATCATCTTCAAAGTTGTCACTTTTGTGAGTACAAAACTGTAATGTTAAGAATCTTCCCTTTTATTTTCATTTTGTGGACCATCTGCCTTCTTGACTTCTGGCCCTCCCTTTCTTATATTTTGCAATGGATTAAAAGCTTTGCTGCCTGCTGTTCGAACTAGGCACATTCTGCTACAGCTTTGTCAGACAACATAGCTATTTCTAGCCCATCCAGACTCTAAGTACATGTTTTTTCATTCTGCCCCCAGCAGCAGTAATCACTGCTGAGTTCCCGTTGTACAGGAAGGAGTGACACATGGATGTGATACAGGATTTGCATTTAACATTAGCGGGCAGTCACTGTGAAGAAGCAAAGAAATCCAGATGCACTTATCAAGCACACATACACTCCAAATTCTGGCACTGGAAACTGCCTAAGCGTTCTGATCAAACACAGTGCTTAGAGCAATCTCACAGCCTGTATTTTCATGGTTGCCTAACTACCCTTAGGCTAGTTAATACAAAGCATGATTAGCCCCAGCTTGAGTGATAGACTGGGGCAGCTTCCAAGAGAAAGAATGGTTGCTTATTTTAGGGAATGGATAACCTCTGCCAAGACTGACACAATCAATCCAGAAAAAGAAGACAACAGTCAGAGTTTGCAAGTTATAAATGACAACTGACTTTTGGATGGGACAGCATCTACGTGACAGGAAAAGGTATGTGTGAGTGGTCAATCCAAAGTCCAAGGTATTTAAATTCAGAGCTGACTTCAATAGGAGAAGAAAGGAAGGGAATGTACTAAAGTAACTGATATAGACCTACAGGAGTCTAGCTGGTTTGTGAAACAGCAGAGATTTAGGTTCTCAGCAAGACACACGAATGCTGCTTGTTAAACATGAGCAGGCCAAAACAACATCAGAGTTCAAATGCAAAATGGTACAAACATTAGATGGTACTAAATATAACAAAAGCATGTGTTAAACAGGCAGTTGATCAGAGGGTTATTGAAAGTGAGCCTTCCTAAGACTTTAGTACGATTCATCATAGCTGTCTACCTATTCTTAACTAAAAAAGATAAAAGAGTGAATATCGTTTTTTACTGGCAGACAACAGAAAGTAAGGTATGGGTCAGGAGTAGCTTATATAAGTAAGAAATGAGCAGAAAAGTCAGGCTATACTTAAACGTCATTAAAGTTTACATTGTTTTATTTCATTTAGCATTTTCCATTCTGTTAACAATAAGATAAAGATACGTGTATCACAGTAAAATACCAGAATGCCAATACTTCAGTGAAAATGCTGGAAATGGGCAGAAAGAATTCAAGAAACACTGGTTAGCAGCAAAAAGTTTTCACATACAACAGAGTGACAGTCAGCAAATGTAGGCCACAGTGTGCAGAGACAGTGCACTTAAAAATACAGGGGGACCCCCCCCAATGCAGTGATATGAGGTACAAACAGTACACTGAAAAATACAGGTGACCCCAATGCAGTGATATAAACTACAGACAGTATACTGAAAATACAAGGATCCCCCATGCAGTAAAATGAGCTACAGACAGAAAATACACTGAAAAATACAGGGGAACCCCCGAAAGCAATGATATGAGGTACAGACAGTACACTGAATAGAGGGAACTCCAAAATGCAGTGATATGAGCTACAAACAGTACAATGAAAAATACAGGGGTTCCCCCCAATGCAGTGATAAGAGCTACAGACAGTACACTGAAAAATACAGTGGGACCCCCAATGCAGTGATAAGAGCTACAGACAGTACACTGAAAATACAGGGGGACCTCCAGTGCAATGATATGAACTATAGACAGTACACTGAAAAATACAAGGAAACCCCACCAATGCAGTGACATGAGCAATGAAAAATACAAGACTCCCCACATCCAATGCAATGATATAAATTACAAACAGTACACTGAAAATTACAGGGCCCCTTCTCTCCCCAAAGCAGTGATATGAGCTACAGAGCATGCATAACAGCACCCGTGCATTTCAAAGCTGGGTAGACTGTATACAAACTCTGTAACCGTGTTAGATCAGACTTACACAAGAGTACTAGCAGGCAGCTGTCACTGCACACCTAGCAGCAGTGGCTATCCATCTACAGTGTTACACAGGTAGAGTTCATGCAGTCTCCATAACATATGCACATGGTATTACAGGCTGAGGACAGGTTTTGCCACATCTATTGTAGCATAGCAGCTACAGAAATATGGTGATATGTATTGGCGTACTACACTGACATAAATACAGCCCAAAGGATGCCAGCAAGGTGGTAGGAATATGTACTGCTATGAGGTCAGTTACAGAGTACAAAGATAAAATGAGATGTAAATGCGGACTGCTAGGTAGCAATAGGTAATAAACACGCTGTGCTTCAAAAAGATTCTGAACTCAACTGTATACTCCTTAGCCTAGCCTCAATGGTCCACACTGCATACAGCTGTCTCCCTAGGTGTGCTACCCGTGGTGTGACAGCCAAACAAGCAAGAATACATCTTCGCTGAACAAGACTGCTGCAGACTGAGTTTGCTACTTCCTCCTTGGGGCAGTAATGTCAGCCTCACTTAAGTTATAGAGTGGAGAGGCAAAGCTCCCTACATGGGGGTTGGGGGGGTTAGGTGGGGGACTATCTCCCACAAAAAAACTAACATGAAAAATGAGTCAGCCAGGCTGCTTTCAAATGCCTAACTCCTTCAGAAACTGGCTTCCATTCAGATGACGTGGATAGTATATGTTGGCAAAAGACACAAAGTGCTATTTTGCTTTTCATAGTGTGTTTGTTCACAGATTCATAGGTTCATAGGAGGTTACTAGGCTATTGGCCCTAAGGCCTTTATAACCCTAGCCATGTTATACCCTTGTCCCTTCCTGACCAAGTTGTATGGTCTATATTTGCAGCAGTACTCTATGATCAGCACTAATTGCCCTTACCCAAGAGGGAAACAGATGACACCCCCCAGGATAAATTTATGGTTTCCCATCCAGTTGTCTAAGTTTTGGTTAAATAGGGTTATTGAGGAGCTCTGTTTTATGTGAATTGGGAGTTTGTTCCAGAGGAGTGGCAATCTCTGGGAGATATATCTGTCTCTCCAGCATGTCCTGTTAATGTCACAGGCTAGGTTAAGAGCCCTAGAGTGAGTGAAACTTGTCCCATTTGACTTGCGGATGTGTAGCATTTCCATTAGGGCAGGGTCCAAGACTGCTCTGTAGGCCAGGTACAAGTTGCCTCTCAGCAGTCTATAAGCCTCTCAGCAGCCTATAAGATACAGAATACAGTTACAAGGCCTTCAGTCTGTCTACGTAGGTCATGTGTTGAAGGCCCTGAATTTTCTTGGTGAGAAACCTGTGAGGTCTCTCCAGCTGCTGTAGGTGTCTGGTGAGGTACATATAGAATGGAGCACTGTACTCTATTAGTGGTCTGATAAGGGATGAGTACAAGGGAGTTATAACATCCTTAGCTCTAGATGTGATGCCCTTACTTATGAGACAGGCAACGTAGAAGGCCTTCCTCACCACTGTGGACACATGGTGGTCAAGGTTAAGGTTGCTTTCAACCTGCATTCCCAAATCTCTCACCACAGGATCTGAGCTGGGGGGAGGTTACTGTTAATACTGCAATTTGTAGGGACTCCCCTTAGCCAAAAGGGATGATAATGCATTTTTTTGCACTTAGTTTAAGTTAGTAGCTTTGGCACCAGTTATTTGTCTGTGTAAGCCCTTTTTGTAGTATGCCAACATCGTTGGGGGACTCAAATGAGATCACCCAGTTTACAGTCATCGGTGAACTTGAAAAGCTACAGGCTACCTATTTTCACCTGGACTTCTGATAAATAGATTCTAAACAGTAGGGGGCCCAGCACAGATCCTTTTGGTACACCAATGGTAACTGACCTGCTGGTAGAGGTGGAATCCCCAACTTTGACTGTATGTGTTCTGTTGGAGAGCGAATTGGCTACCCATCTAGTGTCAAATGCATTATTTCCCAGCTGGGTGAGTTTCTCAAAAAATGCCTGAGTGGGGGATTGTGTCAAAACACTTGGCTAAGTCAAGGTAGACTGCATGTACTGTTTTGCCTTCATCCAGGGCTTTGGTGACATTCTTCGAGGAAGTCCACCAGGTTTAATAAGCATGAGCTACCGTTAACAAAGCCAATTTGGGTCGGGTCGGGAGTTTGAAGGTCACCCATGTCTTTGTTGATAAGGTCCATGACGACTCTCTCCATGGCCTTGCAGATAAGGCTGGTTAGGCTTATGGGTCTAGAGTTCCCAGGGTCGGTTGATGGACCCCATTTGTGCAAGAGAATTACTGTTGTTGTTTTCTACTCTGCTGGGACAAAGCCAGTACTTAGACTGTGGCTGAAGAGAGTGCCAAGTGTTTCCGCTAGGTCATGGTTTAGACCATTTAGTAGGCAGTCTGGTATGTTATCTGATCCCACAGAGGCTGTGTTTTTGGCCATGGAGAGTGCGGTCATGACCTGCTCTTTGGAGATACTAGGTAGAGGAGTGGTGACAGGTATGCTTTGTGGTATGTCTGGTGGGGACAGTGCGATGAAGTTTGCACCAAATCTGTCTGCTAGCAGGATGGCGATGTCCTCAGGGTCAGTATGAGTAGTACCATCCACTACTAGTTAGTCACAAAGCTGGGCCTTCCCTTTTAGACTTCTGAAGTAGCTAAAGAATGCCTTCTGATTATCCTTAGCTAAGGATGGTATTTTAGCTTTGTAATTGGCTTTAGAGGACTTTGCAAGATATCTAATTTGCTTGTTCAAGCTGCGGAGGGTGTCCTTCCTCTGCTGAGGCAGTTCCCTCTTGTCCTTAGACATTAGTTCTTCCTTTTGTTGTATAACCTATTTATGCTTGATGTCTACCAGGGTGGTTTGTTTATTTGTGACGACCTTGCTTTGATCCATTCGGGTACAAACAAGTCGATACATTTGTACAGGTGTTTATACATGTCTATATTATATGCTCGAAGAGACTTTTCTTCGAACATATAATCATCGACACCTAAAGAGCGAATGCTCTAAAGTGCGAATGACCAAGTCCGCAAATTTTTTTCCTTGGAAAAAAATTCACAGGGTCATAGACCAAAAACACAGACTTCTAAACCCTAATCAAGTGGGGGGCTGTGCCCTCACACCCCACCTAACTAAATATACCAACTCAAAGATCGCTCTACGTTGGGGAAAAGGGCAATTCCTGATAACGGCCAACTGAATTTTTTCCCAAGGAGAAAATTTGCGGACGTGGCCATTCGCACTTTAGATTGTTCGCTCTTTAGGTGTCGATGATTATATGTTTGAAGAAAAGTCTCTTCAAGCATATAATATAGACCCGCGTTTATACAGGGCAGCTGTGTACACCTCTGTATAGGAGTCATTGTTGACAGTGGTAGCAGAGGGTTTGAAAGTATGTATGCCATCACTTAGGAGGCTTTAGTTTGCTTTGCAGAAAATTTTCATCCTTTTTGCTCTTGGGGTGGGGTGATCAGTTATGATTGTTACTTCATGCAAGACTGACTTATGATCAGACTTTACCAGGAAGGGCAGCACATAGGGGGTAGTGCAGAGACCCTCTATGTTGGTGAATACTAAGTCTAGGACATTCAAGCCCTTTGTAGGGGTGCAGACTATCTGTTCCAGAGCATTTGTATTAACAAAGTCCAGGAACCATAGGGTGAGCGTGTTTGTGCTCATATACGACTCCCAATCAACTGAAGGATAGTTGAAATCACCCATGACCAAGGTGTTTGGCTGTACAGTGAGTGACTCAAGTAGGTCCAGGTAGGCAGAGTGATTCTCGTGGTTCATGGTGGGGGACCTATAGCTAACAATGATATGGAAGGGGGTTTTACCTTCAGTTAGTTGGACTTGGAGTATCTCTAGGGAGCCATAATGTTTGACCAGTCCTGAGATGTATTTGTTTTAATGAAGATGAATATACTTCTGCCTTTGGTTCTTTCATGCTCGTTTTGAAATCTGAATGTATGGAAGGCATTGCAGCCTCGCATGGCCAGGGTGCACTCTGCAGCCTTAAACCATGGCTCTCTGACTGCACAGACATTGGCAACTTTCAGGATAAGGAGTGCTTCTAGTGAGTGCAGCTTCTGATTTAGGCTCCTAGCATTGGACAGCATAACCTTGAGTTTGTCTCTAGTGGATTATTTTACTTGGAATTTCGCTGTTATGACATTACCTAAAAAAGGCAATATGGGGGAGGCAAGTATCTTTGCCAGTAACTGAAAGCCAAGAGGTGACAGTTGAACACCATCTCTGGCAAAGCAGCACGGTCAGTTGACCATATCTTCCCAGGCTGACAGATACTTGATCCCCCTGGACTGACACCAGAAGCTTAGCTAATTGTTGAAGTCAGTCATTTTTGCTTATATTAAGGCATCATCATGAGTGAAAGTGGAATACTGCTTAAGGCTAGGGACATACCTGCTTGGAACACATAATATGAGAGCTCAGCCATGTCTCTCTTCATATAGTCCAGTAACCTCTCAAGTCATTCACTCTGACATGGACTATGACAGAGTCATAACCATACTTGCTGTTGGGAGATTTGAGTGCATGTGTGATCTGACGGATCTTGGCACCCGACAAGCAGCTGACCATGACCTTCTCCTTGTCCAGCATGGTGAGGGGGGTAACTGTGTGTCTCTCTATGGAGTCACCTATGACCAAGACATTTAGTTTTGAGGTATTTTGCCTTATGGCCTTATTGGCTGAGACACTGTTGTGTGTATTATTATGTGTAGTGGATTCTGTTGGGTCAGCAGTATGTGCAGTAGGTTTGCACTTCAGAAGTCTCTGATCATTAGGTAGGCTTCTAGCGAGTATCTCTGTGTATGTGGGTTTATGTGCAGTGAGCTTGTTATGTGCAAGAGGTGAAGTGTGTGTGCAGACAACCTGTTTGATATCTGGTTTGTTGTTACGTGAGAGAACTGATTCCAAATTCAAAGTATAGATACATCTCTCACATGTTGTATTTGTTTGTTTTAGGAGTAACTGGTTGTCAGTACACATGAGGTAATTGCTGCATTGCCTCAGGATGCCAATATCAATCAGGCTGACTGGAGAAATTGTGGGAAACTGTCTGTCCATTATGGCAAGTATATACTATAGTAACTAGTGGGGAGTGGGCTAGATGGACCAGGTTTTGCTGTAAAACTAACAAAAAGTGGACATTCTATGGAGGGCTAGGAGTAGCAAACTGCATCAATGCTTCACAGTGCACACCTGATTTGTTCGCAGGGCAGCAGTGTAATCTCTGAGCAGCTCCAGTAAACTGAGTGCAAACCCACACAAACATGATGCTTTAATACAAGCGAAGTTAAACAATTTTAAACAAAGTAACCAAAGGGAAAGCCCAAGACTGAGCTTTATTCCAGCAATCCCCAACTCACACGGGTCCTTGGCTGCACACTTCTGCCACAAGGGTACAGGGGAGGGGCTTCTTAATGTGGTCAAATGTTACCAAACAGTTTAGATTCAGCAAGCCTGAATCTAGCCTATGCTATAGAATGCAGAAGTACTAGAAATTCAAAGTGCAGAAAATCAGTCACAACAGCAAAAAAACAAAAACCAGTTTAAATAAAGCAACAGTACAGTAGAATACTCCCACAGGAGTGCAGACCATAAACCTTCCTAGTGTGAAATAACTGGTCTGGAACCCACATGCTTATACCAGAACAAAGATACTTAAAACAACAGGCACAATAAGCCTTCAACCAACAATTCCCATCTCAGAAGTGCAGAGGCTACCCTCTCCTCCCACAAGTGTACAGACCACAAACCTTCTTAATGTAAAATATATGGCTTGAAGCCCAAGCGCTTAAAAAACAACTAAGGCACTTTTAGAATAACAGACACAATAAGCACCAGCAATTCCCAACTTAGAAGGATGTAAGCTCCCTCTCCTAACCCTAGAGTGTACACTACAAACCTTCTTATTGTAAAACAACTGACCTGAAGTGCAAGTGCTTAAACCAAAACTAGGAGGCTTAGAATAACAGAGTAAGGTGCATAGTGCTGCAGTGCTATGCATAGCTGAAGTAATGAGGTACACTCATCCAAGCATCTGGTGCATGATGGTAAGGTAGGATGCGCACAGCTGCAGTGCTATGCATTGCTGAAGAAATGAGGCATACTCATCCAAGCATCTGGTGCATGATGGTAAGATATGGTGCACACAGCTAAAGTAATAAGGTACACTCATCCAAGCACATGCTGGACGATGGTAAGGTAGGGTTCACAGTACTGCAGTACTGTGCATAGCTAAATTAGTGAGATACATTCATGCAAGCACCTGGTGCATAATGGTAGGGTAAGCTGCATTGTGCTGTAGTACCGTGTTAGGCTAAAGTAATGAGGTACAATTTTTCAAGCACTTGGTACATGATGGCAAGGCAGGATGTACAGTGCATGGTTAAATTAATGTGATACACTCACGCAAGCAACTGGTGCACAGCAGTAAGGTAGCATGCATACTGCTGCAGTGTTGTGCATGACTAAAATATTGAGGTATACTCAGCCAAACATCTGGTGTATGGTAGGGTACACAGTGCTGCAATACTGTGCCTAGAAAAAGTAATGAGGTACAGTCATCATCTAAGCAACTGGTGCCTGGTGATAAGGTAGTGTGCATAGTGCTGCAGTTTTGTGCATGGATAAAATATTGAGGTACACTCAGCCAAACAGCTGATGTACGATGGTAAGGTAGACTGCACAGTGCTGCAGTACTGTGCATAGAAAAGTAATGAGGTACACTCATCCAAGCACCTGGTGAATGACTTTGAGGTGGGGTACATACTGCTGTAGTGCTGTGTACCTAAAGCACGGCACAACTCCCTTCCACAAAACGCTTAGTGTGCTGCAGTTGTAAAGTGTACTGAATCAATGTCAGGTTACAGCAACCCTACTGATAGTTGTTTTACACTGTGCTCTGCTTTTAGCCAGATGACTAGTCACTGATACAGGGGCATTGCTGTAGGTGTTTTCTCAACTCACTGCATTGTTGTTGATCCTTGACTTTACCAAGCAACATGTCTTTTTTTAATGATCCTTCTCTTTGCATAACACATCCAAAGTATAGCCAAAGTTTTGAAATTTATTTTACCTTTTCCAGTACTGACCAATTTGTTTTTGTGCAAACACCATCATTAAAAAGTATAATTTTCTTCCTGTCTTGTTTCTTCACTCTCCAGTTTTTGCATGCATATGACATTATTGAAAATGCAATGCCTTGTACAAGTTCAATCTTTGTACAGAAGATACTAAAATATGTTATCCGAATCCTTTACGAAGAACAACCAAACACTGGATTTCTTGTCCGCTTGTCATTTCATTATTGATTATTGATCCAGGAAGGCAGAAGTCTACAGTTTCTATTTCTTCTCCATTGAGAATACATTTATTGATTTTTACTAGTAGTAAGGATCTTTTTTGTCTTTTTCATGTTAAGATGCAAACACATTTTCTTGCTATTTTGTTCAATCTTGATAAACTGCTATTTCAGACTGCCTTCTCTATCAACTGGTACTGGGACATCTGTAGGATCGTAACGGCTGTTGATAAATTTTATTCTAATTTTCATGCCTCAGTTTTCCTCCTAGAATCAAGATCATCTGATGATTAACACTACATACAAATTAAATAGGTGTGGGGAAAGTATGCAGCCGTGTTGTTTGTCTTTACCAATTCTAATCTATACCATTTCTATTTGTATTGTTCAAACTGCCACTTCCTAGCCAATGTAAAGCTTATGCTGGAGAATTACCAAGTGTCCTGATATATCCATGTCTCTCATTAAGGCATAAAGCTTTTTATGAATTACGCACTCAGTCATCATCATCAACTATCTTTTTCCATTTCTACATAGGGTGAGGTATTGTGTCAACTACTGCCATACGTCTCAGTTTAGAGCAACTCTCCAACCATCTTCAACAGTCACGCTTGACTGTTGCAGATCTCCTTTCACACAATCTACCCATCTCTTGGTTGGATGCCCTCACCTCCTCTTACATTCTTTCTGTTTCTCCCAAATCTTCTTTACCAATATGACTGCATCTTTCCTGCACATGTGACCAAATCACCAGAATCTGATCTTGATTTTTTCTGCAATTGGGGCTATTTTGGCTTCTGTACTGATGTCCTCATTTCTGCACCACTCTCACAATGTGCATCCTACTACCCACCTTAAGCAGTTCATCTCTGTCACCTCTAGCTTCCTCAGTTGCACTGCCTTCACTGCCCAGGTTTCTGCAACATACACAAACACCTGGTCACATCACTGTTTAATACATGTTACTCTTCAGCTTCATTGACATTCTTCTGTCAAATACTGTTCTAACGATTTGTACCAAATGGTTGCAGACCCTTTGATTTTTCACTCTGACTTCCTAATTCAAGCTTCTCATCTTGTCAGCCATGCCTCACAGATACCCGAAGCTGTGAACCTGTTCTTCTACCTTCTCCTGACAAAGCCCTGAATGTGCTACTGCTGTGTAGACAACACACTGCTGCACTGCTGTCTGCCACATTATAATTGCTGTCTGCTCTCCTGCCAATACTCCCAGTGTACTGCTGTTGTGTAGGCTGCATACTATTGCACTGCTGTGAACCTTTTCTTCTACCTTCTCCTGACAAAGCCCTGAATGTGCTACTGCTGTGTAGACAACACACTGCTGCACTGCTGTGTGCCACATTATAATTGCTGTCTGCTCTCCTGCCAATACTCCCAGTGTACTGCTGTTGTGTAGGCTGCATACTATTGCACTGCTGTGTACCACATTATAACCGTCTCCTGCTAATGCCCCCAGTGTGCTGCTGTTTTGCAGGCAAAATACAATTGCACTTCTGTGTACCACATTATAACTGCTGTCAGCTCTCTTGCCAATGCCCCCAGTGTGCTGCTGTTGTGTAGGCTGCATGCTGTTACACTGCTATGTACCACATTATAACTGCTGTCTGCTCTCCTGCCAATGCTCCTAGTGTGCTACTGTTGTGTAGGCAGGGTCTATATCATATGAGCGAATGTTACAAATATCGAACGCTCTCAAGAGCGAAAATGCCAGACCTCGAAGTGCTTCTTGTGGACTCTCAGTACAGTGAAGGTCAGAATATTTGCCCTTTCCTCACTGTAGTGCGATCCCAGAGTTGGAATGTATATTTAGCGAGGGGTGTGTGTGTGGGGGGGGGTGCACAGCCCCCTACAATAAAAAGTTCAAGGTCTGGCATTTTCACTCTTTAGAGCGTTCAATATTTGTAACATTCATTCATATGATATAGACCTGTGTAGGCAACATACTATTGCTCTGCTATGTACCACATTATAACTGCTGTCTGGTCTCCTGCCAATGCTCCAACTGTGCTACTGTTGTGTAGGCAACACTCTATTGCACTTCTGTGTACCACATTATAAATGCATCAGCTCTCTTGCCAAACCTTCTAGCATGTTCCTGTTGTGCAGACTGCACATTATTTTAATGCTGTGTACCATGTTATAATTATTGTCTTCCCTCCCGCCAAATCTCCCAGTGCATTACTGTTGTGTAGGCTGCACACTATTACACTGCTGTGTGTGCCAGTTCTGCAGTGTTCACAACAAAGTGCCTAATCATGCATAACATAATTAAGGTTACACAGTACTATTTTGCTTGGCATGCTACACTCTGCAGTGCTGTGAACACAGCTGAATTGAATGGCAAATGGTGAGATAGTCTTGTTCACTGTACATGCATTGTGTTGTGCTCTGATTTGCAGATAACACGTGATTCAGTTAATGGTTCCTACGACAATCAGTTCAGTGCCAGCATCATCATCCACAGTAGAGACTTATGAAGTGCTGAAGGCATCTCTGTACTTGGTAGCCTTTCTCTAGCTACATTCTGATAGCAGCAAATACCATTAAAGTAAGTTCACAGGTTCATAGGTAAGTCCTAGGCTAGCTGCCCCTACAAGCCATTATAAGCCAAGTTCTTTTTAAAGCTGAGAATCAAATCCTGTACCTTCTGTGAGCAATGTAAATGCCTTAAGCATTATGCCAATCCCCAAACCAATTACCAGTTACTGGAAATAGTAAATAAAATGTCCACAAAGAACTATGTCTGGCAGGATCAAATAGGCTGTTGGAAAAAACTTTGTTAACTAATGCAAGGAAAATCTTCCGGTGAACTGGTTTGGCAGTTTGCTCTTAAAATCTAGCAGTCAACTCAAGAGTTTATAAGCTATCATGTTAAAATAATAGAATAAAGTTTACCATCAAAAATACCAGCTATTATTAAGATTTAAAATTCATTGTCCATCTAAAAGTTTCAGTCAAAAGTGCTCAGTCAGGCACTTCTTGGATCATTTTCTAGTTACATGCTGTGATGCCAATTAAAGAGGTATTGCATTACAATAAAATGTGGAGCTAGTGCTACGCTGTACAATACAGCATGCTTACTTAGTAGTGGTAGCACTGGTTTACCAGCTATGGTGAAACATAATTCTGGATGTCTTTAGGAACTTCCCACCATGAAAAAGAATGTCACGTTTTTGAAAACACTTCATAAATACTTTTAGACCAGCCCAAGTAGTGCAGAGGCATAAAGTCCTAACTGTACCCCAGATGACCCAAGTTCGATTAACAGCACAAATGCTGGAGGAGTTGCAGAGGAAGGATGGCAGTGAGAGGCTAGCTGCGCTGGCAATACCAGAGCATGAACCTAACATGTCCTTGCTGCAAGCAAAGTACCACTTTGTCAACAGGCTGTACATGCATGGAAGCATGCCTGCACTTCCCAAGGTAGCTACAGCAGAGCTTTCAGGCTGCTGATGGGGTGGGGACAGGGTAGTCTACAGGATCTGCAAAATGGCCCATTTGCTAACACCTAACTTTCATCCTTGCTGGAGAATAAATGAACCAGGGAGGTTCTTGTCCCAGTGGAGGAATGAATATATCAGTTGGTTGCAGAAAGTAAATGCATTAGGCTAAGCCTGTGGACCAAGAAAAGAAAAAAAAACTTCATAAATAACTTTAAAAGTTTTAACTTCAAGTTGACTACTATGAATGCAGCACATGCTCTTCATTATGAAACAATGCAAAACTTAAATATAGGGACAAAAGGAAAAAATGGATACAAATAGAAAAGGATTAAAGAAAGGTCAGGTGATATATTAAACTCTGAGAATGGTGGCAGATGAGCACAGGGGTTGCAATAGGAGTCCGCTGAATGGCATGTGTATATAAGGATCTATGTTGTTTTATCAAAATTTCAAAACTTTGAAACCCATATGGCCAAGACTATATGATCAAAGTTTTGAAACTTCGAAAACACAACAAAAACACCAAACAAAACCAAAAAACTTTACCTTTACATTTTTGCAGGGGGTAAGCCCTCCTGCACCCCCCTACATCCCCTGCTACTTAAATATACCAACTCCGACAGTGCACTACAGCAAGGAAAAAGGTAAATCTCCTGTTCTGCGCTGTACAGCGATCTCAATTCAAAGTGTTCGAAATTCCAAAACTTCAATCATATGTTCTTGGCCAAATGTTTTTTTTTTTAGTTTTGAAGGTTAGATAAAACAAGTTAGACCCATCTATCTATCTATCTATCTATATCTATATATATCTATAGATATTTATTTTTATATCTCTCTCTCTCTCTCTCCCTATATATATATATATATATATATATATATATATATATATATATATGACCAGAAGATCAAAACCTGAGACGAAAACAATGAAACCGCAGAACACCAAAAACTGTGAAATTCAAAATCCCAGTGTTATGGGAGTTTGAATTAGAGTGTATTTATGAGGGAAATGCTGTGTGTAACTGTGGTGTGTGTTTGTGTGTGTGTGTGAGGGACTGTACTGTGTGGGTGTGTGTTTGCCTATCTCGGAGTTAGAATATTAAAGTAGGGGTGGAGGGGTGCAGGGGCTTGCCCCATTAGTGTAGGATGTTTTGTTTAGTGGTGTGCAGATGTGTGTGTGTTTTGTGTGTTATGTGTTGTGTTTTTAAACTTAAGTGTTTTGGGTTTCATTGTTTCTTGGTGTTCTATGCTTTGTTCTTCTGGTCTTTCGTAGTGTTGTTCAAGTAGATATATATATATATATATATATATGTATATATATATATATATATATATATATATATATATATATATATATATATATATATAGATATATATATATATACACACACACATACATACATATAATGATTTTGAAAGCATTTTTTTTTTATGCATCATCAATTGTAAAGCCTTTTCTGTCTATATATTTACCCACACAGGCACCTTGTTTACTACCTTGAGTAGCACAAAAATTTTATTTCTTGCTGGTCAGACTGTGTCACAATAACCTTACCTCTAAGTTAGAAATATATGTGTTTGGGCCTATGCATACAAAACAAAAGACCAGCCTGTAAGACACTCTGATTTGAAATAAGTATGGTTTTGCTTAGTGCACTTTTATTTTACTAGTAATTTGCAATTAATGAACTGTTACTTTTCAGTCTCTAGCCTGATCTCACAAAATCAATATGACTTTCCACAACAGCATGTATAGACAATTACAAAAGTCACCTACCAAACACACAATGCAACAGCTGACATATGTGGCGAATTTTATTATTTAAAAGGGGCAGTATTAAATGAATTTCACATAGTCATGCACACAATCAAGGTAATATCTATGAAACGTTTTTTTTTTCATTAAAGTTGGATAACCTAAAAACAACAAATGTTGAAATGGAGTGAACATTTGAGAATTAATAAAGTATGCAGTGGTGGTGCTGCGGTAGCATTATTGCCTCACAGTTAGATGTTGCCCGTTCGATTCTCAGAGCGTCTTCTGTGCGTCGACATGGGTGATTGGGCGTTCCTTCGTTGAAGGTTGTGCATTAGGCCCGGCAAGCCAGCACGTAAAAATCTACTGCCAATCATTAGCGGACCGGAGTTCCGCTGTGGCGACCCCTAACCGGGAAAAGCCGAAAGACACAAACATACAAAAGTTATGAACTATAAAAAGGTAATGCAGTTTCTGAATACTCATGCAAATAATTTGTATGTCTGGCAGTTAACTGCAGAGGAATAAAGCTGTTAAAAAGATGCTTCCTATGGTACAGGGTTTGATTCCCTCAGACTTTATTTGCCTCCTTTGTGACCTTGACAAGTCACTTAACCAAACAATGCTTGGGGCAACCGCAGAACTGGGCTAGTCTCCTCAATGGCCTACTGACTGTATGCCCATTAACGACCTATGAAGCTATTTGAAACGATTTCTTACTATTTACTAAACGTTTGTTTTAGCTAGTCATTTATTTAACATTTGTTAACAGGATAAATTGTCTGGCTACTTAATATTTACCTGCTTGTTTGGTTGCTTATTTATTTATTAGATTATTTATTTAATATTGGTTAAATGGGTAAGTGCTCTGGTCCTTGGACACTTTCCAATCATAGCCTGACTGACTTAGCAAAGACAAAAAAATAAAAACAGAAATGCAGCATGCACTTGGGTTATATGACTCTAGATATTAGAGAAGTACATAGAGTTACTAATATTTTAATGTATTATATAAAGATTAATCTGATCAGAGTAAAAAAAAAACTTCAATACATTTCAACTGACGTTTTTAAAACTACCCACAAATCCAGCTATGTCGTAGTCCCAAAGGCAGTGACAGACAGGAACAAAGAAAAGCTGCCATAGTAAATACATTGACAGTCTATCACTACAAATAATAGGCAAGCTTACAGTTTATTCAACTAAAATGTTCTGCAGTAAATTTCACTGCGAAAACAGTAATACAGTGCAAACCTATATATAGTACAGCAAAATTTAACCACACTGACTGGTACCAATTCACACAAACAAACTGCAACATTTATACTGTTTCCAGTATTTAGAGAATTATAATATAAAATATGTAGCAGCTAAAAACACTAAGGCTTGTATGGAAAAATTGTGCAGTGAATTATGGAAAGATTATCAGAAATTATGCAAATCAGTAGTAACTTAAACTGGGGCAATTAAAGCAAGTACATTTGTAATCACCTTGAAGCTGATAAATAATCTGTTTAGTACCACTTTGTATGCATGAGAATTTCACTTCACTTTAATAAAGATGTGATGTATTTTTAGGATATGCTTTAGTATTACACCTTCCAGGAATGGAATGGAAACCAAAGTGATTTGTGGAAACCAGATATGTGGTTTAGCATCTGGTAGGTGCCCTCCAATGCTAAAAAGCACAGAGTTATGTAACGAGTGAATGAGGGTATCCGGGCTGATCATAGAATTGCTCTAACAACGACTACCTAACTATGGTCAATTAGCGTACACAGGTTTTTACATGGCTAGGCTTGTAATGGCCCTATGGCCATTAGCTTAGTAACCTCCCATGAACCTATGAGGAGTCAGGAGGTGAATGCTTTCTTAGCTGTATAACTATCAGAAGTTGTATATTCCATTAGTTGTGCAGAATTCAAAACTGCTCTTTTTAAGAGAATGGAACAGTACAATGTTTTTACACTTACTGCTTCCTAGCAAAACTTGTATTATCTCATATTTGAGTGAAACACTGTGCTCTAGATTATAGCAGCTTGGTTTACAAGACAAAAATAAAAATTCTATATGGTTTAGAAACCATACTAATACCCTAAGAGAACTGAATGAAAGGCCATGGCTGAAACATGTCTGACGACTAGCCATCCAACCCAGTTATCAATTGTTAATAAATAAATCAGAACTATTGCTGCTCTTTGCTGTGTGTCTAGCACTGTTATTTGGATTTGAGAAACCTCTCTAATTCACGCAGAAAGCTGAATCGAGACTCTTTTTATTTCTTCCTTCTAGATTATGTAGTTGAACACTTTTAAAAGTTAAAGCAGCAGGTTTTCTACATAAACTGCAAAAGGTAAATACAGCCTCCTTTCCAACAGAATATAAGCTGGAATCATGTTGTCAGACTAATTCCGATTTTTCCCAACATCAAACAACTCAAAAAATGTTTAATCAAATGCACTTTCAATGAAACTCAGAGGAAATATATATATATATATATATATATATATATATATATATATATATATATACATACATACACACATACACCTACTCCAGGGGCACACAATAGTGGAGAAATGGGAAATCTCCATTAGCTCAACACATACAGCATCAGAATACAGCCTCTTTAGGATTGGTAAATAGTTTTCTCTTAGATTAAACAAATTTAATTAAATTATATTTCTTTGACATATGATTAACATTCTTAATAATGTTTCTTGTTTGAGATTGAGGAGCATATTTTGACTTCAAATGTGTTTTGTTTCTGTCTTATTACTGCAGAACATTTTTGTTTAATAGGTTTACCTGACTCTTCTTCCTTGTTGAAGATGGGCTGTTCTGGGATTTTTTATAAGCATGTTTCTTCTTATATAATTTATGTAGACTGGTGTTCCATCAAAAAGGTACCTTGCTGTATTTTCTGTTATAGTAAGAATGAGAAGTCTCCTCTGTAAAGTGTTGTAGAATACCCTTAAACACTGAATAACTACCACCTTTCTGGATCAATAAATTAGTGAACAGGGGATTCTTTAAATACAAATCACATAAACCAGTGAACTCTGTATTATTGAAATCATAACATTTAGTAACATGAGGCTGTAGGGCGGCCACGGTGGTGCAGCGGTTAGCGTTGCCGCCTCACAGCAAGAGGTTCTCCGGTTCGATTCTCGGCTGGGGTGCCTTCTGTGAGGAGTCTGCATGTAATCCCTGTGGTTGCATGGGTTTCCTCTGGGTGCTTCGCTTTCCTCCCACATCCCAAAGACATGTAGTAGGTGGATTGGGCACTCTAAATTGGCCCTAGTTGTGAGTGTGTGCGTGTGTGTGCCTTCTGTGGAAGGTTGGGTGCCGGGCTGGCAACTCGACACCATAAAACTCTACTGCCAATCATGAGCGGACAGATGATCCACTGTGGTGACCCCTAACCGGGAAAAAGCTGAAAGAAGAAGAAGAAGTAACATGAGGCTGTAATTCTTTAACAAAGGACATTTTGAATGACAAAGGTTTACAGGCTGAATTACACAGGGGGAGGTTAACACGTACCAATGAAATGTTGTGTTTGGTTAGTAAGAGCTCAATCAATACTGTTATTGTTCTGTGAAGGCACATGAACTGAGTCACATTATGATGTACAACAAAATCAGGGGAGTCCTGTTTGTGTCCTAAATCTGAAAAGCAAGATGTCCAGCTAAACCCTGGACAATTAAAATCCCTGATTAGAACTGAGTCCTTTTGTTGTACAAAAAGATTCAGGAAATCACACAAATCTGGTTGCTTAGTATTGTCCATGGATGACTGCCTGCATGAACATATAAGTCTGATTGTTTCCGAAGTTCAGTGTTTCTGGATATTAACTACGACTGTCTCCAAATATGGATTAATGGACATTACGTTACATCTTACTTAACCAGATAGCAGTACTAGGACTTTCCCTCAATTCTTTGTCTGTCTCAGACACTCAATATTGTTATGTCCAGAAAAAAAATTCTGAATTCCAAATCTCTGTAACTGTGACAATGTCAACATTCTTCTGATCTGGTACGTAGTACAGTTCAAGGTGTGTTTTGCCAAGCACCAAGCATTACAATAAAAAATAAAGTAGTAGATCTTTTATTAACAGAGATATATTTTCTGGGGTATGAGGAAAATACAAAAAAGGTTGATATTTTACTGTAAACAAATTCAGAACCATAAGGTATAGCATATTGTAAGCAAAAATAACTATTTATAATAATCGCCTTAAAACATAATTAAAATGTCTCATAACATTAAATAAATCCCAGATTTTTAAAACTGTGTCACCATATTTGTTTGTTCAGAAGGATATATTCATATCCTCTCCAAAGAATGCACGGCAATCATAAGTCGGATACCACCTCAGAAGTTAAGACCTCTACCAACAGTTTTATGGTCTAGGGTTCAGTCCTAAGCTCTGACTACTATTTTGTAGCATTTTCAGGCTTTTCTCAAGGTACTCCAGTTTTGTTCAGCCTCCCCAAAATATCAAAATCATATACATATATATATATATATATATATATATATATATATATATATATATATATATACAGTAAAGTCCAAGGAGGCATTGAAAGCAGGGCTGTAAAGATTTATTTTTAACAGAGACATGGGAAATTTAAAAGAACAGCCCACTTGGCTTGAAACAGAACAGTACCTATGGTTTCTTTTCAATACCAATAAAACAGTCTGTTACAAACCTCCAGGAAAAGACTGTATTAAGATACAACCAAACACCCTAATACTGGGTGATTTCAACTACCCTGTCATTAACTGGGAAAACTACTCCTGTACCAACACCTTTGCTCAATGGTTCTTGGAATTTATAAATTCCAACGCCCTAGAGCAACTAATTCGTAGTCCCACCAGGGGTACCAATATTCTACACCTGGTCATTACCAACATGGGAGATCGATGCTCTACACCAGTGGTCACTCCCTTATTGGTCAGATCAGACCATAAGCTAATCACCCTTGACATCCACATCCCACCCCACCCCCCCGTAAGGAAACCTCCGTAAAAACTTCTCCAAAGCCAACTTCATGCTTCTCAAGTCTGAAGTAACAAACTTTATGACACCCATGCAGATGGGAATTGAAAGTTCAACTGCTGAATCCTACACTAAGGTGCTGTATGAGCACACTTACTCCTGCATGGACTGAGCCATCCCAAATAGAATCAAGACACTGTCCTCTAAAAAAAGGAAGCCAGTCTGGTGGTCCCCTGCCATAAACAAGCTGTACAACAGAAGGAAGAAACTGTTGCAGAAATGAGGAAGAACCCAGGATTCAAAAAACTTCCTCACCAGCCTCAGTAGAAAGGTGAGATCCCTCATAAAATCTTCCAAAGGTAGTTACGAAAACAAAATTGCCAAAGATTCCAAAGAAACCACAAGGCATTCTACAACTATGTCAAGAATCTAAATGGCAATACTCAGATCTGCTCTGAGCTACAGCAGAATGGCACTAGATATAGTGATCCCAAGGACATTGCCAATATCCTGGCAGATAGATTCAGTGCCAACTTCATCCCCCTCTCACCCCCTAAAGGGCCCATCTCAATACCGAAAGAGTGCCAAATTCCGGTAATCACAGCCACTCAGGTAAAAAACGCACTCTCCAAAGCCAAGAATACAGCATCCATGGGACCAGACGACATCCCGGTCTGTGTACTGCATGAACTATAAAATGAACTGGCACCTCACCTATGTCTCATGTTTAATCATAGCCTTACCTCAGGCTTCGTGCCCACAGAGTGGTGCACAGCTACAGTCATCCCACTCCACAAGGGGGGATCCACTTTGGATCCCGGGAACTACCATCCCATCAGTCTGAAGAGCCTGATCTGCAAGGCCATGGAACGTATTACCATGAACTTATAAACAAAGACATTGGCAACCTTCAAACACTGGACTCCACCCAGTTTGGGTTCATGAAAGGCCGATCTTGCCTCCTGAACCTGATCGACTTCTTTGAATCAGTCTCTAGAGCCGTGGATGAGGGTAAGGTGGTTCACACAGCCTACTTGGACCTCGCCAAGGCTTTCGACACTATCCCTCACTCTGGAATCATAGATAAACTTACTAAGCTGGACATTAATCCCTACGTCACTCGATGGGTTGCAAACTGGCTTACTGACAGAACACACACTGCAAAAGTAGCCGACTCCAAATCCAGCTCCAGACAAGTGACAAGTGGTGTACCGCAGGGTTCTGTCCTGGGACCACTCTTGTTTGGCATCTACTTCTCTGAAGTATAGGCCAACACTAAGGGACTCTGGCTTACAAAATTCACAAATGACTGCAAGCTGGGAGCCATTACTGAATCCCCAAATGATGTGGATATACTACAAAAGGGCCTTACCAAAACAGATGCCTGGTGCCAGACCCATGTGCTCAAGCTAAATGCCAAAAAATGTATAGTTGTCCCTTTTGGGAAAAAACAAGATGGCAGCACACTAAACACCGAAAGTGTGATAAGAAACCTAGGGACACAGGTGGACAGTGGTCTCACCTTTGATAACCACATAGTCACAACAGTTAGAAAATCCTTCTATGTGGCACATCTCATCACTAAGGGCTTTTCATCCAGAAAAAAGGATGTCATTGTCTCTCTGTACTCATCCCTCATTAGAGCCATTATAGAATGCAATGCCCTGTTTGGTATGTACCTCACAAGACATCTGCAACAACTGGAAAAGCCGCAGAAATACCTCACTAAAAGAATCACAGGCCTAAAGCAGATGCCTTATGCTGACCGTCTAAAGAAACTCCAGCTATACTATGTCGCATATCACCTACTCAGAGGCAATCTCTGCCTAACATACAAGGCCATGTCAAACACAGAGTTGTTGGACATGCTACACTTAAAGAAATCCCAATCCCTCTGAGCCACATGCTCCAAGGATCTTAACCTTGTCATCATGGTGAATAGAACATACTGGAGGGATAGGTTCCTGACCCAGAGACTCCCCAGACTCTGGAATAGGCTGCCCATACATGTCAGGCAGAGCACCTCAATGGCCCTTTTTAAGAGTTACCTTGAGGATTGGATGGAAGATAGGAAATTCACCCTGGGGATCACATCAGTAGCCCTGCTAGACAGGGGTCCAGGAAAGTAAATATTTGTGGGAAGCAATAGCATGGGAATCGTTATGGCTAGGCTTGTATAGGTCCTAGGGCCGATAGCCAGGTACCTACCTATGAACCTATAAATGTCCCATTACTAGGCCCTAGTGGCAGCTCTTATTTTCCAGACAAATCTTCCAAGTATGATTCACAAGAAGTACCACCCACATGCTCACCCCATTTGAACCTAGAGCTAGGGAACAAATTTTCTAATTCTTGTTCTCCAAGCTACTTCCTTTTATACGGTAATAACTGTCAATCACTGGCAGGTTAGTGCATAGTGTTTGTTGCTGTGGTAATATTCTTATGTTCCATACTGGCATAATACCCATTTATTTGAAGCAACGTGTTACAATACACACACACACACACACACACACACACACACACACACACACACACACACACACACACACACACACACAGCATTTACTTTTTGACCTTGTGGTCTCAGCTTTGGCTAAAACGTATCAAGACAGACCATCTCACTTAATCATGGTTAACAAATGAGTAAATTAACATTTAAATTATGTAACATTTTAGGAAAAAAGTTGATTTTACTGCAGTTTTTATTAATATTTGCATCACTCCACAATCTTTTTTGCAGCTGCTAGTCATCTTTTGATGGATGTTACTTTTTGAGTCTGTTTAGGTTTGACTTAGTAAGTACGTGCTGTTCATATTTTTACTTGTCTTTTCATTTATAAATGCACAGTGCATGGGTTCAAATACTTATTAGACCTTAAACCCTTCTCAAAGCACTCAAAAGATGATAGACTTGTAAGTATATAACAGATACGTTCATAGGCTTGTAGGTGGATAAAAGGCATGTAGTCTTCAGGATCATATAGCACCTAAATAAATAAAAATGCACCTTGCCATTGTGTGTTTTATGCTTTGGTTGGGCTTGCTGGCTTTTCAAGGAAGACAATATAGGCTACTCTCAGAGCTGAATTTATGAAAAAAAAAACTCTTCAATAAAATGGCTATGGTGCTAATTTGATAGATGTGTAGGGACACCTCATTCTAAGTTGGGGAGTGCACTGTGTTTGCACTTTGACCTGCCCTTGGCTCTTACTTATTTGCCAGTGGAGATTAAGGTCCTTGGTGTAGGTACTTGAAAAGCCACTGGTTTTAGAAAGGAAAAATAGATTGAATGCAGCAGGGTCTTTCATGGTAAGAAATGCTATGCATAGACCATCATAAAGGAATGTGTAGGAGACCTGCAGAGAGAAGTTAGACAGTCTACCTGAAATGCTGAGATTCTTAAGTCCTGTGGTTTTCTTAGTTACAAATCTATGAGGTCTCTCAAGTTGGGCAAGATGCACAGATAGGTGCATGCTAAAGAGCACATTGTATGCAATTACAGGCCATATAAAGGAAGAGTAGAACAGGATTATGACTTCTTCTAATCGAGAGGAATTAGCTTTAGAAATTAGTTGGGATAAGCAGAATTATATGCAAACTACGGTGGAGGCATGATGGACAGATGACTGTGTTGTCAACACGGGTTGTCAGATCTCTGACAAATTAATTTGTTTGGAGTGGAGTCACAGATGTGGCTTGACCAGGGAAATATCTGCTTTCCAAACATAACCACACTACATTTCTTAGCATTTAGCTTGATACTACAGTCAGTACACGAGACGTTGGCCCAGTGTCCCATAGCAAAGCTGACAACTGCACCAGTTTTCAATTGTCAGCAAACTTGGTGAGCCACAAGCCTTGAACCTGGGGATGGATTTTTGAAAAGTACATGCCAAAAAGTAGAGGACCCAGGAATAAATCCTGTTGGACACCAACAGTGACATTCTTACATTCAGAGAAAGCAATAACTACCTTTACTGTGTAAATCTGCCTGAAAGTCAAATGGCCAATCAGACGACAAAATAAGATTTTATAATAAGTTGTGTTAAACTGTGGGATTGTATCAAAGGTTTTCAACCAGGCCGTAAGTGGTATGCATGGAATGGCCATTTTCCATGGCTTCTGTGACCTTTTCAAAATTAACAAACAGGATTTACTTTATGACAAAGCTGAACTGATTAGGGTCTATGATCAGCAGATTACCTATATCTAAGTTAATGAATTTACATATGAGGTGCTCCACAACCTTAAATATAATACCTGTGAGGCTAACATGTCTACCGCTGCCTGGAGAGATGGTGGAGCCTCCCACATGCAATGGCATCACTTTTGTAGGTTTTAGTCTTCCAGGCATCAGGGAAATGCCTTGTAGGGAGGCTAAGATTAAACATGTTAAAGAAAGACTGAGACAAGCTGCATGTTGTGCTGATAAGCAGGTAGCCCAGCACATTATTGGAACCCAAGGAGGTAGCGTTTCTGGTTTTGGACAGGGTGGACAGGACTCAAGGGAAGGTGATTTGGGGGGGAGGAAGGCAATTGGGGAAAAGGTGATTAAACACTCATGTACCATGTCATTCATTGGTTCACACATACAGACACACACGCACAAACTGAATCACTCCAAAATAAAGGTAATGCAATTTGGCACTATTGTTAAATTAAAATAAAGTTCTGCCTGACCAGACATAGGGCCAGAGTCAATAAAGTCTACAATAAGTCTACACTAAGTGTACACTGTTCCAAATGAACAGACAACATGACATAACACACACCTTCTTTCTCCTAATTTTAGTTTTCCTACTGATATCTGTGCAACTGTAAATATTGACAGGGGTTCATAAAGGTTTCAACAAAGTGTAGACTATATGTACACTTAATGTAATCTTTCTGACTGACTAGAAAGCACAAAAAATGTGAAAAGAATTTTATTGAATGCATACTGTGTACGCTTAGTGTAGGCGTTACTGAATCCGGCCCACAATTTCCTTTCATCTGAAATGCTACAAAATGTAGTGTCTTGCTTTACAGCTGGTAACTCTTCTTCGCTCCTCACCTAGATGAAGTGTAACCTAAAGTCTCAATTTATTTCAAATCAGAGTACACAAAGTCTGGTCCAACCCCTCCAAGAGCCACAGCTAGATTAGTTAAATGACACTCATCGCACATACAGAAGGGAAATGCTCTCTGCCACAGACCATAGCATTGAAGTCTTCATCGCACAGGCTTTGAACGTTATCATGATGCACAAATTTATACCTACAGCACTGATGCTACTCTTTAATAACCCTTTGTGTGTACAACACTTCCTCACTAACCGCAGATTCAGATTTCTAGCTCTCTTTAGCCTGATCCTAAATTCTTTCACCCAGAAAGGAGCCTTCATTCACTGTCACAGTCTGAAAATGACTGGTGTATCCACAAAACCAAACTCACCAAATTAAACTGCCTTCCAGGTTATATAAGCACAGCATCTAGCCTTCCCTTTTTCACATTACATGTGATATCCTTCTTCACAGGTAAAGCAAAGTGCCCCTACTTCCGAGATTGTTTCCTCTGACACACTATTACATTGCAGGAGACCCTTAAAGTGGAGCAGTTACCTACATTCGATGCATAATGTTTGAACTTGTCTTTATGATTTTATTTTATAATTTCCTATATACATCTGCCATACTTAATCATGGCTATGCTTGAAATATGCCCTTTTTAAGTTAACAGTGGTATATATAAATACAATTTTGGTACACCCTGTACCATCTCTCTGCCTCAAAGTTTCAAGTATGATTATCAGCAATGTTTTGATTTGCGATGGTTAAGTGTCATTCATTAGCAAAGTTATTTTTCACTTCAGGAATAATGCTTAAATTCAAATTTTACATTACTCTGACAACAACCTATGACTCTGAAGTTTGGTTTATATATATATATATATATATATATATATATATATATATATATATATATATATATATATATATTCAATTGCAACATTGCATTTCGTCTGAAGTTGTGTTTAGATAATTAGTGCCAGTGATAAATAATCCAGCAGGTAACCAAATCCTCCTCTTATGTAAGTAAAACTTATTTTTCAACCTTCGGACATAACTCTACCATTCTTTGTTACCTAACCCTCAGAGCGAGCCCTTCCATGCCTTATTAGGTGTGGTGAGGGTAGTTTCATGAAACACACTTCAGTGAAATGATTACACAAGAACATAAGAACAGGCTGGCCAATCACCGACCCAATGCTCAAATGCCAAGTGATGGAGTCCCACATGCAGAATATCCTGCTTTACAGAGTACTGCCAGTAATTCCAGCACCAGTCAGAGGGCAGTACTATTTCCTTATTTGCTTGCCAGGTTGGAGTTCATGCAGTCACGGACAAGAAACAACAGCTGGTTTTACATAACTACCATCTGTTTTGCTTTCTTCATATTTGTTCCATCTCAAAATTACATGTATACTAAAGTAATGGCCGTGTGGGAAGAGCAGCCTAAAACATGAGTACTGCCTGACAAAACACGTGTGTGTGTGTGTGTGTGTGTGTGTGTGTGTGTGTGTGTGTGTGTGTGTGTTGTTTTTTTTTAAATATTAGACAGTCTTGAGTCAACTTTTCTGTCACTTGTTAGCTCTGTTTGTGTGTGTAGCAATTTCTGATGAAGGACTCACCTAAGGGTTCAATGTCTGAGAATTTACTGGCAGCATTAATTGTTCTGTTAAGAGTGTTTCTTTCATACGGCTATTATTAATAATTTAGTGACATTTAATTTATATACACAGTGCACTTTTAATTTAAATATTCCTTTTTTTCTTTGAGGTCCACACAGATTTACTTGGTCTCCAACTATGTGTAATAAAGAATTTTCTGTTTTGCTGAATTCTTTTACACATAAGATTTGACTAAGCAAGTCTTTTGGATTCAGGTAACCATTAAATCAGTCAGTCACAATTCCCAGCCTTTCATTCCCATATGGTGTAGTGGGCCTTTCTAATAACCTGCATCCATTACTCATTACAAAATTCAAATATCACACATTTTTGCCACCTGTGTTTTATTAAGGCCACTGAGTCTGGTACAATTACACTGTGTACAGGTTCTAAAGACAAAATGACTGGAAAGGCATATGACAAGGGAGGAGCTGGTTACAGACTCTGAGTAGGCAGCTTGAAATAAATGGTTACAACTGTAATGATGATTCTTAAAAAGTAAATGTGCCACTGGTGTAATCTGTGGAAGTAAAACCCGTTTCAAATGATGCATTGTACACATATAACATCAGAATCATGAGCAGCACACAAAACCCACCTAACTACAAGGTCAGCAGGGGGTCAGGCTACTGTTTCATTAACTAAGCACATTACACAGATCTGAACTGCACAAGTATGACGCACTCATGAACACCCGCTCTCACAGCAATGCTCTGATACACACTTGACTGTACACAAGGAAGGAATCACACTGAGCAGAAGGTACTGTGCATTGCAGTGGGAAACGGAGAAGGAATCATTACAATGAGCTAAAATAACAGGTTGAAAAAGATCAAAATGGGTGAATTATTCTTTCAGAAGAAAAAATGGGGAGTAAGGAAAAAAGTATTTAGGAACAGATTATAATAAAACTCTCATAAAGAAATTCCAGTACTTGACAACAGCTTATGATTGATCTAATCATTAGAAAATCTTTGCCTAATTTTAAAATCTTTAACAGATAACTTCTGTAGCAAATATTACCATGGCATTATTCCACAAATCTTAATTTCCTAGCAAGATGATTTCACTGTCACTAGCTTACAAATTGTACAACTTCTTTTGTAAGGTGCTGAACAAAATGCCAATGTTTCTGGACAGCGCATAGTTGCAATGTGGTTATCTATTGTACAGTACAAGGAACTCAAAACATTATCTGGCTAGAATGTTAGGGATGGATAGTGTCTAAAGCAGGGTCAGCCAGATCTGTCTGTGTCACAATGAGCCAATTTTTAAGTGTTTCTTACTAGAGCACTGCCAGGAGTCTGAAAGGGAAGATGGGGAGATGATGTACCCTGAATCCCAGTTTGAAGACAGGAGTAACAATCTACCCAAAGACACCACAGTTTATGTTTTCATTGTCCCTAGTTACCTACTAGACTACTGTCAGGACTTTCTAAACATGTGAGAAAGGGTGAAGGCGTGCATGAATCCCCTTACAATAACTAAAGCAACACATCTACCCAAACAGGCCACAGCTTCCTCTTTTTTGATGGAGTGACATGAGGGTAGAAAGATTTTAAGTAACAAATTAAAAAAAGACCTGCATACAATGCAAGTGTAATCATACAGTGAACCTGCATTACCATAGCTTCTGAATCTTTGCCTCCTGTAAAACCAAAGAAAATGTGTGGAAACTGTGTGAAAATTTGCATTAAACAAGTTAGTTTCCCATGACAGACATAGTGCAGTAATCAGAGCTGAAAACACTGCTTTCTCATACTGCAAAATGACACACACAATTTTGACCTCAAGATCCAATGTCAAATTTGTGTGCCATTACATCACACAGTCAGAAAGTGCTTTCAGCCATGATACATGCCACACATCTACACAGTATCAATAAATGCTAAAAATAAGAAATCAGTTTCATTTCCTCTGATTCCCTGAGGATGGCACTACAGAACCCCAGTGTGCCAAAGCACCCTGAAGATGGTGCAGAAGCACTCAGGTTGAGAACCACTAGTCCACTCATTTAAACAAAGGAATATGAAAGGGACGCACACTTATTTAACAGAGGATTAAAATTACATAACTGAGTAAAGCCAAAGGGGAAAATAATTTAATATGGATTTGAGTATGCACTGTTTCAATTAAACAACTGTAGCCTTCTATAACAGAGCATCAGCAATAAATGTGGCAAAAGATATATTGCAGGGCTTACAAAAACAAGACACACAAAAAGGGGGAGTAAGAACAGATACTGAAGTTCAGAAAAGTTTTAGGAAAAAGCTATAATGAAACCCTTACTATAGAATCATCTTTTACTGACAGAAATTTCTGTTCAGGTAGTATACAAGTATAGCACTCCATTAAAAAATATGGCAAAGTGAAAGTAAAAAAAAATACCAAATTAGTTTCCCTCAAAAATGAGGGCCAGTTCTCATAGGTGCATAGGTAGGTACTAGGCTACTGGGCCTAGGGCCTATATAAGCCTAGCCAAAAAGGTACCCTGACTTTCGCCACCCAAGAAAATTATTTTCCTGTGCCCGTCAAGCAGAGCCACACAAGTGATCCCCGGGGTGAATTTCCTATTTCCCATCCAACCATCAAGATTTTTCTTGAAGAGTGCTAATGAGGCGCTTTGTTTGATATAGATAGGTAGTTTGTTCCAGAATATGGGAAGTCTCTGGGACAGGAATCTATCACTCCAAGCATGTTCTGTTTATTGTAGTGACAAGGTTTAGGTCCCTAGAGCGTGTAGCTCGGAGGGACTGGGATTTCTTTAAGTGGAGCATGTCCAACAGCTCTGGGTATGACATAGCTTTGTATGTTAGGTAGAGATTGCCTCTGAGTAGGCGATATGCGAAGGAGTAAAGCTGGAGTTTTTTGAGACAGTCTGTATAGGGCATCTGTTTGAGGCCGGTAATCCTCTTTGTGATGTATTCCTGCAGCCTTTCCAGTTGTTGTAGATGTCTTGTGAGGTACATACCAAAAGGGGCATTGTACTCTACAATGGGTCTAATGAGTGACAGGTAGAGGGGAACAATGACCTATTTTTCCTGGATGAGAAACCTTTTGTGATGAGGTGTGCCACATAGAAGGATTTCCTGACTACTCTGGTGATGTGATTATCAAAGGAGAGACTACTGTCCATCTGTGTCCCAAGGTCTATTATCACACTTTCGGTGTTAAGTAGACTGCCAACTATGTGGTAGCTAATGGGTACAGAGTTTTTACCAAAGGGGATGACAATGCACTTTTTAGCATTGAGCTTGAGGCCATGGCTTTGACACCAGGCACCTGTCTCAGTGAGGCCCTTTTGTAGGATGTCTACATCGTTAGGAGTTTCGATTATGGCTCCTAGTTTGCAGTCATCTGCGAACTTCGTTAGCCAAATACCTTCTGTGTTAGCCTGTACTTCAGAAAAGTAGATACCAAACAGGAGAGGACCCAGGACTGAACCCTGTGGTACTCCACTTGTCACTGGTCTGAAGTCGGATTTGGAGTCTGCTATTTTCACAGTGTGGTTTCTGTCAGTGAGCCAGTTGGCAACCCATCTTGTGACATAGGGATTTATACCTAGTTTAGTCAGTTTATCTATAATTTCAGAGTGAGGGATGATGTCAAAAGCCTTGGCGAGATTTAGATAGGCTGTGACAACCACCTTACCCTCGTCTACAGCTTTGGTGACTGCTTCAAAGAAGTCTATCAGGTTTAGGAGACATGATCAACCTTTTACAAACCTGAACTCAGTGGGATTCAGAGTTTGGAGATTACCAATGTCTTTGATTGTAAGTTCCATGATGATACGTTCCATAGCATTACAGACCAGGCTCGTTAGGCTAATGGGACGGTAGTTCCTGGGGTCCATGGTGGCTCCCCTTTGTGGAGTGGGATAACCATCGCTGTGCGACATTCAGTGGGCACAA
>NC_056730.1:31093864-31258864 GCF_019279795.1 Protopterus annectens | reverse complement strand
TTTACGTTTATTCAGTCAGTTGTCTCACTGCACAGCGTCAGTGGAACAGTCTTCTTTCTGGTTAGATGCATCCTGCTCTTATCCTGAACATGAATGAGACAAGACTTTTTTTATTGGTTCACTGTCATAGTTATGCATCTAGCTTGTATAACACTTGAGGGGATCCATAACAGCCAAAGCATTAAAAAAAAAAAAAAAGTAATTGCATAAGTTGAGGAAGGCACGAACAACCCCCCACTCACTGCCCCCACACACACAGACACACACACACACACTCTCTCTCTTTAAACAGCTGTCTTAATGTGTCCACACATGCTGTAATAAGAGTCTGCGTTTGCCAGGTAATCCCCCTGCTATAAGAGAAGTCAGGAGTGCTGCACAGCCCATGGTAGGCTGTAAAATTTCTAACTGGCTATTGTCTTTTTGGCAATATGCAAACATGGGAAGATGCAATGGTGTACTTTTGCATCTACTTCTTCTTTGCACATTTATAGACAGTATGTAAACATCATTTACAGTTTAGTACTGCAGAAGTGTTTTCAGGATAATTCTTTTTATGTAGGTAAGATTACTTCAGATTACATATCATAACAGATTTGCGCTTGTTTCCCACTTTTCCTGTAACTAGTCTAGTTCAGATACAGATCTGCTGTATCCAGGACTGTCTGTAAGCTTCTGAGCCCCCCAAGCCTTTCTGTGTTGGAGGAAAGCATTCTAGTTTATCAGTGGGAGTGGTAAGCACTAGATAGCCTATCTACCACAAGATCCAGGTACAGATTCTTAGTTTCAGCGCTTGAATTTGCTTATTTGTGCTCAGCACTTGTTCAGGACTTGTTGTTAGCACTAAATAAGCTGCAAATTACTACAGCACTCAGCCTTCCTCTTTACCTAGAGGAAAACAGTTTTTATACTAACTTTCCTCACTTGCTTAGAGAAAAAAGTACAGTTGTGTACACTTACCATAAATGTAGATGTTTGAGTGTATTCATTGTTGCAGTCATTACATTTGGGTAATCCTGCTGGCAGGATGCCCTCGGCCGGCCTGAATTCCAAAGTCTTGGGTCCTGCATCAGCCGCTGTCGCCCCTTCCCTGACGTCAGGTCGTCAGGGGTATAAAAGAAGCAGCCAATGCCATTTTCTTCAGTTTTTTTTGCCCCAGATGTCAGGTGCCCCCTAAAAGGGTAGCCAAACTTTATATATATAAATCAATAAATGCACCAATATAAATTTTACCTTCATCTATAAGCAAATACACCACATAGGTTGTATAAATCAGACAAGGAAAGATAAGATCCATAGAGAAAAGGGGGATGGCGGGTGGGTAACCTGGACTGCAACAGTGAATACACTCGAACATCTACATTTATGGTAAGTGTACACAACTGTACTATGTTCTTCGTGTTTCACTGTTGCAGTCAATACATTTGGGTAGAGTCCCAAAGTTATGGTTGGGAGGCTGGAGCTAAACAGCATTAGGAGCGGCTATGAGGCCCTGCAGAACTACAGTGGCAAAGCCTGCCCTGGATTTAGAGTAGAGTGGCAAATGATAATGCTTTGTAAAGGTGTGCACTGAACTCCAAGTAGCCGCCTCTAAAATGTCTCTGGTTGGTACTCCCCTGAGAAAGGCTACTGAAGTGGCTGCAGTTCTGGTGGAATGTAGCCTAATGCCCTTAGGCACTGGCTTGCCATGGTGTAAATAGCATAAACGAATGCAGTGACCTATCCACTTAGAAATAGTCTGCTTTGAGATAGCCTTTCCTTGTGATCCTGCAGCATATGCCACTAGTAATTGCTGTCTTCCTGAGAGCTTTGGTTCTGTCTAAGTAGAATCTAAGCTGTCTGTGTATGTCCAAAGAGTGCAGAATTCTCTCCCCCTTGTTCTGTGGATTTGGATAAAAAGTTGGCAGATGAATAGTCTGGTTAAGAGCCACACTGGACACCACTTTAGGCATAAATGTTGGGTTTGTTCTCAGAGAGACCTGTATAAAAAATTATAAAAGGTTCCACAGCCATGAGCGCCTGTAGCTCTGAAACTCGTCTTGCAGAAGTAATTGCTAGGAGCAAAGCTGTTTTCCAAGATAAAAACTTTATATCAACAGTAGCAGCTGGCTCAAAAGGAGGCAGGGTGAGCTCTTCCAAGACATAGTTGAGGTTCCATGCAGGTACTGGTGATCTCCTTGGAGGCCTTAAATTTTTGGCTCCTCTGAGGTACTGCTGTAATAAAGGATGAGAAAAAATTGGTGGCTCTGTATTGTAATGAGCTGAAATGCTAGAGACATGAATTTTAACTGATGAAAAGGATAGGCCCTTGTCCAGCATCTCAGTTAAGTATTGCAAAATCTGAGGAATACTTGGTACAGTTGTATCAGTTCCTTGTGCCTGGTTCCAAGCACAGAATCTCTTCCATTTTCCAGCATAAGACTTTCTAGTACTAGGCCTTCTGGCTTCCAGAATGACATCCATCACAGCTTTGCTGAGAGGTGTTTTTTGTATGACTACATTATCCGCCATGCTGCCAGGTTTAATGTCCTGAGTTGGCTGTGCAGGATCTGATTGTTTTGCTGGGACAGTAGACGAGGTAATTCAGGTAAGATCCAAGCTGGGCATAGAGACAAGTTCCTTAGGATTGGATACCAGTACTAGTGGGGCCAGTCTGGGGCAATCAGTATCATCTTTGGTTTCTCCTGTCTGACCTTTAGGAGTACCTTGGGGAGGAGAGGCAGTGGAGGAAAGGCATATACTGATAGGTTTTTCCAGCTGAAAGATGGGGCGTCCACTTTCCATGCTTGTCTGTGATAAGTCCTTGTGCAGAATCTTTTTAGTTGGAAGTTGTGAGGGGAGGCAAATAGATGTATGTCCGGGCATCCCCATGTCCTTGTTATCATGCTGAAGACTTGTGGATCCAGTTTCCATTCGTGGGGATCCATGAGGTTTCTGCTTAGTTCATCTGCCAGAGTATTTTCCTTTCCTGGCAGGAATTGTGCCTGCAAATGTACTTGGTAAGTCAAAGCTGTGTCCCATAATGTCATGGCTAGTCTGCAAAGGGGGTAAGAATGTGTGCCCCCCCTGCTTGTTTATATACCACATGACCGTGGTGTTGTCTGTCTTTATCAGTAGTTGTCCTGGATGAAGTAGGTCCTTGAAGGCTGTCAGGGCATTTTGAACAGCTAGCATCTCTTTTTGATTGATATGTAGATGCACTTGGTTTGAGGTCCATGTGCCCAGAATGCATCTTCCTGCCATGTGGGCCCCCCAGGCATAATCTGATGCATCCATTGTTAGTGTTTGCCTGGCTGGGGGTAATGTGAATGGATGTCCCTTGTTCTGGTGACAAGCCTTTGCCCACCATCGAAACTCCTGTTGCAGGCAGGGAATGAGAGTAATCATTGTTTCCAGGCTGCGGCAATGTTGAGTCCAAACACTTTTTAGGTACCATTGAAGTTTCCTCATATGCAATCTTGCATATGGAATTAGCAGGATGCAGGATGCCATGAAGCTCAAAGCCTGCAGAATTTTTCTTGTAGATAAATGGGCCTTTGTTGCCAACATTGTGAAATAGGTAGTCAGTTGCCTTTGTCTGGTGTGAGATAAACCATCTGGGCAGTTGTATTCAAGCTTGCACCCAGGAATGTTATCTCTTGAGAGGGTACTAGCTTTTATTTATTTTCGTTGACTGTGTACCCTACGCATGTTAGAAGTCTTTTAACAAACTCCAGATGTTGAAGAAGAATGTCCTTGTTCTCTGCTTGAATTACACAGTCGTCCAAGTAAGGATATATTTGCATTCCTCTTTGTCTGCAGAATGCAATTACTGGTGCCAGGCACTTTGTACAGACCCTGGGCGTAGTAGATAAGCCAAAGGGCAGTGCAGAGAATTGGTAATGCATTGAACCAACCTTGAATCTGAGGTATCTTCTGCACGATTGTCTGATTGGAACATGCAGGTATGCCTCTTTTAGGTTTAAAGTCACAAGCCAAGCATTCTTGCCCAGCATGGGTAGAAGCTGCTGCAAAGTCAACATTTTGAATTTTGGAATATCCAGGAATGTGTTCAGAATAGATAGGTCCAGTATCGGCCTCCAGGCTTTGTCCTTTCTAGGTACCAAGAACAGTCTTGAATAAAATCCTTGTCCCCACTCTTGCTCTGGTACTTGCTGAATGGCCCCCATGTCCATGAGGGATGAAACTTATTTTTGTGCCTCTGCCCATTGATTTTTTGGCAGATCTGGCCAGCCGTTTGCCTTTGGCAGAGTATGAAAATGGAATTTGTAGCCTTGTGACACTATATTTAGAACCCATTTGTCCTGGGTTATAATGTGCCAATTTTAAGCAAAAAGTGCTAATTTTCCCCCTAAGGGAGCTGCCGGAGGATAAGTGCTTGGTGCAGGCAGGGGAAAGTCATTGGGACTGTTTTCTGTACGTTTGTGCTTTATCTTCTCCAGCTTTGGAGGTAGAAGCACCCCATTGTTTTGACCTATAAGAACCTTGCGCCTGGGATCTGCCCCTTGGGCATCTGGATCTGCCCCTTTGAGGTCTGTCTGACACAGGAAAGGACCAATTTTTTGTAGGCCAGTGTCTACTAAACCTAGGTGGCTGTACTTGTAAAAAATGTTTAACAGTTTGCATAGATTTAGCTTTGTCTTCCATTTTCTTTAACACCTCTTCTGCCTAAGCACCAAACAAAGTATAGGTTTATAGGTTTATAGGTTAGTACTAAGCTAACTGCCCTTGCGAGCCATTTTAAGCTTAGCCAATTATCCCTTGTGGGACTCAAACCCAACACCTTGTGTTTGTAAGGCAAACACCTTAACCATTAGGCTACCCTCCCAACCCTGGGGTATCATACTGTAAAGGTGCATCTAGTAACTTAACTTTAACATGATCAGGCAGATTTTGTTCCTTTAACCAAGCATGCCTCCTAATTACAGAACCTGTAACTGCGGCCCTGCAGGAGGCCTCCAAAGACTCAAAACCACATTGCAAAGTATGCTTTCCAACCTGTTCAGCTTCATGCAATAAATCCTACATTTCCTTGTTTTCAGCACATTCAGAATTTAACATCATTTTCTGTTTAAGCAATCCCATGAGATGTTGCTGATACTTGAGCATATGAAACTGACAGTTTAAGGCCCTTATAGCCAAAGTTGCAGATATGTAAACCTTTTTTCCCCCATCTCTCCCAGTGCCCTTGAATCTCTGTCAGAGGGGGTTGGGTTTTTTGCTGTAGAGGCCTTAACTCCCTTGGGACCCTGTGAAATAGTTTCTGGGTCAGCAGCAGGGTTTTTAAAAAGAAATTTGTGTGAGTCAGGAACCCTGTAATATCTGTCAGGCTTAACAGGAGCTGGACGTAAGGAGTCCAGGGTCAAACCAGACTCCGAAAATACATCATCTACAATGTCTAACACAGGGGGAATGGCTAGAGGACTGTGCTGTGGTAGTAAAAGGAAATCCCTGAGCCTCTTTTTAGATTCTGAAAAATCTTGGCTCTCCTAGTGAAAATGCTCCCTCATGGTATGCAAGGTTTCCCCAAAGGAATAATCCTCAGGAAGGGATGCTGAAGGTATAGATTCTTCAGCATCAGAATCCTCATGGGGGGGGGGGGTAAAGAATATCCCTGCTCAGAAGAGGAATCAGAAGAAATAGAAACCTGATCTGAAGATTCATAGTCAGTGTCTTGTTTAGGCCTCTTATCAGGAGGGGGATGGGAACTCCTGATCAAGGTAATCAGGTCTTCGGCCATCTTGATCATCTGTTTTTTGGGCATAGAGGCCTGAACACGTGGCTCATGAGTTTGTTTCTTTGCTTTAGAAGGTGCTTTAGTCTTTGTCTTTGAAGCTGAAGTCATTTTAATATAAACATGTTGTGGTCTGAATACACCCTCAGAAGCCGGTACCTGCTCAGCGGCTCCGGACCCATCTGAGGGATTAGCGTCCAGGGCTCAAATACTTTGAGTATCCAGCGGCATGGCCGACTCCACGTGGGAGTCGGTAGTGGTCTGCGACTCTAAAGTAGCAGGTGTCAGGGGCTGCGAAAGCGCCTCACTGAGAACCGGTGACTGGCTTAGGAGAAGCATCGTCGTCGGTTGTTTTTCTCTATCCTTTTCTTTGCGTTTTTTGTAAATTCCGGTAGTCGGATGGCTATCCGACGACATTTTAGGATAATTAAACCGGCTACCAAAATACTTTAAAGCAAAATTGTACCGACGCTTAATAGTGCGTTGGTTAAATCTAGCACAAAACCGACAACCAGAATTGTTGTGATCAGGGCCTAGGCAAGGAATACAGTAAGAATGAAAATCCTGAGGAGGTATTTGCTTTCCACAAGTAATACAATTATTAACTTTTTCTGACATTGGTCTGGAGCAAGAAAAAAGTTTCCCCAACGGGGTACTTAGCTTTATTGAAGACTTCGGTTCTGAAACTCAAACACGAAAATTTCAGGAGTCGGCCGACCGGCACTTGTGAACTGCTTCTGCTTCGGGCACCGCACGGCAAGAAAGACTGAAGAAAATGGCGTCGGCTGCTTCTTTTATACCCCTGACGACCTGACGTCAAGGAAGGGGCGACAGCGGCCGAAGTAGGACCCAAGACTTTGGAATTCAGGCCAGCTGAGGGCAACCTGCCAGCAGGATTACCCAAATGTAATGACTGCAACAGTGAAACACGAAGAACATCAGCTCTTATACTCACTTTCCTCACTTGTCTAGAGGAAAGTAGTTTTTTATTCAGGCATGTCCAAGGGTCAGCTCCCAGTGTTCTCTCCTGTCTATCTGATGAATCTGGGCATCTTGGGGCAATGTAACAATTGCCTCATGTACACAGACAACCCTCTCCTCCTACCACTCAACACCACAACCTGTGAGAGATGCACTTAAGTAGCCAAACTGGAGGTAAAGCTCTCTCCAACCAAGACTGAACTTGACAGTCAAGAGGAGAAGGTAAACACTTGCACCAAACCACACTCATCACATAGTCCCAACTAAACCTACACCACCAAAATCCACAAACAGAAACACAAAAACATTTGCAGAGGCTCTCAATAATAATCTGCTCAAGCAACAGAGACCTCCAAAGCAGAAACGCAAGCAACCTCCACCCCCCAACACAACCCAAATGACACACAGCCCACAGACTTAGTCTGCCAATAAACCACAGCCCATAAGGCAAAACAACATACCCAACACACTAGTCATAGGTGACTCTATAGTCAGGCACACTGATGTCGCAATCACCAAGCTAAACAAGGAGAAGGTTACTGTCAGCTGCCTGTCGGGTGCCAGGATCCGCCACATAACACACGCACTCAGGTCACTCCACAACAAGTACAAATATGACTCTGTCATTGTCCATGTTGGTGTGAATGACCTGAGACGTACCTCCCTGGACTACATGAAAAGAGACATGGAAGAGCTCTCCGATCTTGTAGCCCAGGCAGGTATGACCCTAGCCCTGAGTAGCATCCTGCCACTGCCCAGAATGATACTGCAGTACAAGGACAAAATGAGTGACTTCAACAATTGGCTAAGCTTCTGGTGTCGTTCTAAGGGGATCCAGTATCTGTCTGCATGGGACGACATGGTCGACAGACCACGATGCTTTGCCAGAGATGGCCTGCACCTGCCTCCCCTGGGATTCCAGATACTGGCTAAAGGTTTTACTGTCCCTATAGTGCCTTTTTTAGGCAAGGTTCAAATGATAAATTCACCACTGTAACGGGAACAGGCAAGCAAAAACGGAGGGTAATGCTACTCAATGTTACGGGTCTAAATCTCAAAATGTACTCACTCAAGGCACTCCTTAAAAATGGAGAACATCAACATCTGTGCAGTTACTGAGATCTAGTTCAAGGCTCTAGAGAGCACCCCCGTATTACCAGGCTATAACTCATACCACACTTTTCGGCCATCTAACCTGGACCAAAACATCAAAGGCAGAGGTGTGTCCATATTCATTAAGGATATTCACACCTCCAGGCTAGTTGTGCAGCATAATGCATCTGAGTTTATCCAAGTGCAACTAACTCTAGGCAAAACTGCAGTCCAAATTGTAGGTTGCTACAGAACCCCCACCATGCCCCAGGATTCCCACTCCTCTTTTCTTGATATACTGGAAAATATTAGGGTTCAACCAAACATCCTAATAATGGACGATTTCAACTCCCCCACCAATAACTGGGAAAACTACTCATGTACCAACTCCTTCACTCAACGCTTTCTGGAATTCATACATTCCAGTGCCCTGGATCAACTTATCCACCCCCCACCAGGGGCAACAATATCCTAGACCTAGTCATTACCAACATGAGTGACCGGTGTTCCACACCTGAAGTCAACTCCTCGTTGGTCAGATCCGACCATTAGCAAATCACCCTAGATATCTGCATCCCGCCCCCACCCACCATTAAAGAAACCACGATAAAAAATTTCTCCAAAGCCAACTTCATGCTTCTTAAAACAGAAGTGGTGAACTTCATAACACCCATGCAGATGGATAATACAGTTACGACTGCTGAATCCTACACAAATGCACTCTATAAGCACTTACATGAGTGCATGGATCATGCTATCCCAAACAGAACCAAGACGCTATCCCCCCAAAAAAGGAAACCAATCTGGTGGTCCCCTGCCATAAACAAAGTCTACAACAGAAGGAAGAAACTGTTGCAAAAGAGAGTAAAATCCCATGAGTGAAGGAGCTCCCTGGTCAGCCTCAGTAAGAAGCTGAGATCCCTTATAAGATCCTCCAAAGCTAGCTATGAAAACAAAATTGCAACTGATTCTAAGGGTAACCACAAAGCATTCTATAGCTATGTCAAGAATCTCAATCTCAACACCCAGATCTGCTCTGAGTTACAGCACAATGGCATGAAAATTACAGAACCAACAGATATTGCCAACATCCTGGCAGATAGGTTCAGTGCTAACTTTACCCCCCTCTCACCCCCTAAAGGGCCCATATCTATACAGGAAGAATGCAGAGTCCCTGTAATCACATCTATGCAGGTAAAAGCTGCACTCTCTAAAACCAAAAACACAGCATCCATGGGAGTGGACAACATCCCAGGCTGCGTTTTACACGAACTTCAGAATGAACTGGCTTCCCACCTAAGCACTATGTTCAATCATAGTCTCACGTCAGGCTTTGTGCCCATTGAATAGTGCACAGCAACAGTTATCCCACTCCATAAAGGAGGAGCCACCACTGATCCTAGGAACTATCTCCCTATTAGCCTGACGAGCCTGGTCTGCAAGGCCATGGAACATATCATCATGGAACTCATAAACAAAGACACTGATAACGTCCAAACTCTGGACCCCACCCAGTTCGGGTTTGTGAAAGGCAGATCGTGCCTTCTGAACCTGATTGACTTCTTTGAGGCAATCACCAAAGCCGTAGACGAGGGTAAGATGGTTCACGCTGCCTATCTTGACCTTGCCAAGACTTTCGACACCATATCCCATTCTGGAATTATAGCTAAACTCACTAAACTAGGTATAAATCCCTACATCACAAGATGGGTTGCCAACTGGCTCACTGACAGAAACCACACTGTAAAAGTTGCAGACTCCAAATCTGATGTCAAACCAGTGACAAGTGGAGTACCACAGGGTTCAGTCCTGAGACCTCTCCTGTTTGGTATCTACTTCTCTGAAGTACAGGCTAACACAGAAGGCCTCTGGCTAATGAAGTTCGCATATGACTGCAAACTAAGAGCCATAGTCGAGTCCCCAAATGATATGGACATCCTGCAGAAGGGCCTCAATGAGACAGATGGCTGGTGTCAGAGGCATGGCCTCAAGCTCAATGCCAAAAAGTGCGTTGTCATCCCCTTTGGTAAAAACTCTGTACCCATGAACTACCACATAAACAGAAGTCTACTTAACGCCGAATGTGTGATAAGAGACCTTGGGAACAAGGTGAACAGTAGTTTCTCCTTTGATAATCACATTGCCGCAGTAATCAGGAAATCCTTCTATGTGGCACACCTCATCACAAAAGGGTTCTCATCCAGGAAAAAAGAGGTCATTGTTCCCCTCTACTTGGCACTCATTAGACCCATTATAGAGTACAATGCCCCTTTTGGAATGTACCTCACAAGACATCTGCAGCAGCTGGAAAGGCCACAGAAGTACCTCACAAAGAGGATTACTGGCCTCAAACAGATGCCCTACACTGACCGTCTCAAAAAACTCCAGCTTTACTCTGTAGCATACCGCCTACTCCAAGGAGATCTCTGCCTAACATATAAAGCTACGTTAAACCCAGAGCTGTTGGACATGCTACACCTAAAGAAATCCCACCCCCTCTGAGCTACATGCTCTAGGGACCTAAACCTTGTCACCACAATAAGCAGGACATGCTGGAAGGATAGATTCCTGTCCCAGAGACTTCCTATACTCTGGAACAAGCTACCCATCCATGTCAAGCAAAGTTCCTCATTAGCACTCTTCAAGAAAAATCTTGATGAGTGGATGGGAAATAGGAAATACACCCCATGGATCACTTCTGTGGCTCTGCTCGACAGGGGCACAGGAAATTAACTTTCTTGGGTGGCCTAAGCCAGGGAACCTTGTTGGCTAGGCTTACTTAGGCCCTTGGGCCGATAGCCTAGTATCTACTTATGAAACTATGAACCTATAAAGATTTAAGACCTTCTGAGAGCACAAAGTTTATATGGTGGAGCTAATGTCAATCTGTTTTCTTACTTGCTGAGGACTGCACTTAATTACCTACCTACCTACCTACCTTAGGATTTACGCATCTTATTACTAGCTGTCAGATAAGACTACAAATTAATCTGGTTAAATTTGCTATTGGGGAGTGTTTGCTTGATACAGCTGAATATGGAATGATTGTTAATCAATGATTTCCAAGTGCTGTAAATGTGTATATGTAGATGTTCTGAAACAAGTGGCAGATGCATCTCTTACGGGGAAAGGGAGTGCGATGATGGAATCCCCCCCACCCTCTCTCACAGGGACTGGGAAAGTACAGTTTTGTACCTACCACAAATGTAGATGTTCGAAGATCCACATTGCTGCAGTCCTTATATATGGGTAGTCCGCTGTCCTCGGTCGGCCCGAATACCAAAGTATTAGGCTGACGTCGGTCAAGGCGCTTAAAACTGACATCAGGACGTCAGGGTACAAAAGCGCATGACCGACGTCATATCCTCAGTCTTTTCTTGCCCCAGATGTCAGAAGGCCCTAAAAAGAAAGGCCAAAGCCAAAAAACAGCAAAGAACCACCAACCACCCCTGCACTAACCACATTTACAAAATTTACAACCCAAACCACACAACCACCTCTAACTACAGAGGGGAAGGAGGGAGGGTAAATTGGACTGCAGCAATGAGGATCTTCGAACATCTACATTTATGGTAGGTACAAAACTGTACTATGTTCTTCATCTCACATTGCTGCAGTCCTTACATATGGGTAGAATCCCAAAGCAGAGGTAAGGGAGGATGGCAAAACTATAAAGCATTAGGAGCTGCCAAAATGCCCTGTAAAATTGCAGTGGCAAATCCAGCCCTAGATTTAGAATAAAGTGGAAGGTGGTAATGCTTAGAGAAAGTATGCACTGAACTCCAAGTAGCTGCCTCCAAAATATCTTTAGTAGCCACCCCACTTAAAAAAGCTGTTGAAGTGGCAGTAGCCCTAGTGGAATGAGGCCTAATCCCAGCTGGAATCTCCTTACCATGATGGGAATAACAGAAAGCAATACAAAACCAATCCACTTAGAAATAGTTTGTTTTGAAACAGGTTTGCCCTGAGAACCCAAAGCAAATGAAACAAACAACTGCTGAGACTGCCTGAACCCTTTAGTTCTGCTCAAATAATATCGCAACTGTCTGTGTATATCCAAAGTGTGCAAAATCTTCTCCCCTTTATTTTGGGGTTTGCATAAAAAGTAGGCAAATGAATAGTTTGGTTTAAAGCCACACTAGAAACCACTTTAGGCATAAAGGAAGGGTTAATGCAAAGACACTCTGTCCTTGTGGAAAATTAAGAAAGGCTCAACCGCCATAAGGGCCTGTAATTCAGAAACCCTTCTGCAGAGGTAATGGCCAACAAAAAGCAGTCTTTCATGATAAATATTTCAACTCGGCAGTAGCTGCAGGCTCAAAAGGTTGTAGAGTGAGTTTCTCCAACACAAAATTGAGATCCCAAGCAGGAGTAGGAGCTCTACGTGGGGGTCTTATATTCTTTGCCCCTCTAAGGAATTGCTTAAACAAAGGATGAGAAAATAATGGTGGGTCACAGTCATAATGAGCAGAAATTGCTGCAGCATGAACCTTTATAGAGGAGAAGGACAAACCTTTGTCCAATAACTCAGTAAGGTATTGAAGAGCAACACTTAAATTAGGTTTAGAAACATCAAAATCCTTAGCTGTACTCCAAATTAAAAATCTCCTCCATTTATCTGCGTAAACTTTCCTAGTACTAGGCCTTCTGGCCTCCAAAATAACATTCAAAACTTGTTGTGGAAGCGGAGACCCTCCAGGGTTTAAAACAGAATATGCCAGGCTGTTAGATGCAGAGAGTGAAGTTTGACATTGAGTAAATGACTGTTCTCCTGAGACAGCAGGTGTGGAATCAAGGCAAAGGCCATGGAGGCTCCCGCACCAGACTTCTCAGTAATGGGTACCAGTGCTGTCGAGGCCAATCCGGAGCTATTAAAATCATGGTTGGCTTGTCCTGTCTGACCTTCAGGAGTACCTTTGGGAGGAGAGGCAGTGGTGGAAAGGCATACACGTGAAGAGTGCTCCAATTGAATGAGAGAGCATCCACTTTCCAAGCTGTGGGATGAAACCTTTTGTGCAAAACTTTGGCAACTGGTAATTTAGTGGAGAAGCGAACAGATCTATGTCTGGAGTTCCCCATAACACTGTCAATTCTTGAAATACATGAGGATCCAATTTCCACTCGTGGGGATCCATAATTTGTCTGCTCAACACATCTGCTAAGGAGTTCTGTGCTCCTGGCAGAAACCTTGCCTGAAGATTTAGCTGTAAACTGAGAGCAGTCTCCCACAAAATCATTGCTTGTCTGCATAGAGGGTATGAATGTGTCCCCTTGCTTGTTGATGTACCACATGACAGTTGTGTTGTCTGTTTGAATCAACACCTGCCCTGGAAGAAGTAAATCCTTGAAAGCTATCAATGCAAATTGGACTGCTAACATCTCCTTCAAGTTGATATGTAAATGTTGAAGTCTGGCAGGCCACGTGTGTTGTACCCATTTTCCATTTAGATGAGCTCCCCAAGCTTTGTCTGAGGCATCTGTCATTAGAATCTGACTCGCCTCTGGTCGGGCCACAGAGAGTCCCTTATTTAGGTGACATTCCTGAGCCCACCACAAAAATTCCTTTTGAATGCAAGGTATTATCTGAATGACAGTGTCCATATCTTGGCAGTGTTGTGTCCATACATTTTTGAGATACCATTGTAGCTTCCTCATATGCAGTTTGGCATTGGGAAGTACCAGAATACAAGATGCCATGAACCCCAAGGCTTGAAGGACTGTCCTTGCAGTCAGCCTGGACTGACGAGACAATTGATGGAAATAAAGAGAAAGATTCTTTTGTTTGTCCGGGGTCAAAAAGGCCATCTGAGATGCTGTATTCAGTCTCACACCCAGAAAGCACATGTCCTGAGAGGGTACTAGACTGGACTTTATTTCGTTCACAGAATACCCTAGGCATCTTAACACTGCCATCACATACTGTAAATGATGAAGAAGTTCGTCCTTTCCTTGAGCCAGAATCAGGCAATCGTCCAAATAAGGATAGATTTGTATTTCTCTTAGCCTGAAGAAAGCTACCACTGGAGCCAGAACCTTCGTGAACACTCTGGGCGCAGTAGATAAGCCAAAGGGCAATGCAGAGAACTGATAATGAAAAGTCCCAGCCAGCGCAGATACTTCCTGCAACTGGGCCTGATAGGAACATGAAGGTAAGCCTCCTTGAGATCCAGAGTCACCATCCAGTGATCTTTGCCCAGCAGAGGTAAAAGCTGTTGTAACGTCAACATTTTGAACTTGGGAATGTCCAGATATGTGTTGAGGATAGATAAATCCAAAATTGGTCTCCACGTGTTCCCTTTCTTTGGTACTAGAAACAGGCGAGAATAAAATCCTAGGCCCACTTCTGGCAGAGGGACCGGTTGTATAGCTCCTATTTGAAGTAGTAGAGAAATTTGTTTGTGAGCCTCTAGTCTTTGCTGAGGAGGAACGTCTGGCATGCCTTTGAAAGGAGGCAAGGTATGGAAATAAAACTTGTAACCTTGGTGTATGATATCCAATACCCATTTGTCCTGGGTAATTAAAATCCAATTTTCCTTGAAGAGTGCCAACCGTCCTCCCAAAGGTGCTGCCAGGCAAGAAGGATCTGGCAGCTGAAAAAGTAGGTCATTGGGCCTGTTTACGAAAGGACTGGCCCCTGCCCTCACTTTCGAAGATTGTGCAGGTGAATTCCCTGTTCTAGGTCTGAAGGAACTCTGAGCTCTGCCCCTACCACGTCTAGATCTACCCCTAGACTGAGAATCATAAGAAGGATACGTCCACCCCTTAGCAGGCCAATTCCTACTAAACTTGGAGGCTGAACTTGCAAAAAATCTTTAACAGTCTGCATAGACTTAGCCTTGTCTTCCATTTTCTTCAAGACTGACTCCACAGGTGGACCAAACAACACTTCAGACTGCAAAGGAGCATCCAAAATCCTTGTCTTAACATGGTCAGATAAATTCTGATCCTTCAGCCAGGCGTGCCTGCGAAGAACTGAACCAGTGGCAGCCACCCTAGAAGAGGCCTGCACAGCATCAAAACCACATTGTAAAGAATGCTTACCCACCTGTTCAGAGACATGCACCAAATCTTGTAATTCTTTACACTCAATGCCTTCTGCCAGAGCATCCACCTTAGATTTCAATTGAGAAAGAAGAAAATTTTGATATTTCAACATATGAAACTGGCAATTCAAAGCCCTCATTGCTAAGGTAGAAGATGTATAGACCTTCTTTCCCCATCTATCCAAAGCTCTGGCCTCTTTATCTAGAGGAACCAGATATTTTACAACAGAGGCCCTGACACCCTTAGGTCCCTGACTAATAGTTTCTGGGTCCGCCCTAGGACTCTTATAAAGATATTTATGAGCCTCAGGCACCCTGTAATACCTATCCGGTTTAACAGGCGCAGGAGGCAGAGAATCAGGATTAAGTGAAGCCTCTGAAAACACATCTTGCACAACATCCAGAACAGGGGTATAGCTAAGGGCCTATGTTGAGGTAAAACAAAATTCCCTAAGCCTTTTCCGTGAATCAGAGAAGTCCTGACCTTCCCACTTAAAATGTTCCCTCATAGAATGAAGTGTCTCTGAAAAGAAAAATCCTCTGGAGGAGAAGCAGAAGGAGTGGAATCTTCTGCATCAGAATCAGAATAAGGAGAGTACTCCTGCAAGTCTTCAGCCGAAGACTCTGAAACATCCAAGCCTGTTCAAAACTTTCCAACTCTGGCTCCACCCTAGGCCTCTTATCAGGAGGGGCAAAGAACCTCTAATCAGAGTAATCAAATCTTCTGCCATTTTAAGCATGTGCTTCTTAGGCACAGACCCTGCTGAACTAGGAGTGACACCAACAGAAGCTAAACCTGGCCTGCCTCTGGGAGAAGCCTTGGAAACAGAAGGAGAGGGCCTAACCACCCTGGGAAGGGAGCGGAGTACAGTAACCTGAGAAGCCCCTTCAGCCTGACCTGCCTCTTGAGAGGCCACATCCTGCAAAATCAAAGTCTCCCCCTGAGACTCCAGAGAAGTCTCCATCGGAACCACCGTTTCCACTGAAGCCTCTAAAGAACCGGCGTCCGGAACGGACGACTCATCTTGCCTGGGTTTAACTGTTTTGTCTTTGCGCTTCTTGGAAGCGGCCGGAGAATCCGGCGGCATATTATAATTGCACCGCTTACAAGACCAGCCTAGCACAATCTAACCTTCGCAATAGTGCGCTTATTGAACCTAGCACAAAAGCGACACCCGACTACGTCGTGCTCAGGCCCCAAACAAGGAATGCACAAAGAATGATAATCCCTATGCGGTATCTGTTTCCCACAAGAAATACAATTATTCACTTTTTCTGACATCCGGTAATACACTGAGGCAAGAAAAACAAAATATTCTAACGGGGTACTTAGCCAACTTGGATTCGGTCTGAAACTCCGAACTCGAAAAATTTCAGAACGCCGAACGGCACTTGCAACGCTGCTTCTGCATCGGACCATGCGGCAAAAAAGACTGAGGATATGACGTCGGTCATGCGCTTTTGTACCCTGACGTCCTGATGTCAGTTTTAAGCGCCTTGACCGACGTCAGCCTAATACTTTGGTATTCGGGCCGACCGAGGACAGCAGACTACCCATATGTAAGGACTGCAGCAATGTGAGATGAAGAACATCCTGACGTAGGTAGACTGGAAGAACATCTGCTGTCATCTTTTCCACACTGTAATGACGTCTTTAAGCAATTTCTTAAAATTTTGCAAGGCTAAGCAGGGTAACCAGACATTGGATAGCAATTAAATAGGGCAATCTTCCCTTTCCTTGTAAAAAAATACATAAGATTTATTTTCTAAAATATTCCAATTTTGCCAAACTCTGATCCTGCAAATCCAATGTGGGAATCAGGGAGTCACTTGAAAACAACTTTGCTAAAATCTCCACAATCCCAACCTCACACTGGTCTTCTAGTTTACCCATGCTTTCTCCCTTAGTTTAATGTCATATTTAAGTGATACCATATTGTCCCCATTACCAGAACACTGAGGTCACAGGCAGTGGTAGTAATAATGCATCAGAATCTTCCATTCCTCCTCCTTTCTTGATATTTGTGTTTCACCAAGTGGTGCTGCGGTAGCGTCGTCGCCTCACAGTAAGACGTTGTCCTGTTCGGTTCTCAGTCAGAGTGTCTTCTGTGTGGAGACATGCATGAATGGGCGTACCTTCGTTGAAGGTTGCGTGTCAGGGCCGTTAACTCGGTACATAAAAATCTACTGCCAATCATTAGCGGACTGGAGTTCCGCTGTGGCGACCCCTAACCAGGAAAAGCCGAAAGACACAACAACAACAACCCACAGATGACAATAAAGCCTACAGTTTTAAACTGATCTATTCGGGGACCCGTACTGCTGTACATCCTTGTCTCGTATTTACAAATATTACATGCAGAGTTAGAATTATCTGTTCCTATAGGCAGATAAAAACAAAGCTGATTTCAAAAGTACAAAGCAATGCATTTTTGTTTGAAAAGTCAACCTGCATATTACACAGTACCAGTGTTTAAAGCCACTTCTTAAAGCCAAGGAAGAGCTGAAACCTCATGCAAAAGATACCTCATAGTTTTAAATCTAGCTTCCATACAAAAAGGGTCTGTATTAGAACATCGAAAGTTTAACAATTCGAATCAGTAAAGGTCGACCTTTAGTGATCGAACTGTTAAAACTTCGAATGTTCCTAAAAATAAATTAAAACAAAAAAAAGAAAATCTAAAGGGTGTAGGTAGGGGGGCAAGCCCCCTTGCACCCCACCTCCCCCTCTACTTAAATAAACCAACTCAGAGACCACACTACATTGAAGTAAATGGAAAGTTCCCCTTATGGAGATTTCTGTTTACTCGTTTGATGTTCTGCACTTTCGCTATTCTCGTGTCGACAATGTCAGATTCAACACTGTCGGCTTTCGAGAATCTAATATAGACCCTACAAAAATGTTAAGAAAAAATGAGATTGCAAAGATATTCAAACATGTTAAATTTAAACATTCACAGATTGTACAGTTCATAAACTACTAGTGCTTAGAGATGAATTAATGTGCATCCTTGTATTCATTATACCATAACACAGATAATATCACAACACAGACAAACAATATTTAATGTGATTTTGGCACCTCTGATGATAGAGACACAAGTTAGTACAGCTAGCCTTCTGCTTACTGAGTACAGAAGGCTATAAGACAAGGTACCTTGGGCGAATTTCCTCTGGTCCCTAAGAATATCACCTCATGTCTCCCCTGCAAAGAAGCCAATGGTCTAGTGGGAGTAACCTGATCAGGAAAACACGCATACATAAATAAAGTTACACATGATTTTCAACAATCATACAATATTTTTAAAGCACCGTGTCTAAAAAACAAGCCAACCCTAACAAAAGAACACATCAAAATCTGCTATTTAATCATAATGACATCTCTATAATTAGAGCATCTGTTCAGAACTGAAGATTACAAGGATACAAAACACTTGCACAAACAGAGTTATGGTGAATTATCATGAATGATTCAAGGAAACTCTTCTTGACTATTTTATGGAGAATATGAATGTTTGTTTTTAGCAATACTGAGTAAGCTAGGCATATAAGAGTTAGCAGCCATGTGTTTGTTAACTTAAAAAATAGTACAATCTTTTATTGCGAACATGAGGTTTAATTCTTTATATGAGTGCAAAGATCAGCAAGTACTGAAACAGCTTAAATATGAATCATCACAAATAATAACATAAAATAATAAACTGGAAGACAATTATTTTTAGATGAATCATTCTTGCCTTCCTGCAGTCTGCAGGAAGCACTGTCCTACTAGGCTTATGGTTCCTGTAACTCCTTCACATTTTGCATCAGTGACATATTAATGATGAATACTTCCTTAAAATAGCTTGTGGTCAATTCAAACATATCCTTAAAATAGCTTGTGGTCAATTAGAATGTACGTATTGCTCTGCATGGACACTCCTCTCTACATGCCTACACAATGTGTTGTTGAAAAGACAACTCTAATATTTACTGATGTATTTATGTTACTTTTTATAGCAGAATGAATTTTTGTATTAATACGTGTTTTGCTGATACAATATGTCAATGAATTTGTTACCTAGCTATCACAGGTTTCATTTAAGCAAAAAGCTTAGACTCCTGGTGTCTTACATCAGTCATAATTAAAATAATCACATCTGCAAGGCTAAATTCTGTAACTACCAGAGACAGACCAGTATATGTTTGCACAAAATTGAACTTCTACAAGGGAAACTGTGGAGTCCAACTCTTAAAGTGTATAAATAGTACACTGATGTTATTTAAAATCTGCAGCTGTTACTAATACAAATATTACATACTATTATGGTCTACTTATGTACATTTTACATTTATCAAATAATGAATATATGTTTTAATAGCCTTTTCAGGACAGTTTCAACAAAGGGTTAAACGTTTAAATTCCTTTAAATAATCCTATAAAACAGAAAAGTTAATTAGTAACCACAATCTAGCTTACAACTATTAGCAATGAAGAAATTATTTTCAGCATTTAACTTACCGTTTTTTTTTTTTTTTAAGATAACCTCTCTCCAGCCTGGCTACCAAGTGCCAGTCAAAAGCACATAGTCATTATTTACCAGAAAATGAAATACTTAACTAAACAAAGACAACTAAGGCTTAAGAAAAATAAAACAGCTTTAAACAACTTTAATGGTAAAAACATACTAAGCGCTTTCATCCCTTAAATAAACTGGGACTTCTTCAGAGTACACCTTTGTAAATTCATCATTTATAAAAACATTCATCATCCAATCACATTAAAGTATTCATTAATGGCTCTTAAAAAGAAACACCAGCTAAAATAGTCGAAAATCCTCATGCAATACTTTATTAAAAAATAAAGTCATTTATAAAACTTAAATGCATTGCCTAGTATTTTATACATTTTACATTTTAAATGACCGCTGTTTCAACACACTCCTTAAAGACAGTGTGTCATTCAAATCAGGGTTATTCTTGGCATCTAGCCTAGTTTGCCAACTTAGCTCTTTATAGGATCTGTACTTCAGAGAAGTAAACAGTAGGGTCCCAGAACTGAACCCTGCGGAACACCACTGGTTACGGGTGTGCTGGAGGAGGTGTAGTCCCACAGGCATAGAAGGAGAAGGAACATGTGTTTTTATTCCAATATATTCTCAAAAACATTCCTCTTAGATTGTGAATCACTTTATCACAAAACACCGGTACTTTCTGAAATCCACACAGTCACATGTCTATATAAGACATTATTAGTTTTGTTTATCTTTATATCATACAGATGTTCGTATCTCACTGTTTAACCATAGGTAGCATATCAGTGTCCTTCTGTGTCATGATGCCAGCTCTTTCTCAATGGTTCTTCTATCCAGTGCTCTTATTTTCCCATTGTTTTACCATGTTCCTTCTGTGCTGTCATAAAGCAAGCTTTTGTTTTTCTCATCATTTAGTCATAGTTAAGACACTTGCTTTTTTTCAAGGCTACAAAGGCAGATGTTGTTTTCTAATTGTTTTATCACGGACATCATACCAGGGTCCTTCTGTGCTATGTAGCCAACTGTTGTTTTCTCCTCATTTAACCACAGATAAGATCCCACAGTGGCATCTAGAATCAGCATAATAGTAAAACTGTACAGAACTAAAAATGTACTGCTGATGTACTGGATTTTTACTTCAGTGTTAAATTATTCAAATTGGTAGGTGCAATGTGTCAAGTTATTCTTACTTCTTAAAAGCCAGTGCTAAGATCCATACAGCTATCACTGGTTCATAGGCAAGTACTAGGCTAGCAATCCATTTTGGGCCATTTTAAGCCTAGCCAGATTTGAAAGCTGATGATCAGACCCTGTATGTACCTTGTGACTGTGAGGTAAACATCTTAACCATTATACAAACCCCACAACCCCTTACACCACCCACGAGAATCGAACTGGAGAACCTCTTGGTGTGAGGTGATGATGGTAATCGCTGCGCCACTGTGCTACCCTAGCTAAGCTCATACACTGCCTTTTTAATATATACACATTACCTCCAATTTTGTATTGTAACCAATACTTTTTACAGCACTCTGATGCATTCTCAATTCTCTACAGTAATACCCAGTTTGTAGATGAAATGAGTCCATAACGGATCAGCCCACTACCCCAGTCAACAACATAACCTAATTAAACTAAACAACTGACTAAAAAACAACCAGCTAAAATAGTCTTGAAAATCCTCATGCAATACTTTATTAAAAAATAAAGTCATTTATAAAACTTAAATGCATTGCCTAGTATTTTATACATTTTACATTTTAAATGACCGCTGTTTCAACACACTCCTTAAAGACAGTGTGTCGTTCAAATCAGGGTTATTCTTGGCATCTAGCCTAGTTTGCCAACTTAGCTCTTTATAGGATCTGTACTTCAGAGAAGTAGATTCTAAACAGTAGGGGTCCCAGAACTGAACCCTGCGGAACACCACTGGTTACGGGTGTGCTGGAAGAGATGTGGTCCCACAGGCATAGAAGGAGAAGGAACATGTGTTTTTATTCCAATATATTCTCAAAAACATTCCTCTTAGATTGTGAATCACTTTATCACAAAACACCGGTACTTTCTGAAATCCACACAGTCACATGTCTATATAAGACATTATTAGTTTTGTTTATCTTTATATCATACAGATGTTTGTATCTCACTGTTTAACCATAGGTAGCATATCAGTGTCCTTCTCTGTCATGACGCCAGCTCTTTCTTTCTCAATGGTTCTTCTATCCAGTGCTCTTATTTTCTCATTGTTTGACCATGTTCCTTCTGTGCTGTCATAAAGCAAGCTTTTGTTTTTCTCATCATTTAGTCATAGTTAAGACACTAGCTTTTTTTCAAGGCTACAAAGGCGGATATTGTTTTCTAATTGTTTTATCACGGACATCATACCAGGGTCCTTCTGTGCTATGTAGCCAACTGTTGTTTTCTCCTCATTTAACCACAGATAAGATCCCACAGTGGCATCTAGAATCAGCATAATAGTAAAACTGTACAGAACTAAAAATGTACTGCTGATGTACTGGATTTTTACTTCAGTGTTCAATTATTCAAATTGGTAGGTGCAACGTGTCAAGTTATTCTTACTTCTTAAAAGCCAGTGCTAAGATCCATACAGCTATCACTGGTTCAAAGGAAAGTACTAGGCTAGCAATCCATTTTGGGCCATTTTAAGCCTAGCCAGATTTGAAAGCTGATGATCAGACCCTGTATGTACCTTGTGACTGTGAGGTAAACATCTTAACCATTATACAAACCCACAACCCCTTACACCACCCATGAGAATCGAACTGGAGCACCTCTTGGTGTGAGGTGATGATGGTAATCGCTGCACCACTGTGCCACCCTAGCTAAGCTCATACACTGCCTTTTTAATATATAAACATTACCTCCAATTTTGTAATGTAACCAATACATTTTACAGCACTCTGATGCATTCTCAATTCTCTACAGTAATACCCAGTTTGTAGATGAAATGAGTCCATAATGGATCAGCCCACTACCCCAGTCAACAACATAACCTAATTAAACTAAACAACTGACTAAAAAACAAACATGACTAAGCCTTCCACAGTGTAAGCACATACTGAAACAGTACTTATTGGCAGCAATGTGTTTTTTTTTCTTTGAAGTAGATAAATTCCTCTACTTTTGAATTTTTTCAGCATTATGTTTTTCAGCATACACTCAGTTAACTAAGGGTTAAGCTCAAAGATAAGAAGTCACCCTCTTATTTACCCTGAGAAACAGTGGCAGGTGTAAGTTAATATATTATCTGAAGCAAATACCTGAGAGATGATTTCATGTTGCTACCTAACTTTCCCTCCCAACTTTGCTGAATTTCCACAATCCCAACCTCACACTGGTCTTCTAGTTTACCCATGCTTTCTCCCTTAGTTTAATGTCATATTTAAGTGATACCATATTGTCCCCATTAACAGAACACTGAGGTCACAGGCAGTGGTAGCAATAATGCATCAGAATCTTCCCTTCCTCCTCCTTTCTTGATATTTGTGTTTCACCCAGTGGTGCTGCGGTAGCATTGTCCCCTCACAGTAAGATGTTGTCCTATTCGGTTCTCAGTTACAGCGTCTTCTGTGTGGAGACATGCATGAATGGGCGTACCTTCGTTGAAGGTTGTGTGTCAGGGCTGTTAACTCGGTACGTAAAAATCTACTGCCAATCATTAGCGAACTGGAGTTCCGCTGTGGTGACCCCTAACCAGGAAAAGCCGAAAGACACAACAACAACAACAACAACCCACAGATGACAACAAAGCCTACAGTTTTAAACTGATCTATTCGGGGACCCGTACTGCTGTACATCCTTGTCTCGTATTTACAAATATTACATGCAGAGTTAGAATTATCTGTTCCTATAGACAGATAAAAACAAAGCCGATCTCAAAAGTACAAAGCAATACATTTTTGTTTGAAAAGTCAACCTGCATATTACACAGTATCAGTGTTTAAAGCCACTTCTTAAAGCCAAGGAAGAGCTGAAACCTCATGCAAAAGATACCTCAGAGTTTTAAATCTAGCTTCCATACAAAAAGGGTCTGTATTAGAACATCGAAAGTTTAACAGTTCGAATCAGTAAAGGTCGACCTTTAGTGATCGAACTGTTAAAACTTTGAATGTTCCTAAAAATAAATTAAAACAAAAAAAAAAGGAAATCTAAAGGGTGTAGGCAGGGGGGCAAGCCCCACTGCACCCCCCCGCTACTTAAATATACCAACTCCGAGACCACACTACATTGAAGTAAATGGAAATCTCCCCTTACGGAAATTTCCGTTTACCTGTTCGATGTTCTGCACTTTCGCTATTCTCATGTCGACAATGTCAGATTCAACACTGTCGACTTTCGGGAATCTAATATAGACCCTACAAAAAGGTAAAGAAAAAATGAGATTGCAAAGATATTCAAGCACGTTAAATTTAAACATTCACAGACTGTACTGCCAGTTCATAAACTACTAGTGCTTAGAGATGAATTAATGTGCATCCTTGTATTCATTATACCATAACATAGACAATATCACAACACAGACAAACAATATTTAATGCGATTTTGGCATCTCTGATGACAGAGACACAAGTTAGTTATTCTTACTTCTTAAAAGTCAGTGCTAAGATCCATACAGCTATCACTGGTTCATAAGTAAGTACTAGGCTAGCAATCCTTTTTGGGTCATTTTAAGCCTCACCAGATTTGAAAGCTGATGATCAGACCCTGTATGCACCTTGTGACTGTGAGGTAAACATCTTAACCATTATACAAACCCACAACCCCTTACACCACCCATGAGAATCGAACTGGAGAACCTCTTGGTGTGAGGTGATGATGCTAATCGCTGCACCACTGTGCCACCCTAGCTAAGCTCATGCACTGCCTTTATAATATATAAACATTACCTCCAATTTTGTATTGTAACCAATACTTTTTACAGCACTCTGATGCATTCTCAATTCTCTACAGTAATACCCAGTTTGTAGATGAAATGAGTCCATAGTGGATCAGCCCACTACCCCAGTCAACGACATAACCTAATTAAACTAAACTGACTAAAAAACAAACAGGACTAAGCCTTCCACAGTGTAAGCACATACTGAAACAGTACTTACTGGCAGCAATGTGTTTTTTTTTTTTTTGAAGTAGATAAATTCCTTTACTTTTGAATTTTTTCAGCATTATGTTTTTCAGCATACACTCAGTTAACTAAGGGTTAAGCTCAAAGATAAGATGTCACCCTCTTATTCACCTTGAGAAACAGTGGCAGCTGTAAGTTAATACATTGTCTGAAGCAAATACCTGAGAGATGATTTCATGTTGCTCTCTAACTTTCCCTCCCAACTTGGGTGGTTTACAGAAGGCAAATGCTTCATTATGAACTACTTCATTGCCTTTCAACTATAGTTAGATATACAGTTCCAGGCAAAAGATAAATTTATGGATGAAATCTCCTGATGTATCACAGTCCTAAAACATGTAATCAAAATGGACTGCACATCCCAAGGCCAATACTTACAAAGATGAGGCTTTTCCAATTTGTAGCCCTAAAAATTTCTATAGCAACACACAGATGTATGACAGCAACAATAAGGGTACCACAACCTTACTTCAAAGCACGCTCTAAAGCAAAAAGGCATATGTTTTCCACATTATTTTTTTTTTTCAAAACACAACAAAATACACTGTATAAGCCAAAAGGTCAGTGTGATCTAGCTGCAAGTTTAATAAGCAAAATAATTCAAAGGGTCAGAAATTGATGTAACATACGTTTCTCTCTCTTACTTCATTAGTTCCTTTTATATAACAAGGCAGGGTGACCTAACAAACACACACAATAAATGGAGCCTTAAATTACTATCCCTTACAGGAAAAGTAATCCGTCTCCACTGAAAGTGTGCAATTTCATGCTTGCAGATGTGATGGCTGTCCAATTCTAAACTTCTATTAAAAAAAAACTGACCAACTTTATACAGATGTCTATTATTTTAAGCTATGTGTAAACAATGGATCCCGCTCTGTAGATCTCCGTAACCCTTTGCAAAACTAGATCATAACACTGAAAGAAAATGTGATGTCATCATCTTACTGCCAAGCCATACGAACCGAAACGGTTAAGAGACAACAAAAGAAATTACCTCTATAACTGGTATAAAAAAATGATTTAAGAGCTAGTGATGTGTGTTGTATTAAACAGAAATCATCTCCATTCAGATGCATATATTTGATGTCCATAAGCCTTTTTTATTCTGACCTGCATAAAATCTGATGTACCTTCTAAGAAGAAATGTGCCCCATTTCTGTTTCAGGTGCGCACAAACTGATCCGTACAGAAACTAGATTGGTAGAGAGCAATCTCCTCTTGATGTTTTGTTGTAAGAACTTTTATAGACTACTAAAGTCAGCAGCAAGGCACACGGTGGGCCGCAATGGCTGATATGGGGATATTCACAGGAGGAGGAAGTCGCTGCCTTTAGTGAACACCTCTTGAACAGGTGGGAAAAAGTATTATGATGGGAAAAAATAAATCTGTGTATGCATTCCAGGAGAAAAGAACCTTGCTAAAGAGGCCAATCATTAAATAGGAGTTGAAAATTAATTGAAGAGGATATCTGTCGTTTGAATCACCCTTTGAAATCTTCTCTTCATGTTTATGACTTCTTACTCTGTTCAAACTGGCAGATGAGCCAATCAGCTCCTTTGAGAACATGCACCACTGTAAGATGCATCATTGCTCCCATCGGCCAAATGCTGAATTGGATGGCTTGCTCTTTTAATGTTTATGTACTATCCAGTAGTGGAATGGGTTGTGCTAAACTCTGTCTCCTTATCCAACAGATCTTTTACCTGTCTCTTCATTTATCACATAAATACATAATGGATGGAAATGAAAAATACCAGAAAGAGCATTTGAAATCTCCCAAAATGTCAAATCATAGACAGATGGATCATACAACCCACAAAACTTAAAAATATGTGATACAGACATGCAGAATACAATCAATTTTTTTTGTAGGGGAAGTTACCCTGCATTCTCCATATTCCAACAATGTTGTGACTGTAGTCTATCCCACCTAAAACCATAGGTTCATAAGTACCAGGTTACTGACCTGTGAGGATGTTAAGAAGCCTAACCTTACTCTCCCATGAATAAATATAAGGTTTTAGTCCTTATATTTTTTGCAAACAAATAATCCAGTGATAGCCATACAGTGATATGTTGGGGCATTCATATGTTCCCCCTATCCACTGAGGGCAGGGATGCGAAATCAGGGGGTGAATTTGCAGTTATCCATGACTTCAGTCAAATTACGTTTGAACACAGTAAGATAAGCACTTTCTTTATGCGGAGTTGAAAACTGTTCCATAGGAGCAGTACTTTCTGTGGTACAAACCTATCACTTCAACATGTTATTTTTATTTTATATAAAATATTGAGATCCCCTAAGTGGGTGTTTATGACACCATTGGACTTGGGAGTGTATAACAGGTCTGTCCGAACAGGGTCTTTTGAAGCTCTATAAACAAGGCAAAGATCACTTCTCAGTAGCCTGTATGACACTGAGAAGAAGTACATAATTTGGGCCTTTGAATTTTTTTAATGAGAAAGTGTTGTGGCCATTCCAGCTGTGACAAGTGTTTCGACATGTACATATAGAAAGGGGCATTATACTCAATGATCCACTTTCGAGTGCCAAGTACAGTGGAATGATTACAGCCCTGGATCTGGACGCAATACCTTCAGAAATAAACTGTATAATGAAAAAAACTTCCTTACAACTGTGGTTAAGTGGTGATCAAAGCGCAATTCATTATCGACATAGGTTCCCAATCCCTTACAACAGTGGCTAAGTAGTGATCAAAGCGCAGTTCATTGTCGCCATAAGTTCCCAGTCCCTTACAACAGTGGCTAAGTGGTGATCAAAGTGCAGTTCACTGTCGACATAAGTTCCCAATCTCTTACAACATGGCTAAGTGGTGATCAAAGTGAAGTTCATTGTCGACATAACTTCCCAATATCTTACAACATGGCTAAGTGGTGATCAATGCGCAGTTCATTGTCGACATAGGTTCCCAATCCCTTACAACAGTGGCTAAGCGGTGATCAAAGTGAAGTTCATTGTCGACATAACTTCCCAATATCTTACAACATGGCTAAGTGGTGATCAATGCGCAGTTCATTGTCGACATAGGTTCCCAATCCCTTACAGCAGTGGCTAAGTGGTGATCAAAATGCAGTTCACTGTCGACATAAGTTCCCAATCCCTTACAACAATGGCTAAGTGGTGATCAAAGCGCAGTTCTTCGACATAGGTTCCCAATCCCTTACAACAGTGGCTAAGTGGTTGATCAAAGCGCAGTTCACTGTCAACATAGGTTCCCAGATCCCTTACTACGGGATCAATCTTCAGGTGTGCGATGTCAATGCAATAGTTACAAAGGAGAGTCTTGCTTGCCGAAGGATACAATTATACACTTCTTGGCATTTAGCTTTAGTTCATGGCTTTGACACCAACTATCTGTTTGGGACAGTCCATCTTGTAGCTTCTTAGGGTCCTCTAGGGAGTTTATGATGGCATCAAGTTTGCAGTCAGAGGCCACATCTGCTTGAATTGTTGGTAGCTCAGGCAGATATAGAAGATCTTATGGCACCTACTGAAAAGAGTAGGGGAAATTCTCAATGCCATGGCCATATTTCCCCTAGTAGTATAAATACCACCTTAGGTCTCTCCTGGGAAGAGGCTATTAGCCTAGTGGGACTGACCTGGTCAACAAAGGATAAATATAATGAATCTGCAAAACAGGTCAGCCACAAACCAGCTTTACCTCCAAGAATTAAATGCCAAAATTGAAGTGGCCCATGGACTGAAACCTGGGGTACACCTCTAGTGACAGGCCTGTTGGAGGAGAAAGACCCTCCAACCATAGCGTTTTGGGTTCTATTTTGAGCTAATTTCCTGTCTAATGAGTTACATAGGGATTGACATCTAGCTGACAGTGTTTATCTATGATACTAGAATGTGGGATGCTGTCAAATGCTTTTGTAAGGTTTATATATGCTGTGTGCACTGTTTTGCCCTCATTCATTGTTTCAGTAACTTTTTCAAAGAAATCGACCAAGCTAGACAGGACCTGCCCTTGAAGAATGAGAACTGGGCTGAGTCAAGAGTCTGTAGGTTACCCACATCCTTATATAATTATTTCATAATGATCATTTCCATAGTGTTAGAGATGACACTTACCAAGCTTAGGTGTCTATAATGGTTTACTATCACATAGTCGAAGCCACTGTGTTCGAGTGTTAAGATGTCTGACTAACATGTTCAGAAATCAGAACACCGAACACAAAAAATGTCGAAGTAAGCATTTCAGTAAAGTCGAAAATGTCAACTTTACTGAAATGCTCACTTCTGCTCAACATTAAAAAACACCTTTTGCAGGGGGGCAAGCCCCCCTGCACCCCCCACCTCCCCTACTTATATATACAAACTCTGAGATCACACTATAGTGAGTGAAAGGGTACATTTCCCGATCTCCACTATAGTGCGATCTGCACCACAAAGTCAAACCTTACAACAGCGAATGCTCGCTATTGTAAGGTTCGACACTGTGGTAATCACATTTACGGTTCTGCTAAATATGTTTTGCACATATGTTGATCGCACAAAGTGCGATTAACTATGCGATAGTAAGCCGTCTATAATTATCCAGGTCCTTTGAGACCCCACCTTTGTGGAAGGGAATGCCTTTTGCTATCCTCTATTCGTCTGGCACAAAGCCTGTTCTGATGCTAATACTGAACAGCTTTGGTAGGGAATCAGACAAGTCATATTTTAGGCTGAACAGCAGGCAGCCTGGTATTTTATCTGGCCCCACAATATAGTGTTCTTGGCATTACATAATGCCTTGAGAACTTGTTTTTTGGAGTTTCGGGGAGGGGGATACATGTGTGGGTATGTGAGCTGAGAATATTGGAGGGGAGAGGGGGTAAAGGTCAAGTCAGTAGACTTGCTATGTCCTCTGGGTCTGTGTATGTGATACCATTTACTTTTAGCTCTTTACAGTGCTGGGGGTTATTTCTGACATTTTTAACTTAATTACAGAAGGCTTTGTGGTTGTCCTTCACCTGGCTGGCTATTTTTACTTCATGCATGGCTAAGGTTGATTTAATTAGGGTCCAGAGTTCCTTGTTAAGTTTAGAAGGAGTGTTTTTGATCCTCCTGAGTGTTTATTTTTTTGGCCACAATAAGTGTTTCTTTCATTTTATTACAGTCTCTTTTAATACCTGGGTTCCAACATTATTTTTGAATTTGGTGTTCTACTTACTTTTGATGGGGACAGATTTTTACATGTGCATGAAATTTGATAGTGAAGGATTCTACATAAGCAGTGGTGTCAATAAGATGGAAGGGGCTTTTGAAGTTTTACATGTCATCACTCAGTTTTAGTACATTAGCATTCGCATAATCTCTTAATACCAAGGTATAGGAAGATGCTTCAGGATCCATCTTACAATGAATGCAAATGACTTGTGGTTTGATTTGACAAGGGAGGAAGTTGCAATTGATGGCTATCAAAGCTGCCCAATATAGGTAAGGACGAAATCCAGGATTTTACTGCCCATAGTAGGGCCATAAAACTGGGTAGCCATGGTGGTGCAGCGGTTAGTGTTGTCGCCTCACAGCAAGAGGTTCTCCAGTTCGATCCTCGGCTGGGGTGCCTTCTGTGTGGAACCTGTATGTCCTCCCTGTGGCCACGTGGATTTCCTCCGGGTGCTCCGGTTTCCTCCCAAAGACATGCTGTAGGTGGACTGAACACTCTAAATTGGCCCTAGACATGAGTATGTGCGTGTGTGTCTGCCTTCAGTGGAAGGTTGGGCGCCGGGCTGGCAACTCAACTCCGTAAAACTCCACTGCCAATTATGAGCGGACAGGTGATCCGCTGTGGCGACCCCTAACCGGAAAAAGACGAAAGAATAAGAAGGGCCATAAAACTGACCCATGGAGTTTGCATTGATGAAGTCCAGAAATCTCTGTGCATGCTTGTTTAGGGATGTACAAGTCTCCAAGCTTATAGGGGGATAGTCGAAGTCTCCTAGAAGAATGGTGTTTGGCTTAATATACAGGGGCTCATTACTAGTTAGTTAGAAGGTGTGAGACAAGGGGGACAGGGAGGATCCTATAGTTAGCTATGATATGATAAAATAATCAAATAAATAAATAATCAGCAAATAATCAAATAAAGCAAGTAAATAAAGGAATAAACGCTAGAGATTAAATGGAGCACACACGGTCTTGGGATCTGTACATATCTGCCTTTTAATATCACACTGAATGGTTTTGTGCAGTCTGGAAGTGTGGTCAATGATACAGTAGCAGTACTTCAGGACTCTAATAATATATAAGAATCAGTGTTCAGGCCGAAATTAAGTTCTTACTCTTCTTTCAGCACATTTCAGTTTCTGGTTCTGCATGCACTAGCAGGAAGGCAGTAAAAAACATACTGCTGGAATGCTGGCAATGACTCCTTTTATCCTGAACAGCATGGTTGTTACCTTAATGTGGAGTGATATAGCTATTTGTTGGGATCCATTTTTAAATGCACTGCATTTTGGGCACATGACAAGATGCCACTGATAGGAGACTTTATTTTGGTGCATTTAGGACATAGTTAGGCTTACTCTGCAAACATATCAGAAACAAAGGTATATCCATCCATCTACAGAAAACATCCTTCTAATAACTGCCTGCGAAACCCACTGGATACACAATAGTAATGCTACTTGAAATAAACAGACCAGCAGAGTGTTTCGTACCTGTAAGCAGTATTCTGGGTGACAGTCATGTAATCAAAACTAATGACCATATCCTTTGGTCCATGATAGGGCCTCAATCAAAAGCTTGGAGCATCAGCTTCAAAGTTTCTTTACCTACAATTTTTCAGCTTTACAAAAATGACAACATCTAAAATATTTACCTTATTTTATTTTACATTTGTTAACCGGGAAAGTCCGACTTGGAATGAGCCAATTTTCAGTGGAGGCCCAGGGAGGAACGTTCCAGATGCATATCTTTGTAACGTGGGATGAAACCAGAGCACCCGGAGGAAACCCACACAAATGCAGGGAGGACATGCAGACTCCACACAGAAGGCACCCCAGCCGAGAATCGAACCGGAGAACCTCTTGCTGTGAGGCGACAACGCTACTGCTGCACTACTGCGCCATCCTGAAACACTTGTGAGGAGTTCAGTAAATTGATTATATTTTAGGTATGTGTGCTAGAAAGGCATAAACCAGTTGACAAGTCTCTGAATTTAATTAGCAACAAACAGAAAAAGAAAAACAAGAAAACCATGCTCTCAAATGTTCAACTACAATAATGAGAAAACAAAAATGGTATACAACAAGTACAAGATGGCAGTTGCACTACAACAGTCCTCTCCTCAGTGGATCATATGGTTGCATCCTGCCTTCTACTTCAACAGAGCATTTTCATTTTCTCAGAAACTCCCTTACTTAATAGTACAGGTGGCTATGACTGTGCAAACCATGATATCAAACACCACATTAGGAGAGTGAGGATGGTTCCCCACCAACCACTGAACAAGTACACTTCTTACAACTAAAGAAAACACTGTTAACAAGTGATATACAAGTTTTCACTTGCTGACCTCAAAGAATTTCACTTCTGTTGTATGGAGGGGCTGTCCAAGTACAGACTGATGGAATGAGGATATCCATGACGCACCAGAGGGCCCCTCAATAAAAGTATACACTAAGAAACTTTCTGCTACATCTAACCCCATGCCCCCCAGGACCCTTCACAGCCATCAGATAGCTGCAGACCTCTCGAATCAGGGACAATCAGGGACACTTTTAAAATATTAGTGCTATTAACTTGAAACATTGACAGAATCAGAGCATATGAATTAATATATATTTTCTTGAAGTAAAAGAAGTCTTAATTGTCATTATTCATTGTAATTCACTCCAAAAGTCACTAATTTTAAAACGGACAGAGTTAAAATTTGAGTCAAAATCAGCGACATCCCCGAAAATCAGGGACAGTTGAGAGATATGGATAGCTGTATGATATGAGTTTGATACCTCCGTACTACCCAAAATAATAACATCTAGCAACCCAATGGAAGAGGTTTCCTTGATAGGTGCCACTCCTTGCCGCCACCAGCAATGGGCACAGTAGTTCTGTCCTTCTAAATGCATATACCAGCATAAAGAAAAACATGAGCCAGGCAAGCACATCCAGGATATCAAAGTCTCTCTCTACACTTGTTTCTGCCCTGGTCAAAAAAACAGTGAGAAGAAAGAATTGCTTCATGTACAATTCAGAAACCACCTCCTGAAGGACATGCTGTCTTTTTGAAATGACAGATACAGTTCCTCACACATAAGGGCCTACAGCTCCAAGATCATATGCACAGGGCTGAAGGCCACCAGGAAGAACATTTGAAGAAGTAGAAACATCAATGCTGGTCAAATGGGGAGCTCTGATCATGAAACTCCCACGTTGGGGGATTTCAACTGCTTGGCCACAAGTGTGCCATAACTCCAGTGACTTGCAAGGCAAAAACAGCTGGCATGTACTCCAAGACAATGGAATAACAGAGGCCAAAGTAGGACAGATATATGTGGGAACATCACGATGACCAGCACACTGACTGCCTGGGAGGGGATCAGGTACAGTAATATTCAAACTGAGAATCCTTTCCATGTCTTCATTACCATCACCCCCCGTCTTCCCCATTTTCTACATGGGGTCAGGGGGTCATGTCAACTATCACCATCTCTTACTATTCAGTGCCACTCTCCTACATTCTTCAACACTCATGCCTTATTGTTGCAAGTCTTCTCCTCACACAATCCATCCACGTCTTTGCTGGGTGCCCTCATTTCTTCTTGCCTTCTTCCTGTCTGCCCCAAATCATCTTCACCAGACTGTCTTCTGCTTTTCTGCACATGTGCCCATACCCAACATAATCTGTTCTCTTTGACCTTTTCTGCAATGGGAGCTACTTTGGCTTCTGCTTCTTTTCTTCATCTGTGCCACACCGTGCATCCTACGACCCACCTCAGGCACTTCATCTCCATTACCTCTAGCATCCTAAACTGCTGTACCTTTGCTCCCCAGGTTTCTGTACCACACAGTAGTACTGGTCGCACCACAGTTTTGTACACCTTACTTTTAAGCTTCTTTGGCATTCTTGTATCACACACTACACCAGACACTCTGTGCTAGTTGGCTGCAGCCCCCCTGATTCTAGCTCTGATCTCCTCATTCTGACTTCATTTCTCCTCAACCACCCCTCCTTGACAAGTGAAGCTGTTAACCTGTTCCACTATGTTTCCTTCTACCTCATTTTTCAGCTTCTGCTGATTTCCCAAGTTGGCTGCCATTATAACTGTCTTGTCTGTATTCATTTACATCTTGTGTATCTTCAGTTTTGCATTCCATTCCTCTATCATTTGCTGAAGTTCCTGTTCAAGGCGTGCTTGTAATGGCATACCATCTGCATAGAGCAGCTTTGCTCATCTGTCCCCTTCAACCTGCTTGCTAATGTAATCCATCACCAGTATAAACAGTACTATGTTCAGAGCTGAACCCTGATGCACACCCACTCCCACTGGGTACTCCTCTGTGAGACTGAACACTGATCATACTTTTCAATGGGTCCCTGCACATAGCCTGCACTAATTCTTTTAATGTTTCTGGGACTTTAAACCACCTCGAGACTCCATACATCAGCTTTCTTGGGGCCCTGTCATATGCTTTTTTCCAAGTTAGGAATGCCCAATTGGAATTTTTCCTCGTCTCTAGCTTCTTCTTAACTGTCTGCTGCACTGCAAAATTGGACTGGCTGTGCTGCATCCTGATCTGAATGGGAATTTCTCATCAACCATCTTACTTTCCACTGCTCTACATATTTCTTTATCAATTACCCTCTCCAGAACTTTCATGCATTATAACAGGAGTTTGAAACCTCTACACTGCCCACAGTTGCAAATGCCACTTTTGTTTTTGTACACTGACACTGGTATGCTTACTCTCAAGTCACCTGAGATATACCTTCCTCTCTATACTGCTCGAAGTAGCCTCAGGAGCCACTTATCCCCATTTCAACAACCTTTATCATACCTGCTGTGACATAACCTGAGCCTGCAGCTTTCCCTAACATCATTTTCCTTAGTGCTGTTCATACTCCTTCTGTGGAGGCCTCCCTCTCCTCTGCTTTCATCGTATGCAGTGTCTGGGGCAGTACCTCTTCTTTGGGGTTTTCTTCATTCAGAAGCTGCTGGAAATGCTCTTTCCATCTGCCTTTGATGTCCTGCGGAAAGGTGAGCAGCTTTTTGCTGGCATTCCTTATGAAGGGTGTCTGACTATCTTTATCTTTCTTTGTCTTGCAACCTGATAGAGTTTCTTTGAGCCATCCACTGAGTCACTTTCTAGAATTTGGTAGAATGCCTTTGATGCCTTGTTCTTTGCTACTGCAGCCTCTCTCTTAGTGTCTTTGCAAGCCAACCAGTTTTCCTTCCTGGCCTGGTCCATCTTTTCTATCTTCCGCTTTTTCCTGTATTCCTTCTTTCTTTTGATGACTTCCAGTTCTCTATTCCACCACAAGCTTTCCTTATGTACTTTCTTTCCATACCTGGCTCAGATGTGTATCTGCTCTGTTATCCTCACACATGCTGTTTTGTGGTGCTGCCATTCTTAAACTCCACCTATTTCCTCCTCTTCTTCTTGAGGTGCTAGAGCCCTGAGTAATTCCTAGCACTGTTGTGTTTCTCTCCAGTCAATTTTCAGGTCTTCAGTCTGTTCTCTGTTGATGTTAGAGCCGTCTCTGATCACTGCTTGCAGATGATTGTGGAAACCAGTGGTTTATGCTGTGAATTGACTGATCCATTGGGGATGACTTTGCAAGCACTGATTCTACACCACTCCCCTTTCTTTACTAGGAGGAAATCTTCCTGCTGAACCATGCGTTGATCAGCATCAAGCCATTTGCCAGACAGAACTCTAGAATTGTCTCTCCTTCTTTATTCTAGTTGGCCCACCCATGTGGACCCAGGCAGTCATCATATACTGTTCTGACTGCCCTGATAAGTGCACTCAGGTCACTCATTATCAACACCAATTCCTATTGTTCTGCTTTATCTTGTAAGTACTGCATCTGTTGTCTGAATGCAGTCTGTTCTTCACTATCACAACCCTGCTGTGAGGTATAGGCTGAGATTATGAATACTGCCCTGTCATTACACTGGAGTCTGATTGCCACGAGTCTGTTACTAATTCTCATGACATCTCTCACTGTCTTCTGAAGCATCTCCCTCACTATAATTCCCATGCCCATTTCTAGCCTGTCCTCTTCATGAGCAGTAGACTCTGCATCCCAAGCCAACTGTCTTTGCTGCACTGCTCTTCCATCTTGTCTCTTAGGTACATAGGAGGTCCAGCCTCCTCCTTACCATTATGTCACTCACTATCCTGTCAGTAAACATCCACGGAATGTAGAAATTATTAATTCATGGTTGCAGGTTGATTGGTTTTACATCCAGATTTTGCTCAACAGAGCTATCTCCAACCCAAGTTGGGAAATGGATGCCGGCTGGTCATCAGCTTACTGACCAGGGAAGCTGGGCTTTATGGTGGGCACACACACTAGTCAATAGGGGCACATAAACCTCTCCCACCATTAGCATGGGTTTCTGCCATAGGCTGGAGTAGGCCAGATCCTCAACCAACTTATCACCAGCAAATACCCATATGCCCATTTGGTGGCATTAGTCAACAAGACCAAATCACCTACAGCCATATTTTTACATCGAGTGGCTAGCCCTCCCATGGCATACACTCTGTGATCCGTGTTTTCCTCCATTTCCAAGGATGCTGTGCACTACACTAGATGCCCAACACGGTTGGTCTTTACAACTCTTCCTCCTACAGGGTACCATTTAGAATATGTGCTGTTGCCCACAACTCCAATCGTTGGTGAGTTTGAGATGGAAGCACTCAGAATGTTTTTGAGAGGCGGGAGGAACCCCACAGAGACACAGAGAACATGCAAACTCCATACACGCATTAGTCAGGGGTCAGGATCAAACCTTGTACCTTGTGCATGGGAGGCAAAGACCTTAACCATTATGCCAATTCGTTTGCACCTGACAGCATAAACTGCCAAGTGTAAGGTTTCCTGGCAGCTTCAGTCACTTATGATAGCCAGATGAGCCAGGGGGAATCAGAAGGTCTGCTTCAAGAAATATCCCTTGAGGTAGAGTGAATGGTCACCCCCAATGTGAGGGATCCACCACACCCCAATAGCAGCCTTAGATGTAAGGGATATGACTGCTGGGTCAGAAGAGTCTTCATTTTGTTCAGCCTGACAGGCACACAATCCACAGACTGAGATCTGTCTGTGTGCCTCATTCTGCATTTACACATACCATCCACAACTGCATGTTTTCACCATCAGATAATTCATATACAGCATCACCAAGCTGGTCTGTCCTGAAGATTTACTGGGCCAGGAATGCTCCAGGTTGATGGATTGAAAAGAAGCACAGACAACAGGACACACAGCAAGTAATTTACCCAAACACTAGAAAACAACACTTTATAAAACCAGAAACAATTTAACTTTGTACTACACTTAGTAGAGGCAGTAGGAGTTTAAGGAAAAGTCTTCATGGGAGTTACAGAACAGGAAGAACAAACCATACATAGATGTTGTTGTTGTGTCTTTTGGCTTTTCCCGGTTAGGGGTCGCCATAGCGGCACTCCGGTCCGCTAATGATTGGCAGTAGATTTTTACGTGCCGAGTTGCCAGCCCTGATGCACAACCTTCAACGAAGGTACGCCCATTCACACATGCCTCCACACAGAAGAATCAACTAAAAACAATTATATACTTCTAGTTTCTTAAAGCTAAAAGTCTCCTTTCAAGTTCTTGATTTAGTCCTTAGGAGTTTATACTATTATACTTAAAAATATAAAACTTTCTTGTATATCAAAAGCAGGCCAAGGGGCTCTCTCTCTCTCTCTAACATTAAGGAGAAGTTGTTCCAAAACTGTATTCTGTCAGATGAAATACTAAATGTACTGTAGAGGCTTAAGAAAATCTAAGACATGATGTACTGTATTTGTACTTTATGTGTTAATCCCATCTCTCGTGTATATATATATATATATATTGTTGATTAATCTCTTATGAATATAAATTTCTTTACTGTTCCCTGCTAGACTGTAAGTAGATACATATAAGCAGTATAGTAAACTTTTTCTTTGTTGTACTAGATATGTATTAGTAAACGTACTTTGCTGGAGCTTTTCTCCACGGGCCACCACTGAAACTAGACAATGTTGTCCAGTTGGACCATCCCGGTAAACAAATGTTAAATAAAGAAAAATAAATGAAAACACAAGCCATTAACATCGAAATAGCCTTATTATGTATTTGGAAGAAATGTTCATCTACAGGATTTTCAGGTTTACCATTAACTTTACATCTTACATGTCCTTTTATGCATACCTTAAAAAGCTGCATCACTTTCTCAAATATAATGATGCACCAGAGGTGCCAGAAGAAGCTGAAGGCTGGGGCAGCGGTCCAGAAGGGCTTGTAGTGACCTGAAAAGGGCATTTTTACTTTTTTCTTTTACTGTTAACTGTGAAAAAAGATGCACACACATGATATAGGTTTATAGGTTCATAGGCAGGTACTAGGCTATCTGCCCGAAGGCATTTATAAGCCTAGCCAGAATTGTGTTGGCTTTCGCTACCCCCTTAGATTAGTTCCCTGTGCCTCTGTCCAGCACAGCCATTGAAGTGGTCCCCGGGGTAAACTTTCTATTTCCCATCCACTCGTCAAGGTTTCTCTTGACGAGTGTTAGCGAGGAGCTCTACCTAATGTAGACTGGAATCTTGTTCCACAGCATGGGAAGTCTCTGGGACAGGAATATGTCCCTCCAGCACGTCCTATTTATTGTTGTGGTGAGGTTTAGATCCCTAGAGCGTGTGGCTCAAGGGGATATGGTTTTCTTTAGGTGGAGCATGTCCATCAATTTTGGGTTGGACATGGCCTTGCATGTCAGGCATAGATCACCTCTGAGTAGGTGGTATGCAACCAAGTACAGCTGGAGTTTCTTCAGTTGAGCTGCATAGGGCATCTGTTTGAGGCCAGTGATCCTCTTGGTGAGGTACTTCTGTGGTCTTTCCAGCTGTTGCATGTGTCTTGTAAGGTACATCCCAAATGGGGTGTTGTATTCTATGATGGGTCTGATGAGTGATGCGTAGAGGGGCACAATGACCTCTTTTGAACTGGATGCAAACCCTTTTGTGATTAGGTGGACCACATAGAAGGATTTTCTAACCACTTTGGCAATGTGATTATCAAAGGAGAGATTACTATCTACTTGGGTCTCCAGATCCCTTATTACGTCTTCCGTATTTAGGGGGCTATCACCTATGTGGAAGTTTGTGGGTACTTTGTTTTTTCCAAAGGGGATGACTATGCACTTTTTGGCATTTAGCTTGAGGCCATGGTTTTGACACCAGGTATCTGTCTCGGTGAGACCCTTTTAGAGGATGTCTGTGTCAGCTGGAGAGTCAATTATAGCCCCTAGTTTGCAGTCATCTGCGAACTTGGTCAGCCATAAACTCCTGTGCTTGCCTGTACCTCTGAGACATATATGCCGAACAGGAGAGGTCCTAGGACTGAGCCCGGGGGAACGCCACTTGTAACCATTTTAGAGTCAGAAATAGCTCCTACAACTCTTACCATGTGGGTTCTGTTTGTGAGCCAGTTGCCAACCCATCTCATGACATAGGGGTTTATGTTCAGGCTGGTGAGCTTGTCTATAATACCAGCATGGGGAATGGTGTCGAAGGCCTTTGCGAGGTCTAGGTAGGCTGTGTGGACCACCTTTACCTCATCTATAGCCTTGGAAACTGTCTCAAAGAAGTCCACCAGGTTTAGGAGGCATGATATGCCCTTAACAAAGCCGATCTGGGTGGGGTCCAGTGTTTGGAGGTTCCCAATGTCTCTGTTAATGAGATCCATAATGATGCACTCCATAGCCTTGCAGACCAAGCTAGTCAGGCTTATAAGGCAATTGTTCCCAGGATCTGTTGTGGCTCCACCTTTGTGCAGCGGAATAACCGTTGCTGTGCGCCACTCTATGGGCATGTAGCCTGTGGAGAGGCTGAGTTTGAACAGTGTGTTTAGGTGAGGGGTTAGTTCATCTTTGAGCTCATGTAGGACACAGCTTGGGACACCGTCCAGTCCCATTGATGCTGTGTTTTTGGCTTTTGAGAGGGCTGTTTTAATCTGAGTGTCTGTGATTTCAGGGGCACTACATTTTTCTGGTATGGTTATGGGCCCTTTTGGGGGTGACAGGGGGTGAAGTTTGCACTGAATCTGTCTGCCAGGATGTTGGTGATATTGGTCGGTTCAGTGTATTTTGTGCCATTCTGCACTAACTCCGAGCAGATCTGAGAATTGCCACGTAGATTCTTGACATAGCTAAAGAATGTCTTGTGCTTATCTTTGGAGTCCTTGGCAATTTTTCTTTCGAAGCTAGCCTTGGATGATTTTATGAGGGATCGTAGTTTCTTACTGATACTCATCAGGAATGTCTTACCTTCTTGGGATTTTACTCTTTTCTGTACTACTTTCCTCCTTCTATTGTATAGCTTGTTTATGGCAGGGGTCCACCAGACTGGTTTCCTTTTCTTGGAGGAGTGAGTCTTGGTTTTGCTTAGGATAACATGATCCATGCATTTTTTGTAGGTGGCCGTAGAGTGCATTAGTAAAGGATTTTGCAGCTTGGGCAGTGTTATCCTTTAGCATGGGGGCTTTGAAACATTCCACCTCGGTCTTAAGTAACGTAAAGTTTGCTTTTGAAAAGTTTTTTATGGTGGTTTCTTTGAACGGGGGTGGGGGAGGAATGTGGATATCCAGAGTGATTAGTTTATGGTCAGATTTAACTAGCGAGGGGTTGATCTCCGGTGTGGAACACTGGTCGCCCATGTTGGTGATGACCAGGTCCAATATGTTGTCACCTCTGGTAGGGGTGTTGACCAGTTGATCCAGGGTGTTTGAGTTTATAAATTCTAGGAAATGTTGGGCAAGTGAGTTAGTACTTGAGTAGGTAATGTTTGGGTAACTGAAATCACACAATATCAGGGTGTTTGGTAGGACCTTTATGTTTCCCAGTGTTTCCAGAAATGCGGAATGGGGGTCCTGGGACATGATGGGTGACCTGTAGCAAGCTACAATTTGAATTGCAGTTTTGCCCGTTGTTAGTTGCATGTGGATGATCTCTGAAGCATCGTGCTGTGCCACTAACCTGGAGGTGTGGGTAACCTTGATGAATATGGATACACCCCCCGCCTTTTGTATTCCGGTCCGGGTTTTGTGGCCGAAATGCATGGTATGAGTTGTAGCCTGGTAGTCCTGGGGTGCTCTCTGGAGCCTTAAACAAGGTTTCTGTTACTGCACATATGTCGATTTTGTCCATACTGAGGAGTGCCTCGAGTGCGTGCATTTTGAGGTTTAGACTTCTGGCATTGAGCAGCATTACCCTCAGTTTTTTGTTACTTGTGCTATTTATGGCGGTGGGTTTGTCTTTTGAGCCTTGCCTAAAAAAGACACTATGGGGATGGCAAGAGCCTTGGCCAGTATTCAAAAGCCTAAGGGTGACAGGTGCAAGCCGTCTCTAGTGAAGCAGCATGGCTTGTCGAGCATGTCAGCCCAGGCTGACAGACACTGGATCCCCTTTGAATGACACCAGAAGCTTAGCCAAATGTTGAAATTGATAATTTTTTCTTTATACCGTGGCATCATTCTTGGTGAGGGCAGGATGCTACTCAAGGTCAGGGTCATACCGGCCTGGACTATGTGGTCAGAGAGCTCTGCCATGTCTCTTTTCATGTAGTCCAGGGAGGTACGGCTCAGGTCATTCACACCAACATGGATAATGACAGAGTCGTATTTGTACTTGTTCTGGAGTGACCTGAGTGCTTGTGTTATGTGGCAGATCCTGATACCCGACAGGCAGCTAACAGTAACGTTCTCCTTGTTCAGCCTAGTGAGTGGGACGTCAGTGTGCCTGACTATAGAGTCACCTATTACTAGTGTGTGTTGGGTATGTTATTTTGCCTTAAGGGCTGTGATTGCGTGGCACACTGGTTTTGTGAAGTATGTGTTTCATGGTTTGTGTTGAGGCGGGTGGAGGTTGCTTTGTATGTGTTGAATACCTGCATATACAGCCAACTGTTCATATTGAAATTATAAATGAAACTATTGTCTCTCATTACACCATTCCAAGTGTGAATGGGACATATACTTTTACCTGAATGCATGTCCTTTGAGTATACCATTCAAAAAGACTGCTTGTGTGCTAAAAACCTGCATAAGTAAATGAAAGGAGGACAGAAGTTTTAATAAGCAAAGTTAAACTCTGGCTTCTGTGTGGTACTTGGGCAATGCAACATTTAAACTACATAGTGATGAACAACAATTGCAATTGCTATGTGGCATGAGCCCTATGGTTTCAGTCTGTTTCTGGTCATAGTTCAGACAGCTTAGTCTATACTTTATATTATGAAAGTAGAAATAGTGAAGACAGGTTGGCAATTTCCAAATTCAGAATTAAAGTTATACACTGAGCTGTCAGCACTATAGTCAGAAATAGACTAAAATCAGAGTCCTATTTTTCCGCTTCCTCTGGTAAGTCCTAGGGAGCTGGGGACAATAAATGCTGGTTTCTGAGTCTAACTAAAAGAACACACAGACACAGGCACAGTGATAGACTTTGCTACTTAAATCTGCACTGAGTTTTCAGTCCAACTAGTACTTCAATTATAGGAAATAATACTTGAAATAAAATGCAAATTTGCATGTAAACATTCTGGGTTGTTGAAAAGTACAGTTGTGTAGGTAAATTTACTATAACAACAGAAGTTCAAATGATCCCTGCTGCAATAGGCTAAGCTATATGTTTTATATCCTGCAAAGTTTCAAGGCACCTTGCACTCACCCAAACGATTAGCTTCAGCTGAGCTGGCTGAAAAGACAAGTTTGGGTACCAGCACCTTCAGAGCTTTCATGCCAACTAAGACAGGGAGGCTGAGCACTGAGGAGACATTGCTAAGAAAAAAAAAAAAAACACCCATTGGCATAAAAATACACCAAAAAACAAGGGGTATTGATGAACGGAGTGGCTACTGCAGCAGTGATTATCTGAACATCTACTGCCATGGTCAATTTATTCACACAACTGTACTATGTTCTTCACATTAAATCACTGCTGCAGTAGCCTAAGCTGTTTGGGTAGATCACCATGGCTTAGAACAACTGGAAGGTAGAAGAAGAACGGTCCAGAAGCCCCTGGAGAATGGTCCAAGCAAAATTTGACCTATAACTGGAGAAGGAATCTGGCTTGCAGTGCTATGTAAAAGTATGCACAGAGGACCAAGTTGCTGCTTCTAGAATATTTCTATAATTCAACCCTTCTCAAAAAGCCACAGATGAAACCAGGGCATGGTAGAATATGGCTTGACCTGGCCTGGAATAGTTTTGTTGTGGTGGGAATAACAAAAGGTAACAGCCAGAGAAAACAATTTGGAAATTGTCTGCTTTGACACAGGTCAACCCTTCTCCTTACCTTGATAAGAAATGAACAACTGATCGGAAATTCTGAAAAATGTTGTAATGTCAAGATGGTACCTGAACTGTCTGTGGACATCCAAGGTATGAAGTATCCTTTCTCCTTCATGCTGGAGCTCAGGGAAGAACACTAGGAGATGGGTAGTTTGGCTTTAAGTAAATTTGAACGCTGCTTTAAGCAAAAAAAGAAGGATTTTTTCTCAAGGAAACCCTGACCTGTAGAAACTGAAATAGGGTTGACGAACCATAAGAGCTTACAACTCAGATAATGTTGCAGAAATCAGAACACTGTTTTCCATCTTAAGAACCCCAAGTCAGCTAGATGAGCTGGTTCAAATGGAGCAAGTGTTAGCATCTAACACAAAATTAATGTCCCAAGGAAGAGCCGCTGGTTTTCTTGGAGGTCTCTTATGCAAAACCCGTTTCAAAAACATGTTGACATGGGAATGCCTTGAAAAAGGGTGACCCGTGAGGAGACATGCTGAAATGGCAAACAAATTAACCTTGATAGAGGCGTAAGACAAGCAATAGAAAACCAATTCACCCAAATATTGTAAAACAAGAAAACACTACTCTGAATTGGTTCAGGTTATGTGTTTGGCAACAACTAGAAAATATTTTCCATTTGCTAATATATGATTTTGTAGCTGAGGACTTTCTTACCCCCATTAGTACTTCCTGCACATCCTCAGCAAAAGGCACCTAAAAGGTGTTAAGTCTCTAAGATCCAAGCAGTCAATTAAAGTTGTTTGGGGTTACGATGTATAAAATATCCCTGTTCCTTTTTTTTCCTAAACAAGAAATATCTTTATTAAATTATCACTCATGACACAGGCAATCGTGCATTTATATAAATAAAAAAAAAACATAACAACATTTTTTCAGTTACAAATATTATACACCACTTATACTCTATCCAGACAGTGTCAGTCAAACATTACAAAACTCATTCAATTCCTACCTTCCCTTAAAAATGATTCCTCCTTTAAAACATTATTCTGTATGTACTGTTCCCACACTTCCCATTTTCCATGTAATTTGTTGCTATCCTTTTCTAAAGCTCCCACTTCCAGTTGCTTTATCTCTTTTACTATATTCACTACTTCTATTGCGGTTGGTTTAAACTTCGAGTTCCATTTTCTAGTAAATGCCTTTTTGGCAGCCGCCAGAATTAAAATCCACATGGCCTAACTATGTCTAGGCAATTCCAATTCTGTATCATAAAACAAAAAAATAATTTATTTTGTTTCACCAATTTGCTCACCCAGTACTTCTGATAGAATAATCCACAGGGAATTTTTAAAGTATGCCAACTCATTATACAATCTGAAAAAAAAATATTTTCCCAATGACCTCTTTCATCTTTGTTCTTGTGTGACTAGAGCCAGTCTGTAAGGAAACGTGTGGTAAAAGACCCAACTTCTCACTCATACAACATATATCCAACTACTTCATCTTTTACTATCTCCCCTAATCTCTTTACTACCTCTATCTCAAGTCTATATAAACTATCTATAATACAGGTTTTTAAACCTTCCCACAAAGCTAAGTCAAAACTATACAAACTCCATCTAGCATCTACTACACACTCTCTCCTCACTAAAAACCTACTTTGTTCTGGAGATAGCAATCCCAACCCTGGCCCCTCTTCTCTCCCCAAAACTACCTCTACATTGCCCCCATCTTACTCCTCTAACAGTCACCAACCTCAGTCACAACAATCATCTCCATCCAAATACTTAACTATTTACTCATTGAATATTCGGAGTCTAGCAAATAAAGTCACTGAGCTGCACTCATGGATAGCTCTCAATACCCCTCACATCCTCTCTGAAACCTGGCTCAAGCCACAAATCTCAAATAGTGAAATACTCCCACCAGGTTATAATATCTTCCGATCTGACAGACCTGTAAAAAAAGGCGGTGGTGTGGCCATCCTCTACTCAAACATTCTTAACCTCTCACCATACCCTTCCCTAATTCCTGACTTCCTCCCAGCTGAAATCATCATTCTTAACTGCCATCTGAATCCCCACAAATGCCTCTATCTACCTTCCTCCTGGTAACAATCTGCCCATTCTTGAAAACATCCCATCCTGGTTCTCCCACAACATACCATATGAGACACCTATCCTTGGTGATGTGAACACTGATTGGTCCAAACTCACAACCGACTCCCCCCAACTCAGTATCCACCTACACGGCTTCCACCAACTTATAACATCTCCCACTCGCTTCCATAAAAATTCCACTTCCGGCTCCATCATAGACTGGATCCTTACCAATTCCCCCCACCAATACCACAATCCCACCACCTTACCTGACTCCCGCAGTGATCATCTCCCTACCACCATCTTAAGACACTACTCCCATATTCCTAAACCCCACCTTATCAAAGACTGTCGAAAACTATCGACTTTCAATTCACCCCAGTTTAACTCCATTCTCCACAACATAGAATGGTCCATCCTAAAACGCCTCCCCCTAAACAATGCTGTAAGCACTTTCAATAGCATCTTCATGAATCCTCTAAACTCCTTAGCTCCCTCTAGGAAGATCAGAGTAAAATCAAACCATGCTCCCTAGCTCTCCAAAGAGACTAGGTCCCTTATAAAACAAAGAGATCATGCTTGGAAAACCTGGACTAAAACTAAACAACCACCTTTTCTTCAAAGATACAGACAACTGAGGAACCTTGCAAAAAAACATACAACTAATGACAAAAAGTTATACTATAGCTCTGCTCAGCTTAACAATAAATCCAATCCTCAAAAATTTTGGTCAACTCTCAACAGCATCCTCTATCCTGGAAAGCCCTCTAATCCCTCCCCATACCCTAACTCTTCCTCTCAGGAAACAGCTACCCTCCTGAATAAACATTTTATCTCTTCCATCCAAAATCTGGCAACCTCTAAGCCAAACTCTACTTCAACACCCACCTCTCCAAGTCCCACTAATACAACTTTGTTTTCTTTTGAGCCAGTTCCCATTACTTGCATCAAATCTCTACTACTCAAGCTAAAACCTTGCTCTCCTTCCACTGACAATCTATCTCCTACATTCCTCAAACTTGCTGCTGGCTCAATTGCCTATCCTGTATCTATACTAATTAATTGATCTATTCTGGAATCAACTGTCCCCACCCTTTGGAAATCTTTCTTCACTATCCCTCTTCATAAAGGTGGAAAAACCACTGACCCCTCAAACTACCGACCCATTGCCATTCTGTCCCCCCTCTCCAAGATATTAGAAAAATGTATTCACTCACAGCTTCTCAATCACCTCCTCACACACCACTTACTTACCCTACCCAACATGGATTTTGTCCTCACCACAGCACCACCACTGCCCTCCTCTCCTTCACTCATATCATTGCAGAGGCCCTAGACAACAATAAACTCATTTCCTGTCCCTTCCTAGATCTCTCCAAAGCCTTCGATACTGTCTCTCATCCTCTACTACTATCCAAACTCACAAATCTCCACCTATCCCCCTCCACACTTGCCTGGTTTAATAGTTACCTATCTGGCAGGGAACAATCTGTCAAATGGCTCTCATCCTCCTCACCTTTCCTTCCCATCTCCACTGGTGTTCCCCAAGGCTCCATCTTGAGACCCCTTTTGTTTAACATCTTCACCAATGATCTTTACACCTCATGCAAAGAATCCTCCCTTATTCACTATGCCGAAGACTCCACACTTATATCCATCTCAAATAACATTCCTGAACTACACTCCCTGACCCAACAGGCCCTACTATCCACTGAACAATGGCTCTCTCACAACCTATTGATCCTAAATCCCAAAAAGACCAAACTCCTACTTTTCCTTCCCGTTCTCTTTCTCATCACAAAACCTCCTTTTTTATTACATCTTCTAACAATGCAAACATCGCACCTGACACCCACACAAAACTCCTAGGGGTCATTATCGCTGCTGAACTCAAGTTCAACCTACACATAATCCAATGTATAAAAAAAACCAGAAACTAGGTCTGCTATATCGAAACAAAAAAATACCTAACCCCTGAATCTAGACTTACCCTGGGCCAGGCACTCCTCCTCCCTCCCTCTTATATGCCCCAGTTCTTACCAATATCCAGGCCTCCACTCTAAACAAACTGCAACAGACTTACCATAAAATAGCCAGATTCATTACTAACTCCCCATACAACTCACACCACTGCATTTCTTTAAACTCTCTTCAATGACTTGAACTTCCCCAATTTCTGCTATCTTATCAATTTCATATGCTACACTCTATTCTTTATAAAACCTCCTTTTGTCCAACTCTATCTTCCTTAGTCTCCATCTACATCCCATCCCGGACCCTCCGTACTTCTAACCAACAATTACTTGATATCTACCACCCAAAAAAGGTCAGTAGGCAAACTACTCTACAAACACTCCCTTGCCCATGCTAGGAACAAACTTCCCCTTGACTTACATTAAATCTCCCACACCTCACACTTTAAAAATGAACTAAAAGCTTATTTTCTCAATTCCAGAACCTGCCCTTGCCATGACCCTACCTAGTCTTCCTTCCCTTTATGTACCCTCAAAAGGACCATACTTAGTACCTCATTACACCTCTCTCTCCAATGTGTCTACTATGCTTTTGCACAATTTTATACAAACAAAAAATGTTTATTGTTGACCTATTGAACTATATCAATGTAAAATTGTTACTTAGCTTCTTTTTAATGCAACTTTAACTTTATGCATGTAACCCAACATATATGTGAATCGTTTTGCTATAACTGCTATTATATCAATATTGTTTAAAATTGTACTTGTTTTAAAATGTATTATTGGAGCTTTTCTCCTCGGGTCTCCACTGAAAATGGGCCACAAGCCCAGTTAGACAAACCCGGTTAACAAATGTCAATAAATAAATAAAATAAATAAATTGCCCCTGGCCAATTCCAAAAAAAGGGAGAACCACTGTTGCCTGGACAAGAAGGGAGTTACCACAATGATCCTGGGGATTCCTTTTGAATGTACATAATTTCTTTGAATATCAGAAAGGGTAGAAAAGCATACAGGAATATTCATGTCCAAGGAAAAGAAAAGGATCTGTCTTCCAGGTCTTCTTGCATGAAGTACTGGAGCAGAATTCTCCACCTGATTGTTCACAGGGAAGGCAAAAAGGCCAACTTGTGGAAATCCCCAAAGATGGATCATATCTTGCAAGACCCCTGATCTAGTTCCCATTCATGAAGGTCTGCCTTTTTCCTGCCCAGCTGGTCTAACATACAATTTTCCTCTGATAGAATGTAGGAAGTAGAGTGAGATTTTGCTGGAAAACTACATGCCATGTTAACATGGATGGTCTGCACAGGGGGTAAGATCTGGTTCTCCCTTTTTTTTTTTATGTCCCACATCACTGCGGTATTGTCTACAACATCTTGAAATGATCCTGGGGACCAAAAGTGATTTAGAAAGTTGAGGGCCTTGATAAGGGCAAACGTCTATTTTACATTTATGTGCTTGTGTCTGTCTTTGTTGTCCCAGATACCTTGCACTTTTAACCCCCTTAACGCTGATCCCTTATGTGAGGATACTGGATATTGTTGTCTGTGCTAGCATGACTGGATGAAGTTTTGTACATACTTGTAAATAATTGTAAATTACCTTGTGTTATACATTCCAGTATGACTGGCTATAATTTTGTACATAAGTTATGTTTTTTGACTATTACTTTGATTTATGTAATATGTTTGAATCAAACAGTGTTCTGGCTGACCAAATGTATGTGTTTTTTTAAAAAGGATTCTGAATGTAAGCTATGCCAGTCAGCTGACCTAGATGTGATATTGTGTGCCAGAACTGAAAGGAATATAATCTCCACAGCAGCTGTTTTATTTACTTTCTAAAGTCTGATATGAGAGAGTAGAATTCTCATAACACCTTTCTGTGATTTAAAAAAAACATCTGCTATAAAAGCAGGCTCTGCGTCAGTTACAGTTCAGTTGTTGTTGTCGTTGTTGTAGTTGTAGTTGTCAGTTGTTGTTTTCCAGATCAGTAGTTATTACTCAGAGTTTTGAAATCCCAGCCTGGTGTACTCTCACGAGAGAGAGAGAGAGAGAGAGAGAGAGAGAGAGAGAGATTCCTGAAACTTTGAAAAGGAGTTTGCATAGATAAGCAAGCCACCAAAATATTGAAAAATGTGGGTGCCTTGTAGCCTACAATGTGCTACAACTGCTAGACACTTTGTGAACACTCTTGGGGCAGTGGATAACCCAATGTTAAGGCAGAGATCCAGATACATACAACTTTAAGAAACATCTGAAGCCTTAATGGATAGGAATGTGGTGCTAAGCATCTTTTAAATCTAAGGTTACCAACAAAATCTCAAATAGTGAAGAAGGGGTAAGAGATTGTGTTATGAAATGATCTTGAACTTGGACACCATCACAAACTGGTTTAAGGAAAAAGTCCATAACTGAACTCCAGGCATTTTCTTTTTTTGGCATCAGAAACATTCTTGAATGAAAGCCAAAGGAACTATTTTTATTACCCTTCCTCCCCACAATAAAGCATGTGCTGTAGGACAGGAGGGAACAGATGGGTTTGGTCTGGGAATGTGGAATAACTCCCTGCAAAGGAGGAATCTCTTTCCAAAAAAATCAGTCTCAGAACCTATTAGTCTATAACAACCTTTTGCCAGAGAGAGAGAGAAATTGAGAATCTGACATTCTGGAAGGGATAAGAGACTGCCAGGGTGGGGGGGGGTGGGGGGGGGACTAGGCCCCTTATAAACTCGTTCTGACTTTTTTGACTGTCCTTTGTTCTGGAAGGTTCCTGCTTTCTTTTAGGGAACCTCCCCATCATTGTTTTTTTTTTTAATGTCTGCTTATCAGCATATTACTTAGACTGTTTGTTTTGTTTGGTTTCTTGCCACAGTTGGACATGGAAGCAAAATAACCCTTGGAAGGTTTAGAGAAAGAGATTCCCTGTACATCAGCTTAACCCTCTGACCACATTTTGATAACCTTTGCAGCAGTGGGACCACAATTTCTATCCAAAGGTGAATTTAAAAGCTCATTTTACATCCTCTACTAAGTTCTGAGAATAAAGACAGGCAAACCTTCCCAACACAATACCAGTAGCAACCTCACTGGATGTAGTATCTACAATCATAAACACACTTTAAATGAGCAGTGACCCAAAAACTAAAAGAAACTAAACCACCCAAAGCAGATTTTTCCTTACAGGGAGGAACTGCAGCTAAAACATTCTTCATATTTTCTCAGTTAGTCACAATAAACTTTTAATATATGAGCCCAAGAATTCAAAATTCTAAAAATTAAAGTTGCAGAAGCAAACACCTCTTCTCCAAACTTAAAAATTGTTTTACCATCCATGTCAAAATTGGAAGGGTTAGGATTAAAATATTTGGCAGCAGCTGGATTAACTAAAGCTACAGTGTTTGGGAAGAGTGTATACAAATTTACAAGATTTAGGAACATTATACATTCTATTTCCTTTTTAAGAGGCAGTAGGCTGAGCATCAGGAAAATTGCAGGCAGTGGCACACACACTTCTTTCAGAAGTGAAAGAACTGGGAAATTGGTAAAGGTTCTGGAAATTCCTTCTGTAACAGCTGATAGTATTTTCGATCTGAGGGACTGAGAAACCTCAGTGTTCCCCCACTGAATAAGCCTGTACATTCTGGAAATAGTCTAGGAGGAAGAGAATCTTCGATAGGGAGATTCAGGGCACATGCTCTCCAGTAAGTCTGAATCAGAATTCTGAAAGGAAACATGTATCTGTTCCATCACATTCCTCTCTGGATTTAATTTCTTGGATCTCTTCAGGAAAAGAGGAATCACTTTTTCTTGTACCAGAAACCACCTGATAAGAAAGATCAATAGCCTGTACAAGATCCTGAGCCAGACTTAATAAACTACTCCTGCCAAAATTAACTGGAGCAGGAGAAGCTACACATTTAATTGTTTTGAGTATTGTTGACAGTAAAATTTAAGGCAAATACATTTTAATGGCAGCAAAAGCTTCTTTAGGGGTGGGCATAACATTCCCCTTCCCCTTCTCGTAACAGCAACAAAAGTGGTTCTCCCTTGCCCACCAAGGGGACCCCCAATAGCTGCAGAGGACATCATTAAACCCCGATCCATAGTTGCTATATTTGCCACACCAGAGGGATTTAGGGGGTAAAAAACAGAGTGGTCTCAGGAACCAGCTTGGCCACAGCAGAATCTCTCATCTGCATCTGAGGCAAATCACCAGCCTACTGTGATGAAAAAAGTTGCTTAGTTAACTTTTTAAACACCTTTGTTGAATTATCACTTAAGATATAGGCAAATGCACATTTATATAATATAAAACCATATAAATAACTTACACCAGCTAAGTTCTATGAGTAATGATATTTGAGGTATAACAAAATATTTACTGACAATTAATCAAGATAAAAGTGTGTTGTCTGAGCAGCACTAAACACTCCAAAATATTGTTTCTTTGTGGTCAAAACCACCTCACCTCCCATGTGCTGGTGCATTATAATCACTTGAAGTCGTTGCTTCACAATAAAAAAACAGCTGGTTTCCTTGTAGGATGAATTTAAACAGAAATGCATTTGTTGAGTAATATTTGCTGAATTTTATATTGCCAGCTTTTATTTTAACTAAAAAAAAAGAATATTACAATAAAATGAATAATTAATATTTTCCCTGAATAGCTGTGAATACCTCTCAAGCTCTGAGGGCAAGAAATTTGGACAAAGCCTAAAATAAATAGGGGACAAAGGGCCAAAAGTCCGCAGCAGAGCTAGCCACCAGACAGTGTAAACTTTGCAGCCCAACCCTAAGAAAAAATGGGATAAAGAGGTTGTGGATGGTTGGATGGATGGGAAGGACCAAAATTAGGGACAGCTTTTAAATATTGCTCTTATAAACTTTCTTGAATAACTGGATTTGTGTTAGCATCCATTTTCCGAAGGAAATGAAGTCTGAAACTCAAATGCATGTCATTATCTAGGGATTTCAATTCTCAATGATTTGCCAGAAAATCACAAATTTTATGAGGAACAGACCAAAAAATATGACGCAAAAATCTTAACAGTTGAGTGGTATGCATCTTTTAAAGTTTAAAAACTTATGTTCTCTTGCGCAACCTCCCTTATGTAGGAATCTGATTCTGAACCCTCTATACACTCAGGCATGCACATACATACTCATGCCTACTCAAACTCACTCACATATACACATGCACTCACGCACAATTGTAGACACCTAATCACACACTCACATACAGGCACTCACGCACACTTGGATATATGCAAGCACTCACACACAGCTGTATACACGTACTTACACACTCACATATACACACTCACGCACACCCGCATAATCACATGCAGTCACACTCATTAGCTTACACACAGTTGTAAACACTCACAAGCACGCACTCATGGATAAACACACACACACACACACACACACACACACACACACACACACACACACACACACACACACACACACACACACACACACACACGCACACACACTTTCTCTTTCAATTACATCCCTTTTCTAAGACACAGCATTGGTTACTAAAACAAAATCTGAACCAGGAGCTAGGGCACAGATCATGACTTTATTTAAAGGGGGGGGGCTTGCTCCCCCTCGCCTATGTTTATGGTGCCCTTCTGTTGCTCACAAGGGCACCAAATAACAAAAATGACACTTTCAGTAGTACATATGTTCTGAATGTAATCAAGTATTGCATTTATTTTATTCACATTATGTATATATTTAGAAATATTACAATTCTTATCCGATAATAATACCTAATCTTCCCTCCCCAAACAAGCACACACATTCACACATCATCCCTAAATAACCTCTACAGATGACATTTTAAAAGTGTCTGTGAACTAAAGAATGTGACAGAATTTTGCATCTACTACAAGACACTTTGTTTAGTGGAAATAGCAGATTGAAGGCAGGCATCTCACTTTAATACACTGCAAAATCTAAAAATCAAGTCCACAACTTTTCTGCTTAATAAATTATAACCTATAACAAAATAAGTACCTTCCCTGGAGGTTGTGGTATGTTTCTTAGACAAACGGTATGAGTTATGAATTGCATTAACTTCCGTTACCAGGAAGTATTTTTACAATAAGCTTGCTTTATAGGTATTTTATTATAACCTCTTTTATTAAAGCAATTAAATATTAAATTGGTATCATTTAAAAAGTCACCCGAACAGCTATAAGCCATCCTAGCTGTTACAAATTCACCAAATGGCACTGCATTCATTACATGTTCAGGGTGACAGCTAGTCCCTTCTAGGCAACTTTTAGGTATACTAACTTCCTGTACTACTGATGCCATTTTCCCATTTTGGTGGAACAGAGTTAAATCCAAATAATTAATCCCTGTGGGAAAAGCCTCATGTGTAAATGTTAAATTAAGTTCATTTTCATGAATATCTTAAAAATAAACTGCATTAAATCTCCCTCCTTTATGGAAAAAAATAATATAGATGTAAGAATTTTTAAAATATCCTGTCAGTAGATTAGTATATGTTAGAACAAAATATGCTGCACTGCAGTACCCATTAGTTGCTGATAAAAAATCACTATACAACATAAAGAAGAATTAAAAATAAAACATAACTTCTATTACATAATTACCTAAAGCATAATCTCCTAAAAAAGACTGAGGGGTTTAGTGCCACCCCTCTGTTCTATGGATGTATATAACCTGACCAAAATCTACAATAACAAATTACATGTCACTTGTCTGTCACAGTTTCTCAACTTTTTGTAAAAAGTGTTCAGACTCCTTAACCACGTTTCTCTAGAAAACAATAAACTACTTTTCCTACATTTTTCAAATGATCTGTAAATCCAGCTATTACAGGTATCTCAAATAGCTTTGTAAAATGTTTATGTAGCTTAGGAAGGCAATACATGCAGGTACACAAGGCTGTTGTACTATCAAATCTTTACATTGTTTACTAGAAAAACACCATACAGTGGTGGTAGTACCTTATCTAATAACTTATGTACATTCTATATGCTGCCGAAAGGTATTCCTATTTTGCTGTCCTTCTATAAGTATATGCATTATGTAACTATATCATGCACATTTATATATTGTTTGATACTTAAATAACTACTGTACTATATTTGTCTACAGGTTGTATAAAACAATACTTTTATTATTTTTCAAATCTAAGGCCTGCCCTTCTTTTTTAGTTAAATTATAGCGAATTCCACCATCGCTGTAATAACGCAAACTGACCACATATTTCCTTTATAATGTAAGACATTAATGTAGAGGTTTCAGGTACACCTTTATTATTAAAACAGTATAAAAACACTTTTAACAACAGATACAAAATTATCTAGGACATAATCAGGAACGTAAAACAACACAGTCACAAGAGAAGCGCATTCGTCCACTGTAGTGTCATCCTTTTGTTAAGTTCATCATTCTTATTTTAATAAGTTAAACTGCTGTGTACAACATACAAAGGCACTGCAAGGCACATAAACATATCATTGACTAGGTCCACAATTTGTTCCACATACTTTTCAACAATCACAATTTGTGAGGCAGGCTACTCATCTGAAAGCAATATAAATATTACTGTAGATGAGGGCAGAGTACTGAACAAGAAGTTATGTGCTCACCATAACATTCGATGTATGTAGTCCATCTCACCTCACATTCTTACCTGTGGGTTCGGAGCCGAATGTTGGCTCCGACTCGGCCAACTTTTTTAGCTCAAAGTCTTTCTATTGGCTGGGCTAAGATGGTATCCCATGCTGCACTGCTCTCAATCCCCAGACCTAGTTTGCTGCGAGCCCCAGCACTCATTCTCCATGCAAAACAACACCTAAGGAAAGGAAGAACAACCAAGAATGAAGGAAGCTCTGAAACCAGACCTAACCTCCAGATCCTCCAGGACTGGAGAAGGAGGGGGGGTAAGTAAGAATGTGAGGCGAGATGGACTACATACATCAAACGTTATGGTGAGTACATAACTTCTTGATGTTATGTAGTCCAATCTCGCCTACATTCTTTCCCGTGGGACAGTGTCCCTAGCACCTAAATCCTGGGAGGCTTAGTGGAAAATACTCCTGAGCACTGTGGAACCAAAGGAAGACCTGCCTGTAGATACCACATCCAACTTGTAATGAGTAACAAAGGTGTGAGGAGATGCCCAATTAGCCGCAGCACAAATATCCTCCATAGAAAATCTGGCCTGAAAGGCTGTAGATGTAGATACAGACCGAGTAGAGTGAGCCTTTACCCGGAACGGTAAATCTTTACCCCCTGAGGAATAAATGAAAGAAATACAACTGCAAATCCATCTGGACAACGTGACTTTGGAGACAGGAGACACAATTCTGTTTTCCAAAAAGGAAACAAACAACTGATCAGATTTTCTGAGGTCTTTCGTTCTGTGCAAATAAAAATGCAACTGTCTGTGCACATCCAATTTATGAAATTTGAATTCTGCCTTGTTTGGGAACTGGGGAAAAAACACTGGTAACTCAATAGATTGGTTAAGGTTACTGACTGACTTCACTTTGGGAAGAAAGGAGGGGTTCGGTCTGAAAGAAACCCTGTCCTTATGAAAAATCAAATAAGGGGGTTTGATTGATAAAGCTTGAAGCTCCGAAACGCGTCTGGTCGACGTGACGGCTACTAAAAAGACAGTCTTCCAAGTTAAGAATTTTAAATCGCAAGTGGCTGCAGGCTCAAAGGGGGGGTGAAGTAAGACCCTCTAGAACAAAGTTTAAGTCCGAAGGCATAACAGGTTCCGATACCGGAGGATGAAGTAACAAAGTGCCTTTTAGGAAAGCCTTATAAAGTCTATGTGCCATCAGGCTAGGCTCGTCTGCGACATGAAAGGTAGAAATCGCCGCCAGTTGGACTTTAATGGTTGCGGCCGCTGAACCCTGGTTAAAAAGTATAGACAAGAACTCCAATACAGACAAAATTGGAGCTGTGTAAGGATCAATCTTTTTGGTATGCACCCAGATTGAAAACCTCTTCCATTTGCTGTAATAAATCTTCCTGGTCGAGGGCTTATGACATGAAGATAAAATATGAACCACCTCAGGCGGAAAATGATGAAGCCTAACTAATAACGGAAGTGGAGTAGCCAGCCTGTCAACCGGAGGGTCCGAAGAGAGGGATGGAGCTGCCCTGACATGTGTGTCAGTAAGTCTGGTTGTGGGTCCAGAATCCAAGGAGCGTCCATGAGATAGGGATGGAGAAAGGGGAACCAAATTTGACGAGGCCAGTGTGGGGCAATCAGAATCATTCTGCTTCCCAAGGATTGCGCTTTCTGAATAACCTTTAACAGAAAGGGGACCTAAGGGAAGGCATATAGTAGACCAGAGGGACAATCGTGGACTAGAGCATCCCTGGGTGACTCCCCCCTGAGGGGGGATCAACGTGAAGTAGCTGCTGCATTTGGCATTGAGGGGGCTGGCAAAAAGGTCGCAGCAAGGCTGACCCCACCTGCGGAAGATCTGTTCCGCAACTTGACAGTTCAGGGACCACTTGTAAGGCATCAGAATAGCTCTGCTTAGCCTGTCTGCAATCACATTGGACTTCCCCAGAATGTGCGTTTCCACCAGAAAATGTTGGGAAGACACTTCCCACTGCCACACTCGCATTGCCTCTCTGCAAAGGGGATAAGACTTGGTTCCTCCCTGCTTGTTCAGATACCACACCACTGACATATTGTCTGAGTGGATTGCAATAGTCCAGACAGGAAGAAAACTCTGAAGTGCTTGCAACACTAAGTAGCACAGCTCTTATCTCCAGGACATTGATATGCAGATGCATCTCGTGCTCTTGCCACGTGCCTTGGACTGTCCTGCCTAGATAATGCCCCCTCAGCCCATCTGGGAGGCATCCGTGGTCACCCTGGCAATCAGGGGGGCAGGAACGAAGGGCTTTCCTGCATTCAGGTTGTCGGTGCGAAGCCACCAACTGAGATCCTGTTTGGATCCTGTTTGCACCTGTCTCTGAGTAGAATAGGGTGAGAAAGTGGAAGACGTTGAAGAGACCGCTGGGCAAAGAGAAGCCACTGAAGGAGCCTCATATGTAACCTTGCCAGAGGGACTAACATAATCATAGCAGCCATTGTCCCCAACAGCTGGAGGACCCATCTTGCCTTCACTCTTCTCAGAGGGAGCAAGGCGAGAACTAGTTGTTATAGGACTCTGATTCTTTCCTGTGGTAGAAATGCCCACATGATGACGGTGTCTAGTTTGGCGCCTATAAAAGTGACGGGCTGTGAGTGCAACAAGGCAGATTTTTCCCAGTTCAAGGTGATGCCCAACTGTTGACATAGGTTGATAGTAGCGTCCCTGGTCTGAAGTAGCAGATGCCTGGTGGTGGCAGTAAGGAGCCAGTCATCCAGATATGGAAACACTTGGAATCCCTGACGTCTCAAGTGAGCAGTCACCACTGCCATGCATTTGGTAAACACCCTGGAGGCTGTGGTGAGACCAAAGGGCAAGGCTCGAAACTGAAAATGACTGGCTCCCAGCTGGAAGCATAGGTGACTTCTGGATGCCCTGTCCATCTTTATGTGGTAGCAAGCATCCTTGAGGTCGATGGAGCACATCCACACTTCTTTTCCCAACAATGGGAGAATAGACTGCAATGTGACCATTCAGAACTTGGACTTTTGCACGTGGGTGTTCAATTGGCTGAGATCCAATATGGGTCTCAGGTCCCCTGTCCTTTTCAGCACCAAAAAGAATCTGGAGTAAGTCCCTAATCCGATCTGGTCTGAGGGGACATGTTGGATGGCTCCTTTTTCTAGCAGCTTTGAAACTTCTGAAGCTGCGTAATCCCTTTGACTGGGTGGAACATCTGGGATTTTCTTGATTGGTGGGGGATTTGACGAGAAGGGGATGACATATCCTCAGGAAATTATTCGTAGAACCCATTGGTGCTGGGTGATGTCTTGCCAGGCCTCCGGGTATAACGAGATTTGACCCCTGACTGGCTCCAGAAATGCACAGTTGGGCCTCCAATCATGAGCGGCGGTATGGAGAACCATGAAAGGAATCACGGTCTCCCGAGTTGCGGGGGCCTCCTCTGCCCCTAGGGCAGCATCTCCCTGAATAACCAACCCGTCCCCTGCCTCTGGAGGGGGGATCACACTGTGTACCGGGAAAAAACCTCTGTGATTTCTTGAACCACATTTTACCACCCCTCTGGGCCTTGGGATAAGGCCTAGAGGGAAGGGAAAAAAGGCATCCTACAGCAGACAGAGTTTTTCCCTCCTGCTCGCACCTGGTCAGAGTGTCTTTCACCTTGGTTCCGAACAAAGAGGAAGCATCAAAAGGGGCGTCAGTGAATGAAGACTTGAAGGCCTCCACGAAATGACAAAGGCGCATCCAGGCCTGCCTCCTAAGAGCAACTCCTGAAGTTGCTGCCCTACTTGCTCCTTCGGCTGCATATGAGATTAGCCTCATGGAGGAGTTTGCAATGGAACTGAGGGTAGACATCTGAGCGTTGATCGTCTGGACCACCACCTCAGAAACGTTACTCGTGAGAGTATCTCCAAGCTCCTTGAGGAGATCTCTCTGGAGCCGTGTAAAGTGTGATAAGTAATTCAGTGACCATAAGGTAAAGGCCGCTGAAGAAAAGGTACGCTTCCCGTACTGGTCCATGGTCCTAGACTCCTTGTTAGGGGGATGGGCGGTGGAAGAAGTCTCGGGTAATTCCTTCTGAGTGGCAGCTGCCACCAACATGGCATCCACAGGGACTCGCTTGGACAGAAATTCCTCATCAGAAGGAGCAGACAAAAATTTATTGGGTCTCCTGGGGACTGGTTCCACAGAGTCAGGGGTTTCCCACACCCTTCGACAAACCAAATCCAGAAGCTCGTCGAAGGGTGGAGATACCCAGGAGGTAGAGGGCTGAGCACCAAAGGCCTTCAGAAAGACAGACTCCTCCTCAGAGGGGGCTTTGGACGGCCAGTCTCCTCTTTGTTTCAAAATCTCTAGGATGTCAAAGAAAGAAATATCCTCAAAGGATGACTTGGGGGACCCCTCTGATTCCTCGAGGTCGGTGTCTGATGTCAGAGACTCATCCTGGGAATCTATGTGCTTCCTCTTGCACGTCTTCTTTCTGGGTGGCTCCTCAGGCAAAAACTCTGAGGGGCCGTCAGAAATGTGGGGACCACTCATGGGGGTACCCTGAGGTCTTGGGGCTCCGCTGCCTAGAGATAGATAGACTGCACCGGTGTAGTAGGGGACAGAATGACCGACCCGCATGATGCTGCTGACGACCTGGCCAGCGTGCTCCGCATGGCCTCGAAGGCTGGTCCCCCTGAGTCTGAAGAACGACCAGCCTCCAAAGCCCTGACAGGAGTCAAACTTCCCCACGCCAAAGCACAGAGAGGGAGAGTAGGAGCTGAGAGGTGTCCCGAAGCCTCTCCCTCGGGTCCGACCAAAGAATCCTGAGTCATGAACCCCGTGGATGGCGCCGACGGGGTCGGAGTTGACATCAGCACTGATAAGCCAGGAGGGGCTGTTGGAACTGACCTAGGGACATCACACGGAGCCGAGCACTCCAGCTCCGAAAGCTGAGGTGTGCTCGGAGGAGGAAGTATCAAAGCAGGTTGAGGGACCGGCTCCGGAGCCGACTGGGTCGGAGCCGAGAACAATTTTGCCAGAACCAGTGACTGAAGGAGTCTCTGCACCACTCTATTGATGTCCACATCTGATAAGGTCCTGGAGGATTTAGAAGATAGAGAAGGAGATCGAGACCTCCTCTCCGGAGGGGACCTGCGAGGAGGGGATACTGGCCTAATGCTAGGCGATCGCTCCAAACAGGTTCCAAGAAGATTGGAGCTGAAGCAGGTTCCATAACAACTGACACTTCCTGTGGCCCAGAGGACAATGGAGCCGAGGATGTCAAAGCAGACTTTGCTATTTTCTTCGGTGGCTCCGAGGAGACTGATGGAGCCGGAGATCTCTTTTTTGATTTAAAGGATTTTGCCTTACAGCTGGAAGCACTCTCCAGACCCTCCTCGAAGGAGGGTTTCAGAAGTCCCTTCAAAATCAATTTATTCTTCCTTTCCTGAAGAACTTGCGGACTAAAGGCATGACAGAAGCTGCACGACTCCTGGAGATGAATCCCTCCCAGACAATACACACAGACAGAGTGTCCATCAGTAATGGGCATTTTATAACTGCACCTAGAGCATTTCTTGAAGCCCGAGGGCTTGTGCTCCTTAGTATCTTTGGACATAGTTAAACAACAATAATAAAGCACCAAAGACAATTAATCACTGAATAAATGGACCAATGGTCAAACAGTCACAAGGCGGGAAAAAGCCTACAACAAACAAATAATAAGTTAAACAATTCTTAGACACAAACACAAGGGAGAAAGGACTAATACCTCTAATTTAAACGGTTTTTAGTCCCGGTAAACTTTTATGACACAAGGAAAGCAAGGGGACAGACTACGTCCTCTAACTGAAAATGGGCCTAGCCCATTGGAAACAGCTAGTGGGATACCACAGAAACAATGATCAAAAACACAACTTTTCCACAAGACAAGACAAGAACACACAATAGCTATTAAAATAGCTTTTTGTTTGCAACAAATTTCTCTGATAAGGAAGAAAAAGGGTACTTAGCCACAGCCAAGAGTGAGACCATGTCCGAGCTACACGAGCTGCAAATGAGATCTTGGGATAGAGAGCAGTGCAGCATCAGATACCATCTTAGCCCAGCCAATAGAAAGACTTAGAGCTAAAAAAGTTGGCCGAGTCGGAGCCGACATTCAGCTCCGAACCCACGGGTAAGAATGTAGGCGAGATTGGACTACATAACATCTTCATGTTTAATGCCCGACTTTGCATCATGCATGCCAGTGGTGAAAGATTGAAAAGTTTGGAGCTATACCGTATATTTAAACACTAGTATGTGTATTTTGTTCTATACAAATGATAACTTACAATGTCATAATGTACAGCTTTGCCACCAGTCTATATATGCCATAATTTCTGGGCTGAATCCACTTAATCAGGAATGCTACAGTTATGATCAGGGGTGTGATGCCCCTGCTCTGGGCAGGTAATCAAGGTGCATCAATCCTCACTACTGACATCGGTGATGGAAGTTAAGTTGGAACAAAAATAGATACACACAGTATTTCCAGATGCAGTTCTCTGCACCAAGCACAATCTCCCTTAAGAGCACACAGGGAGCGCACTCCTGTCCTGGGGCTGGGTTTCGTTCTCTCTAATCAGGTAACAAATAAGATTCTACAATGACCACGATTATAGAGTTGAGTCCTCAGCCAAGTGTTCCAAGCCAAGCCCTCCACCACCCTCTCTGTGAAACCAGCGCTCTATGTCCCTGCTCCAAGTAGCTGATGCACACACTTTTTCAGATTTGATTTTCACACACGCACACACACACACACACACACACACACACACACACACACAAATTTACCAGCTATGCCTCCTCTGCCCAGGCTATAAGTTAGATACTGGCACCAGAAAAACTCCAAAGCCAGCTACTCTAAGGCTTTTACCAGGGTATCCAATTAGACCTCATAAAATTGATACTATTACAAATGGTAGAGTTTGACCAATGCAGCAAGGCTTTCAGAAGCGGCCAGTGTCATCAAATAAATGTAAGTACTCTCAAAGGTTAAAATATTCTCTAAAGACCAGCCACAATGAAAAGTTTAAATATATTTAATAATACATAAAATAACATGAAAGTACTAAATATCTATTTACAATAAACAACAGAGTTTCAATCACAAGAAATATTAAAAAATAACACAGATGGATAGATTCATACACATACAAAAAAACAGTACTTAACTAATCTCACTATATTTTCCTGACTGATCTAAAGAATTACTATTTCCTGTTTACTTACTAAAGTAAGGCAAGATGAAGTGTGTGAGTGATCCTTCGTTGACAGGTTTCAAAAACAGACTGCTCTGAGACTTCTGTCTCATCTAATATTAAACATCATTTCAGTGCGAGATTACAGAATGACATCACATACATCTAGTCATCTGACTTCTGGTTCCCCACACTACCCACTTTACTAAAACATGAACCAGAATTTAGCACATATGTGTCATAATACACACACACATATAGAGATTTGCTAAGATGTAGTATAGCATTTGGAAACTATAAAACCATTTAAAAAACTTCCACGTTTCCAGGGTAGCAATTAGTTTACCCCTAAAGACAATACAATAGGATTCCTATTCCTGAGTTTTCACAAACATTTTGCCTCTGGCTGCAGTCAGAACTGTAAGATACAATCTTTACGGCCTAAATAAGGTAATTTAATTTCAGACTATTTTTCAAAGTTAGCTGGACTGAGATTAACCTCTTCTCTTCCAGTATCCTCTGTTACAGTATATTAATTTCAACAGTTACAATACAGTCTGCCATACAGATGCATTTCTTTTATGTCCAGCAGGACCCACTGTTGGTACATTTTTAACAAAAGTAGCTTTACAAATACATTTTCAACACAGACATCTGTACAAATCAGTTTGATATACAAATGAGATATAATTCTTTACAAAACTCCAGACAGCTATGCTGGCATATGTTACACATCCACTGCCCTACTCCTTCTGGCAGAGTTGGCACTATTAGCATCACAAGGGCTACTAGAAGCCATAGCTGTTCTGATCTTTACAGCAGTTGGTGAGTCAACTGATGAGAGGAAAGCTGCCTTTTTAACAATATTTTGGCCACACAGCAGAGTAATGGGTTAGTATGTAATTCTCTAACATTTTTGTTTCCTTTCATATAAAAAATCATATTGATGAGTTTCTGTAACCGAGCACTACCTTCCACAATAAAGATCTATTTGCCAGGGGCCATACAAAGGTAGTTAGTTCAGCAGAAGCCAACCATGGAAGGTAAGACGAAAGATTATAAATCCCTGTAGAGCCATGACTTCTAAAGCCGTGGAAAAACTTGTTAATCTCATATCAAATATCCTTTAAATCTGGAACTGAGGAAGAAGCTTTTGAGGTAGACTGATTATAGCTGTGGGTAACCCATCAGCTTTTACTGAATAAGTTTCTCACTGCTGTTTATTTCTCTTAAGTAAAGTAATCATTTCCCAACAGACTATGGTAGGGATTGACTATGCGTTAGCAATTCATGCAAGTATCCATTCCTAGAAGCTTGAATTCATTTCTTTACAACCTGGCGCCCAAGGAGTTTAAGAGTATTTTTAGCTATGATAACCCTAGTTCCTCCAAAGCACTTCAATTATCACCTGTTTGTGACGTATGTGCTAAAAACATATTCTGGCATAATGCTTTAGCACCACTGCTAGCTCTCAGTCCTGGGGAACAATTTGTAACCGTCCACAACTATGCAGAAACAAAGACATGATGTGCCTAAAAATAATAGTCATTCAAGATGTAACAGTACCTTATGTCTTTGAAAAAAGTCATTCTGTTTTTACTCTGAATACATATGCACACAGACAAACCTATACTATACACATACATTATATCTATCTATATATATATATATATATATATATATATGTATATAGATGTATATATATATATATATAGATGTACACATATACAGTGTGCGTGTGTGTATATATGTACACATATATAGGGTGCGTGCGTGTGTGTGTGTGTGTGTGTGTGTATATTTTACATAAATATACATATATAGTTATATATACATATATGTGTATAAATATATATATATATATATATATATATATATATATATATATATATATATATATATATATATACACACACACACACACACACACACACATGCACACACGTGTGCACAGATACAAATGAAGATAGCATTTGAAATTGAATGAAACACAACACATCATGTAATTTTACTGATCAATTACAGCAAAGGCAAAAAGTATCACAAACTAATGATTGTAAACAATACAGTTACATTTGCAATCATCACAGTCCTTACCCAAATAATAAATAAATAAATAAATAACAAAACAAAACTACAGACATATAAATGTTAAAAAATATTTTGACATTGCGGTCTGCCTTCACCCACTAGAACTTACATATAGTAACCCCACAGGTGCCCAAAAGCAAAGGAAAACACTGAGAATTACACTGCAGTCAGTGTTTGACAACTGAATCATAACATAAATCAATTAAATGTACCACTGAGACACTCATGGGAATGCGGTGGCAGGACCCCAAATGAGGGCTGCAGGGGACAATTTTTTTTTTAGCATTTATGAATTAAACTTCCTGATACAGAAAAATCAAAGCGTAACTCAAAAGAACACAGGTAAAACTATACAAAAACACACACACTCACATATGTAAATGTTATGCACATGCATGCCTCCATCTTAATGTATAATGTATGTCGAGGACAGACACAAGAAAGAAACATCACTCTTTAAATGACATTTGTTCTTGAGGTACACACTCATCCTGGAGTTATGTTTCTCATTGTGCAAGAAGAAAATAAGCTCAGCATCAAGAAAGTACAAACTTGTAGTGGAAAACAAAGTAAATGAGGAATTTTATCCACCTAACAACCTCTTCAAAGCCAATCTGATCGGGACAGGATGAATGTAGAGAGCTGTCAAAAGTATAAATTGTAACCGTTCCTAAGGTATACACAACCTCTTCAAAGCCAATCTGATCAGGACAGGATGAATGAAGAGAGCTGTCAAAAAGTATAAATTGTAACCGTTCCTAAGGTATACACAACCTCTTCAAAGCCAATCTGATCGGTACAGGATGAATGAAGAGAGCTGTCAAAAAGTATAAATTACAACCTTTCCTAAGGCACACACTTAAGTGGAGTGTTGGGACATGTTTCCTCCTACATGGGTGGGAAGGGGTATTCTCAGATGATGTCATTTTGATCTGCTAGTTTCAAATGATGGTCACTACTGAAATCATCACTGACTGACCATAACGTCTTCAGTCACTACATATAATTAATTCCTCAGTGTTTAATACTAAGAAATTTAACTACATACATATTTTTGAGACTTGGAAATCATTGTATAAACAGGATATGTACTTCAATAAAACCAGTAAATGCCCCTTTTTGTCATATATGTATTTTATTCTTCTGTTATCAAGGGAATCACAATGTTTGCTTATACATTTTTAAGGGTTGTGACACAAGCATCCTGGTCTGGCTAAGCAATGCAGTGCAGAACTGTAAAGTCAGGGGAAAAAAAACAGGACTTCACCCACTAAGAGCCTCCCTCAAACTACTAAACACTCCCCTTGGCCTTAACTAAACAACAAGAAAGCATTATAGGACCTCTCCATGCATAAAAAGATTGTCCCTTCCAAGATCGCATGTGCACACACATGCAAGCATGCACACACACACACACACACCACCTGAAATTACATTAAATTAAAAAAAATAAACCGACCATTTAGCATTTTAAGAATACAACATTTTCTGATTTATTTGGACTTCTCATGAAACAGAAGTAGGCCTTCCAATAAGGCAAGCCTTGCCATTTAAGAGCTGCTGCACTGTGGTACGCCAACAAATTTTCCCCCACAGAAAAAATACTGCATTAACAGTAATCATTATATTCTTCACTGGATGCAAAAACAAAACTGAATAATTTTCTTTCTACAGAACATTTCTGGTCATTTGGGAAGGTTTTTAGCCACGTAACTATGAACCTATATGTGATGATTTTGCTATTTCACCTGCTTAATACAACTTAAATTAGAATACAAATAATGCTGCTCCCTTCCGCATGCAGTACTGCTGGATGACATTCGAAATCAATAGCTCCTTAGCCATTCACAGATAATTATTGCATAAATGAGGTGGAGAATATGATAGCAGAAGTTCAGCTACCAATCAGTGCCATCACCCACCGTGGGTTCCACTGTGGCTATGTCTTCCACTTGTCCATTATGATTCAAAGTGATATTTTTACTGATTTTTGCTGTACATCATTTCACTATCAGTGACACTGTTGTCCTGCTAACCAACTTAATTGTAAAAAGTGTCTCATTACATGCTTTCTCAATACCCTCTAACACTGCATATGTTGGGTATCACTTTTACTGCAATAACTACTGCAAGGCCTGTTACCCAACAGCCCTCTGACTCAATCGATCCAACAACCTCCGCCTCCTGTCCGGCTGGGACTACAGGCACGTCTCACCGCGCCCGGCTTGAGGTTGTGTCTCACTATGACAGCCTTTCATGACCTGTACTCTCACCCTCCGGACTGTACTTCAATAATTTCCAGAAAACACAATCAGCTACAAGAATGCAAGGTGATTCTACAAGCTAATTAGCAAATTAAAGCAGTTTAACTCTGAATAAGATACATGAAGGCAGATAGAAAAGAAAAGTCATAATGTCACTTATGTCTTGAAATGGTCTGCATTTGCATACATAAAAAATGGGCTGCTTAGAGACATCTGCTTATAAACAATTAGTTAAGCAACCATCAAAAAATAAACACCCAATTTTAATTGGATCTTCATTACAGAATCTATATGGGGAAAACTGGGAATGTATTTTTTCTCTACTTTCTGCTGTTGGCAAAGTTACTGAAACAGATGTTTACAGAGTAGCACACAAGACAAGTGTATTTACTTGTAAACTGTAGCAGGTGAATTGATTATAAGATCTCTACCTCACATCTCCGGGGTCAGCAGTTTAATCCACTGCTTGTGTGGTCTATTTCATGTTCTCCCTATAATGCACAGCAGGGAGTCTCGGGCATTAACTTGCTAGGGGCACCAAACATTAAATAAATGAGCATAACAGCATAGAAACTGTTAAGTAATCACTTGTAAAATATCTGTCAACGTACTGAGCACTTTTAAAGTTAGTTAAACTGCTTGTAACAGAATAGAGACAGTTAATAATCTCTATACATGTAATCACAATTATGAGTGCTTAATGTCAAGTTGTAAACTGTTAAATCTCTTTAAAAGCTACACAGCTTATAATGTGTCATGGTGAGGAAGAATGCCAAATGAGTGTGCTACCCAATGCACTACAATTCCCTTATTACAGCTCTGTCGTTCCATATCTGCATGGGTTTTCTCATTTCTAAACTCTCCACACACAAAACTTATACAAACACACACACACACACACACACACACACACACATATATATATATATATATATATATATATATATATATATCCATCCATCCATAACCCCTTTTTTCCCCTTTTTGCACATGGAGTCGGGGTGTCACTTCAACAGTGACAATCATCTAGAGCCAAGGTTTACAACACTTCGTTGCTAGACCTGCCGACACACACACAGATATGTATATGTGTATATATATATATATATATATATATATATATATATATATATATATATATGGATCCCTTTCAGTTGAGTTTTCAGAAACTCAAACTCCATATGGTCGAGACCATATAATCGATTTTTTGAAAACTCAAAGCTTTTGAATGGAGATCACGGTATAGCGAAGACTGGGAAATTTACCCCTTTTCTTACTGTAGCATGATCTCAGAGTTGGTATATATAATTTTCAGGGGGTGTGCAAGGGCCTTGCCTCCTTGCAAAAACATAAAAAAGGTAGATTTTTGTGGGTGTTTTTTTTTTTTTTTTTTTTTTTTTTTTTTATGTTTGAGTTTTCAGCAACTTGATCATATGGTCTCGTCGATATTTTTTTCAAGTTTCCGAAAAGCTGATCATCTGACATATATCCATATATAGCATTATTTCCACACACAGAATTTAAATATAAATCCACATGGAACTAACTTTTCAGATAACTTTATATATACATATATATATATATATATATGTAGATATATATATATATATATATATATATATATATATATATATATATATATATATATATATATATATATATATATATATATATATATATATATATATATATAGATAGATACACACACACAAACACACACATACACACACACACACACACACACACAACTGTCTATACACAGATTATTTCCACGTATAACTGTCTATACATGTGACAGTATATTGTTTACTCCTGTATTTTAATCCCGTTACTCCTCTAAACATGAAATCTGTCCGTACGCATGAGTCCATTACCTCACTTAAATATAAAATAATAAAACATCTTACATTTAACCTTGCCCTTATGGTCCAACTTGTGTCAAAAAGGGTGTAAGAAGGACCTCTTAGTTGGGAGGGTGGCCTAATGGTTAAGGTGTTTGCCTTACAAACACAAGGTGCAGGGTTTGAGTCTCACAAGGGATAATTGGCTAGGCTTAAAATGGCTCACAAGGGCAGTTAGCTTAGTACTAATCTATGAACCTATGAATCTATTTTATGCTTACTGTGTGCATTCACTTCTGGTTCATAACACGGGCGTGTGATAATAGACAGCCAAAACTTCTTTTTTAAAAATACAATAGAGTTTACCTACTTTAGTACAAAAAACATAAATATAATGTATTAGTGGATGCAAAGTACATGGGAAGGAGGATGCTATGCCCAGCAAATGTTTGTATCACTTGACTTTTTTTAAGAGAACTATACGATTTTAAGATATTCATGCATTTGACAGAGGTACATTTTGGATTTTCTACACAACACCATTGGCTAGATTTATGTAGGCTACAACTGAGGCAACTCTCACTGACATCTAGTGACTTCAAGTTAAGATTAGTTATACTAAGGATGCATTTAATGAGAAAACACTAAGCATACAATGATGGCTTAAGACGATAAAGCAGAAACAGAGTATTTACACTTAACTACGGATGCCTATGAAGAAAGAAGTAATAATATCTTTCCTTTAAACTGATATTCTATATGCAAGCAAAACATCTGCGTCACACATAAAATCTGACAGAATTATATGTTGGTAAAATACACAGGTGCCTACATATAAACAAGACAAGACATTTATCCAGTCAAGCAGGGTGCCTGCTGTTCCTCTAAGGTTTAGGATTTCCTATGCATTTTTGTTTCTTTTCTTCTAAGTGATTATGTAGGCCTCATGGAGTCACAAACCTTAAGAGAAGTAAGGAATCAACAAATGTAAAGTCTTCCCTCATCTGTGTTTGAAAGCACAGGTAGGAAAGATGCTCTTTTCATGTTAGCAGGTAAAATGTATATTACAGTCCTATAGAAAAAAAAAAGTATAGCTTCAGTTTAAAAAAAAAAAACACATCTACTAATTAAAAACACAAACGTGGAGAGGTTATTCTACTTTGTAAACAGACAATGCATAAGTGAATAACTAAGAATCCCTCACTGCATACAAAATGGGAATGCACATATTTGAAAGCAATCAGTTCATGGCACAAAGCAGAATTGATACATAAAACATAAAATACCTATAAATAGGACTGAGAAAGAAAGCCAAAATCTAAATGAGGATTAGTATTGTGCTTATGTCTAAACTTCTCCCAGAAAAACATGAAGTAATCCACGACACACAAAAAATTAAGTTCAGAATATATTTTTTAGTAGAAAAAAACAGCAGCCATATATTAATTTCAATGGCATGAGCAGTTACAAATGGTAACAGAAATTCACATTAACACAGTATGATTCAATACATCGAAATGTGGTCACCCTTGCTGAGGTTAATCTGACACTCTAAACATAAAATCGTAACATGCATAACTTAAAAATATTCACTGTGAGTAGGTAATGCTAATTGGAAATTAAGTAATCAACGCCATTTAAATAATCTGTGTAATCCATTCATCAGCTATAGCAAATCTTCCTTAATAGAATTTCATTAGAGTAAGCCATACACATGTATTCCTTAAAACGTATACACAAGTGATTTCATTTTTAGTCCTGTACACAAAAAGAAAAGGAACCTGAAAAATATTTTTTTAGCCTCAGGCAATCACAGCAAACAGTCTGCATGAAAAAAATCACTAGTGCTGATTGTGGACAAATACATAGGTTCATAGGTAGGTACTAGGCTATTGGCCCTAGGGCCTATACAAGCCTAGCCAAACGGTACCCTGGCTTTTGCCACCCAAGAAAATTATTTTCCTGTGCCCCTGTCAAGCAGAGCCACAGAAGTGATCCCCGGGGTGAATTTCCTATCTCCCATCCAATCATCAAGATTTTTCTTGAAGAGTGCTAATGAGGAGCTTTGTTTGATATAAACTACAAAACAAGGCATGAAAAGCAAGCATATAATGATGGACCTTCTGTTTGGCTCCCACTGAAAGCCTATTTTGTACATTGGTTTTATTCTGCACAATGAACATTCAACTAGTTCCACTTAAAGCACAACCACACCAAAAAGCTGAAAAAATGCTTTTCATTATACGGTGATTGTTTGCATAATGCTAATATCTGTACACCCCATTAAGGGATTATTAGTTTCCTAATTTATAATATGACAAATGGTCTAACAGAAGTGGTTGCCATGAATTACAATTTTGTTTTAAAATCATAACTTTCATCTCCCCTGCATAATTTTATTGGGAAACAAAGCACACTGTGGTGAGAAGAACATTTACAGTGAAGTATCTCTCCAATGACTAAAGTAAGCGCACTTCTGATTATTTGCTTTTTTCACTGTTTCTAGCAAGACAGCAAGTTTGTTTTCTGCAATGACATCTTCTGATTTCTGTCAGTGGACATCTTCTTAAGTTTGAAAGAGAAGTTTAGTTAATGCTTGCATTTACTCTCAGAAACGTAGTTCCAACTTCCAAGCCATATTTTCAAATGGTGTGTGAAGCCACTTTTCATTGACATACAATAGAAACATAACCACATTTTAAACTTTTTCTACTGCTCCTATATATAGCATCAGTGACGTCTATAATTAATTACAGTTTCCTAATGTTGTGAAAGTCCAACATGCTGCTATATCTCCTTGCCGACTTGGTGTCACACATGATGGTACAAATACCATAAGTAAACGATACAAGGCATCACAAAAAAGCCTGAACTGCATATAGAAAAACAGTTTAAAACAGTATTCAGTGGGAGTACTGTTTTAATATTTTTAAATGTGCATACTTGGAAGGAAGGAAAAACATTTTGTGATAAGAAAAAAAGTAGGCATTTGGGTAACGTTGCCCTTTAATTAACTAGAAATACTATCTCAAGGCTATCCCACCAAGCACTAAATCAGAAAATGCAGTAGAGAAACTAGCAAAATGACAACAGCCTTGATGAAGTTCAAAAACAAAGTCAGCAGTCTAAAGCCAATATTGTCTTTCTGACAGAACTTATGAAGTAACCCACATAAATGCATATTCAGCACAAAACCAGATTTGAATCCTTGCTGAGTTACATTATTACCAGCTACGTGACATACAGGGATAAAGTCCTGCCTATGACCCACACATCATTAATTCAATTAGTGGTCGAGCAACTGAAGGAGTTAGCCTGGGAAAGACAGAAGAGACAGGAAGGCACCTGCTTATGACTCACCAGAGGGAAGGACAGGATGCCTGTCCAAGGTGCAGACTCTACTATGAAATCCAGGTGGACACTGATGAACAATGGAGGCACTTGCTTTCAAGGGGGTGAGGTAGTGTCACTACAGTAGCAAGACACCCTCCCTTGTAGAAGTCTGCTGTATGTTATCCCCCGGGCCTCAACAGCATACGCAGAGGGGAAACATTAAGACTAAATATAAAAATCCTTAAATACCCCATGGATAACGGCACCAATCCTAGGGCTTGCCTCTCATCCCTACAAGAAAATAATGAGCTGTGGGGCTCTTGCCCCGGGGGAATAAGTTTGCCAATAGGACATATGGGAGGGAGGGAGGGAGGGAGGACTGACAGTCATGGGAATCAGGATTGAACAGGGAAAAAAGTTGTTCTATCATCTTCAAACTGGATAAACTAGATAAAAGCACATTTGAAAGCTATGCTTTTCACTTTGAAACAGTACAACAATGGTATTCTTTCACTAAGGGACAGAATCGTATCCAATAAACAGAAATTTATTGAGACAAAAAAAAAGGAAGTTTGGCTCCTGACATAAAACATTTAACATCAACACTGTCTTCCCCACAGAAAGGATGAGAGAGAGCACTTCATAGGGTCATAGGAAATTAATAGGCTAATGGCTTAATGGTCCTTACAAGCCTAGCCAATGTAACCAAATTTTAACCAATAATCCAGTGGAACGACTGAAGTAACCCAAAACCAGTAACTCCACCAAACACTTCAGTTGAATTCCAAGCCCAAAGGAGGTCTCCTCAATAAACGAAGCTCAGTTAAAACTTCAGTAATTTATTTGTACAGCTTCAAAACAAACTGACTTTACACAATAAAAAACGGACTTAGCGCTTTCATTTCCTATCACGGAAACATCATCAGAGTCATTTTGAAAGTTCCCGCCCTTGGTTTAAATAGACCCAACATCTAATTAATAAAATTCCTCATTAAAGGGATACAACTACTTAAAGCGATAGCTCCTATTTTCTTTACATAAATACACACACTATCTTGCCACTTTTATACATTTAAATATGTTATCACAAAAGTCATGCTGTTTCACATATTTTAAAAAACATATATATGTGTATATATAAACACTTCTACGCATTAGTTAATGTTATAAATACATTAAAAAATGTTTATACTGTAATAGATTCATTAATTGCTTTGACCTTTATATATATATATATTTAATACATATATTTAATGTTTAATATTCAGCATTTGTTGGCTCTCATTTTAAGTGCTGGCATAAGTGAAATATGGTCATTTAAACCCGGTGGGTTGCACGCATCCAACTGCAGTTGCCAAATAAGTTCCCTTAACTCCAGTTGCGCTTCCCAATCCCCACCTCTTTCACTTCTTAAAACCTGCTCAATAATCCACAATTTAAAATCTGCTCGTGGACAAACTACAGTGTGTCTGTAAAGTGCATTGGTTTCTCTCATCCTGTTGATGTCATATGTGTGCTCATATATCCTTTGTTTCAAACTCCCCTCCGTCTTTCCCACATAATATGAGCCACATACAAATTTAGCTAAGTACACTATTACCTGTGACTGACAATTATAATAATCCTTCGGGTAGAATGTCATATTAATGTGCTCTATATCCAGTCCCCTTTGGTTATATACAAATTGACATTGTGGACATCTACCGCATTTGTATGTACCTGCCTTATTTTTAGTTCTAACTACTTGTTCCCTCTCAAATATTTCCTTTAGGTTCCTATTTTTCTTATACCTAAATTTTAACCTTTTAGAAAATATTTTACTACTATTGGGCATAGATGAAACAAAGTCCAGTTTCTGTTTATTATATTTTTAATACCCTTAGTATCTTGGTTATAAGTCAACATCATATATACATCCCCTACCTCTTTTGTTTCTTCTAGTCCACCTACCACAATTTGGGTACAGTTATCATTCCCATGCCCACTTAATATTAAAGGTATGTACTTCTCTTTCCACCCTTTCAAGACTTCATTCTTAATATTCACTATAGTCTCTACAGGATAGTCTCTTTCTTGAAACAGATTCTGTATGTATTCCAATTCTCTCTTCATATCTTCCTCCTCTGATGTCAAACGTATCGCTCTAATCATCTGCCCTTTTATTATATTTTGTTTCTGATTAATAGGGTGATTACTACTATAATGTAAGTAAGAATTAGTAAAACACTCCTTCCTGCACAATTTTGACTTAATTTTTTTATTTTCATCATCCTTCAGGATAGTAACATCCAAAATGTTCACCTTATTATCTCATATTTCATGTGTAAATGCTTAGAATTCAGTTGTTTGGCCAATATACTTCACAAAATTGTCTATTTCATATCTGGGTCCCTTCCATACAATGCATATATCATCCAAAAATCTAAAGTATGCTTTTATATATTGCTTGTATCCAGAATCCAATACAAAGTGTCTCTCCCAATATAGTAATACTATATTAGCCACTACAGGTGCACAGGCTGCCCCCATTGGTATACCATCCATCTGATGGTATAACTCACCTTGGAAATATATATAGTTCTTTTTCATAACTAACTCCACACTCTCTAATACTAAATTAAAGTCTCTACCATTCAAAAACCCAAATTCTATCATCACTTCCTCTAACCATTTAAGGCCTAACTCATGCGAAACTACAGAGAACAAACCTTTAACATCCATTGTTATGAATTCATATTCCACATCAAACTCTAATTTACCCATTTTTATTAAGAAATCCCAGGAATCCACTAATATATGTGGATACAATTTTTGATATGGTTTTAATTTCCTATCCACAAAAATAGCCAATGGTTCAATTTTGGACCCACCTGATGAGACAATAGGTCTCATAGGTGGGTCCGCGGGATTCTTATGGGTCTTCGGTATTCCAAATATACTAGAAATAAATGTTTTTTCCACCCTCAAAAATTCATATAGTGTCTTATCTATAGCTCCTTGTAAATAATTGTCCTCCAAAATCAAATCTATTTTACGGTAGGCTATAGTCTGCTGTATGTTATCCCCCGGGCCTCAACAGCATACGCAGAGGGGAAACATTAAGGCTAAATATAAAAATCCCTAAATACCCCATGGATAACGGCACCAATCCTAGGGCTTGCCTCTCATCCCTACAAGAAAATAATGAGCTGTGGGGCTCTTGCCCCGGGGGAATAAGTATGCCAATAGGACATATGGGAGGAAGGGAGGACTGACAGTCATGGGAATCAGGAGTGAATAGGGAAAAAAAGTTGTTCTATCATCTTCAAACTGGATAAACTAAATAAAAGCACATTTGAAAGCTATGCTTTTCACTTTAAAACAGTGCAAGAACGGTATTATTTCACTAAGGGACAGAATCGTATCCAATAAACAGAAATTTATTGAGACAAAAAAAGGAAGTTTGGCTCCTGACATAAAATATTTAACATCAACACTGTCTTCCCCACGGAAAGGATGAGAGAGAGAGAGAGCACTTCATAGGGTCATAGGAAATTAATAGGCTAATGGCTTAATGGCCCTTACAAGCCTAGCAAGCCTAGCCAATGTAACCAAATTTTACCCAATATATGACCCCTACAGAAAAGAGGATGGCATGGATTTGTGCCTGTACACTGAGTATCTTACAGACTGCCCCTCTCCATAAAGGACATATGCACAACCCCCCCCCCAGTGTGCATTTGCAATTCCCCATCCATCAATGCAAACTGCTTTTAAAGACAGCCAGGGGAGGGTTCTGCTTAATGTGAATAAGAAGCCTGCTCCAAAGAAGAGGCAATATGAGATCTGTCTTTTCAGCATGATTTGTTTGAGTTGCTGAGTAAGTTTAGATCCCTAGATCGGGTGATCCTTGTGCTGTTTGACTTGCAGATGCATAGCAGTTCCATCAGAACTGGATTTGTGAGTGCCTAAGGCTGTAGGTCAGGCACAGGCCACCCCTTAATAGTCGGTAGGAGACAGAATAAAGGGATAGGGTTAATCTATACTCATAGTTCATGTTGTTTACACCCTGTATTTTATTTGTGAAGAATCTCTGAGGTTGTCCCAGCTGCTGGAAGTGCCTAGTCAAGTACATGCCATGTTTTTAGCTTTAGAGAGTGCAGTGGCAACCTATTCTTATAGGTTCATAGGTTCATAGATTGGTACTAGGCTATCAGCCCTAGGGCCTATACAAGCCTAGCCATAACAATTCCCTGGCTATTTCTTCCCACATTATTTACTTTCCTGGACCCCTGTCTAGCAGGGCAACTGACGTGATCCCTGGGGTGAATTTCCTTTCTCCCATCCAATCGTCAAGGTTCCTCTTGAAGAGGTCCAAAGAGGCACTCTGCTTGACATGTATGGGCAATCTATTCCACAGTCTGGGGAGTCTCTGGGTCAGGAACCTATCCCTCCAGCATGTTTTGTTTATTGTGATGACAAGGTTTAGATCCCTGGAGCGTGTAGCTCTGAGGGATTGGGATTTCTTTAAGTGTAGCATGCCCATCAGCTCTGGGTTTGACATGGCCTTGTATGTTAAGCAGAGATCGCCTCTGAGTAGACGATATGCGACAGAGTATAGCTGGAGTTTTTTAAGGTGGTCAGCGTAGGGCATCTGCTTTAGGCCTGTGATTCTTTTAGTGAGGTATTTCTGAGGCCTTTCCAGTTGTTGCAGATGTCTTGAGAGGTACATACCAAATGGGGCATTGTATTCTATAATGGGTCTAATGAGGGATGAGTACAGTGGGACAATGACCTCCTTTTTTCTGGATGAAAAGCCCTTCGTGATGAGGTGTGCCACATAGAAGGATTTCCTGACTGTTGTGGCGATGTGGTTATCGAAGGTGAGACCACTGTCCACCTGTGTCCCTAAGTCTCTTATCACACTTTCTGTGTTTAGTGTACTGCCACCTATATGGTAATTCATGGATACATGTTTTTTCCCAAAGGGGATAACAATACATTTCTTGGCATTGAGCTTGAGCCCATGGCTCTGGCACCAAGCATCTGTTTCTGTAAGGTCCTTTTGTAGAGTATCCACATCATTTGGGGATTCAATAATGGCTCCCAGTTTGCAGTCATCTGCAAACTTTGTTAGCCAGAGTCCCTTAGTGTTGACCTGTACTTCAGAGAAGTAGATGCCAAACAAGAGTGGCCCAGGACTGAACCCTGAGGTACTCCACTTGTCACTTGTCTGGAGCTGGATTTGGAGTCGGCTACTTTTACAGTGTGGGTTCTATCAGTAAGCCATTTAGCAACCCATTGGGTGACATAGGGATTAATGCCCAACTTAGTAAGTTTATCTATGATTTCAGAGTGGGGATGGTGTCAAAGGCCTTGGCAAGGTCTAGATAGGCTGTGTGGACCACCTTACCCTTGTCCATGGCTCTGGAGACTGATTCAAAGAAGTCAATCTGGTTCAGGAGACAAGATCGCCCTTCACAAACCCAAACTGGGTGGGGTCCAGTGTTTGAAGGTTGCCAATGTCTTTGTTTATAAGTTCCATGATAATACGCTCCATGGCCTTGCAGATAAGGCTTGTCAGACTGATGGGATGGTTGTGGATTGGGATAACTGTAGCTCTGCGCCACTCAGTGGGCACGAAACCTGAGGTGAGGCTATGATTAAACATGACACTTAGGTGAGGTGCCAGTTCATATTGTAGTTCATGTAGTACACATCCCGGGATGTCATCTGGTCCCATGGATGCTGTATTCTTGGCTTTAGAGAGTGCGTTTTGTACCTGTGTGGCCATTATTACTGGAATTTGGCAATCTTCGCGTATCGAGATGGGCCATTTAGGGGTGAGAGGGGTGAAGTTGGCACTGAATCGATCTGCCAGGATATTGGCAATATCCTTCGGATCAGTATATTTAATGCCATTCTGTTTTAGCTCAGAGCAGATCTGAGCATTGCCATTTAGATTCTTGACATAGTTATAGAATGCTTTGTGGCTGTCTTTGGAATCTTTGGCAATTTTATTTTCGTAACTAGCTTTGGAGGATTTTATGAGGCATCTCAGTTTCTTACTGAGGCTAGTAAGGGAGTTTTTTGCAACCTGGGATTTTCCTCTTTTCTGCAAAAGTTTCTTCCTTTTGTTGTAAAGTTTGTTTATGGCAGGGGACCACCAGATTTGCTTCCTTTTTTTGGATGAGAGCATTTTGGTTCTATTTGGGATGGCACGATTCATGCATGAGTGGATGTGCTCGTACAGTGCCTTAGTGTAGGATTCAGCAGTTGAACTTTCAGTTCCCGTCTGCATGGGTGTCACGAAGTTTGTCACTTCTGACTTGAGTAGCATGAAGTTGGCTTTGGAGAAGTTTTTTATGGTGGTTTCTTTACTGGGGGGTGGGGGTGGGGGTTCTTTGGTGATTAAATGGCAGGCGAGTGGTGGAGGGTATTTCTTGGGGGAGAACTGGGGGTGACGGGAAGGTGAAATTCGAGATGATTTTTTTCTGGCCAGCAGATTTCCTATATCTTTCAGCAGAGCACAGGTGATGCCATCTACAACTAATTCCGTACATTGTTAGTTGTTGCCCTTTAGATAGCAGACATAACTGAAAAATGCCTTATGGTTATCCTTAGCTTTAGAGGATATTTTTACCTCAATGTCTGCTTTCAGAGACTTGACTAGTTTCCTGATTCATTTGTTTAGACTAATGAGGGACTTTTTGTTCTGTTGCGCACATTTCCTGTCACTTCCTTGACAGGATTTTCTTTCTTTTGTTGTACAACCTATTAACACCAGGGGTCCACCAGGGTGACATGTTTTTGTGGTTTGACCTGGGTTTATTCGGCCTGGTACTGCCATTTCATTGCAGTTGTTTATATTGTCATACAGGGCTTTTGTGTACACCTCTGCACAGGTTTCTGTGTTTTCTGGATTTGGGGGAGCTTGTAAATAAGTTATGCTGTCCCTTAATAGGGATAATTTACCTTAGGGAAGTTCAAGTTTTTGGGGTTAGGTGGGAGGACTAGTTTTACCTTTATTTCAGTGGAGCCCACTTTGTGATCTGATATTACCAGTGAGGACATCACATTAGGGGGACTGCAGCACTCTCCCATATTTGTGAGTACCATATCTAGGGTACTTGTTTCCCTATTGGGAGTGCAGACTAGCTGATCCAGGGCATTCGAATTTACAAAGTCAAGAAGTCTTTATGCCTGCATGTTAGTGGTTGTGTATACCTCCCAATTAATGGACAGGTAGTTAAAATCAACCATAAGTATGGTATGGGGCTGGATGGTGAGTGACTCTAGTAACTTTAGGTATGATGTATAGGTTTCCTGGTTCACAATGGGGGACCTGTAGCTAGCGAGAATATGGTAATGGATTTTTTCCATGGTTAGTTGGACATGGAGTAGCTCAAGCATGTCATATTATTTGACCAGCCTTGAAATGTGCTTGTCCTTTATGTTGATAGATACACCTCTGCCTTTTGCTCTTTCATGTTCAGTGGGTGGTCGGAATGTATGAAAGGCATTATAGCCATGCACTGCCTCAGTGTTTTCTGTGGCAGTGAACCATGTTTCAGTAACTGCACAGACATCATCATTCTCCAGGGTGAGGAGTTCTTCCTGGGAGTGCAATTTCTTGTTGAGGCTCCTAGCATTGAGTAATAACGCCTTTAGCTTGTCCCGAGTAGCTTTGGTTATGTTGGAAGGTTTGTCTGTTTGGCAATGCCTAAAAAGGCACTATAGAGGTGGATAATGTTTTGGCCAATATCCAAAAGCTTACAGGTGACAGGTGAAGACTATTCCTGGCAAAGCAGTGTGGCCCGTCAACCATGTCTTCCCAGGCTGACAAGTATTGGACCCCTTTGGAATGACACCAGTAGCTAAGCCAATTGTTACAGTTGATCATTTTCTGCTGGTACTGTGGCATCATCACTGGCAATGGTAGAACACTGCTGATTGCTAGTCTCCTACCTCCTGCGACACATACTCGGAGAGCTGAATCATGTCTCTCTTCATATAGTCCAAGGTGGTACATTCAGATCGTTCAGGCTCATATGGACTATGACTGAGTCATATTGGTATTAAGGGGTAAGTGACCTGAGTGCTTGCAAGATCTGGCGAATCCTGGCCCCTGACAGGCAACTAACTGCAACCTTCCCCTTATCCATCCTGGAAAGAAGAACATCAGTACATCTCACAATGGAGTCTCCCATAAATTAAAAATAATATAAACATTTGGCAAAACTGCTACCTACATTGTTACTAGCAATCACTGATAGTATTTCGCTCATCTCTGCTGGGGCTCTACCAGCTCCGTTTGCCCTATGGGCTCACTCCGCTTCCCTACCCTGCCCTCAATTCATACCCACCCCCACTATCTGTACATTTATTCATCCCCAACTCCTCCCACATCTCCTATCATCCAATTACACTACACCCCACCCACCACACACATTCCACATAAAACTCCCCACCCAACTTAAACAATGCCCCCTACCACATATCTACTAAACCTAACAGCCCTGCTAACAATCTTACACATCTCCATAACCCCTCCCATACCACACCTTCATATTACACAACCACTTTCCAACATACTTCCACACCACCCTTCACCTCCATAACTCCTGAACTCTACTCTTCTAACCCAACCCTATTATTCAAACACAAAATCCTACCTATCTCACCCTCACATATTACACCCATCCAACCTCACACCAACAAATCCACTCCCTACCATCGCTCAAACTCTCCATCTACATTAAACTAACTTATACTCATTCTCTACCGAATTTCCCTCTCACTCTCTGGTGACATCCATCCCAACCCTGGACCCACTACCTCCACACAAACCACTAATTCCCCTCCCACACACCCACAAAAACCCAAATCTATTCGCCTCACTACAGTCAATGCCCAAAGCCTCTGAAATACAATCCCTAACCTACATGCCTGGCTTTCCCACAACCACCCTGACATAGTAGCCGTCACACAGACCTAGCTTAAATCTGTCATAAAAGACAATGAAATTCTTCCACCAGGATACCAAATGACTCACAATGACAGACTTAACACAAAAGGTGGAGGTGTAACCATAAGCTACTCCTCCTCCTATACCATTACCCCATATACCAATCACATCCCAAGCTTTGCCAATGCTAAAAACAACTATAACTCTACTAAAAATGAATAATCACAAGTCCATATGCATAGCTGCCCTCTATATACCTCCAGGCAGTAATATCCTAATACTAGAAGATATCCTTTTCTGATTTTCCTCTAACATTAAAAATGCAACCTATATCCTAGGTGACAAGAACATTAACTGGGCCACTATAAACTCTCAAGCCCCATCTCACATAGTCAACCTATTCAACTTCACCCAACTAATAAACTCTCCTACCAGACCAAACAAAGATGGGGCCTCTGGCAACATCATTGACTGGATCTTAGCATTTCATCCCAACTTTATCTCAAATGCAGGAATTGTCCCAGACCCTCTCAGTGACCACCTGCCAGCCTTCGCTGACTGTCATTCCTCTCCTCATCAAAAGCAACATCACTACATTCAAACTCATAACCTCTCCTACTTCAACCCTCAAACTTTCTCCGAATATCTAAAACTTACTGACTGGAGCCCCCCGAAGAACTCTGCCCCTCCACAACACCATCACCTACTTCAGTGAAACTTTCTTAAACCTACTCAACAACCACTCTCCTCTAAGAACCAAACATGTCAAGACTAAAGCCTCTCCTTAACTATCAAAAGAAACTAAACTAACCATGCTCCAAAGAGACACAGAATGGAAGCAATACCAAAAAAAAAAACAAACAACCTAACTCCCTGCTTGAATTCAAACAACTCTGCAACTCCGTAAAAAAAACTAACTAGCGACTGCAAAGCATACTACTCCAAACTTCAGTCTGAACACTCAACCAACCCTAGAAAATTCTGGAACACCATCTCCTCCCTCCTCCAGCCAGGAAATAAAGATAACCCCTGTCCCAAACCCCAACCTCACCGATCTTGAAACTTCCACCCTATTCAACTCCTTCTTTGTGGATTGTATAGTTAAATTGTCCTCTTTCTTCCCTCATCCCCCACCTAATCCCAACCCCGCCTACCCCCATCCCTTTGATCTCATACTTCCTTACACCCCCTTCAACCTAAAACCCATCCTCACAAGTACAATAAAAAAATTACTCCTTCAACTTAAACCGTGCTGCAACACACCTGATAATCTATCATCAGCCTTCCTCAAAACATCTGCTGATAGCATTGCCTTCCCATTTCCATCTTAATAAACAGATCCATCCAAGAATCCTACTGTTCCTTCTATCTGGCGACTTGCATACATCATCCCACTCCATAAGGGAGGTAAAAACACTGACACCACCAATTACAGGCCTATTGCCATCCTTTCCTCACTCTCTAAAATCCTGGAAAAACTGTATCCATTCACATCTGATGCCATACCTAACACACAATAACCTTCTCACCCCCACTTCCACCCTGGCCATAGTGCCATGACTGCCCTCCTTTCCTTTCTCGACACCATTAACCAAGCATGTGACTCTGGCAAATTCATATCTACCCTGTTCCTAGACCTATCCAAAGCTTTTGACACAGCTGCCCACCCCTTACTCCTAGCTCAATTCCCCTCTCTCAACCTCTCTCCTTCCACCATAGCCTGGTTCTCCAGCTACCTCTCCGAACAACAACAAGCCGTACAATGGAAATCCTCAACCTCTCCCTTCCTACACACCCCCACTGGTGTGCCCCAAGGTTCTGTCCTAGGCCCTTTACTCTTCAATATATGTATTAACTATCACCACACCATCCCTGATTACTCACTAATCCAGTATGCTGACGATTCAACAATCATCTGCTCAGCATATTCCCCCTCTGACCTACTTCTAAAAACCCAATCAGCCTTCTCTAAAATTGAAACCTGAAAGCAGAACAATCACCTGGCCGTAAACGCAAGTAAAACTAAACTGATGATCTTTTCTCCCTCTAAAAACTCCCCTAGTGACAAAACCTCCTTCTCTATACTCAGCCAGAATAACATCCCCATTGAAATTGTATCCAATACTAAACTGCTCAGTGTTATCATTGATGAAAATGTAAAATTCAACACCCATATCCAAACTATCATAAAAAAAACCCCAGCAAAAACTAGGACTCCTGTAGAGACACAACCGCTATCTCACCCCCTCCACCAGAACCCCTCAGCCTCCTCCTACCTTCTCCCCACTCTCATGTATGGCGCCCCTCTGCTAACCAATCTCCAACTCGGCCTACTCCTGCTACAATAAAATAAGCAAATTTGCCGCAATTCAAAAAACTCATCCCACCATTGCCACTCTCTCCATACTCTGCAATGGCTCAAATAACCTAATTACCTGGACTTCCTCAAACTCACCACTACCCACAAGCTCATCTTCAAACCTTCCAGCTGCCCCTCTCTCACTACTGCCTTAACCTTTTATATTCCTAACCGCTCACTCAGATCAGAAAACCAAAACCTCCTACAAATCTACAAACCCTCACAACCCCCTGGCCACCTCCTGCTATCCTACTCCATATCTAAACTGTGGCACTCTCTCCCTCCCTCCCTTCACAATACTTCAAACCACACCAACTTCAAATCTCTCTTGTTCTCCCACCTATCTTCAAAATGGACATGCCCATGCAACTCTCCAACATAACTTCCCCCTCCACCTACTCTCATCTCCATTCCCTGCTACACCTACTTCTCATACCATTACTTTGTCCACTACTACACTCAATTAAACCACTCCCCCAGCTACACTCAGCTCCACCCCCTGCTACACCTACTTCTCATATCATTACTTTGTCCACTACTACACTCAATTAAACCACTCCCCCAGCTACACTCAGCTCCACCCCCTGCTACACCTACTTCTCATATCATTACTTTGTCCACTATTACACTCAATTAAACCAGTACTGGACAGCCTTCTCTTATATCAGTAAATGTATCTGACTTTGTACATACAAAATTTCCGACAATGTCCTATTATCTGTATTGCTTTGCATGATTGTATTATACCTCACATGTATTATGCTGTATTCCCAGTTTGATTAAGATGATTATACTGCTTTGTGTATGCTTGTAATTGTTCATTGGAGCTTTTCTCCCCAAGCATCCACTGAAAACGGGCTTTTCTTGGCCCAGTGGACTTCCCCGGTCACCAAACTGAAATAAATAAATAAAATAAAATATCAATGTGTAACTACATCTCTCACATACTGTATTTGTTTGAGAATTAACTGGTTGTCATTGTATATAAGGCAATTGTTACATTGCCTCGGGATACCGATGTCCACCAAGCTGGATGCAGTGATAGCATGAAAGTGCCTAGCCATGGTTGCAGGTCCTAATGTGTACTTAAAAGGATAGGAGTGGAGGGTGTTTGCAACTGGATGACGGAAGGGTGCTTACTTGGTGTAATCTGCAGCTAACCTAACCAGCAATGCTGCCCTGCACCAAATCAGATGCTCTCTGAGTAGCAATAGTTCTGGGTGCTACAATAAAGTAACTAGCACAGTAAACTTTCCTTTCACAGTATAAAGAAAATAAGCAATGTTTCCAGATGTTTGTATCTGTACAGGGCACTGGCAAAATTCTGTGCAAAAGTGTCAAATTTATACCAGTACTGGAAATACAGAAAACTGACTATTGAGCCTTCTGGCCAATAAAACAACTACAGTTACAGCCCTTTTCTGTGCTTCCCAACTCAGATATACCAGGTAGATGCCTACAGCCATTAGATGAATAATGTCAGTCTTTCTACTGTAAAAGCCCAGTGTCTAGGGTGAAATGCTTTGTAGAAATGAACTAAGAACCACTCAGTTGTGCAGAATTTCTAAATACACTAAAAACAAGGTAAACTTATTAATAAGCCCTCTAGCCAATAAAAGAAATACATGCAGGAATCTGAAGTGTGTTTCGCCAACATGTATGGACCAGGCTACCACCTTCTGCAGCTAGATGGAAAATCCTCTATCCTCTTGATGTAAAAACATAGAAAAGAGCTTGCTGGAGTATAAAAATAGACTACTGTATCCAACAGCTAGCCAGATAATGAATTCAGAGCACGTAAATCAGTAGAACAGACAATGAGAGGCAAAATGCACTTTTTAAATATAAATACAAGGGAAGGCAATACATAAGACAAGATGTAAACAGCAGTGTACATAGGAAAAAGCTTACAAGCCTTAATTTACAGTAAAGGTAGGCATCTTAAAATCACCAAGATTAAAAAGCCCATCAAGGAATGGGAAATAATTAGCAGGGAGTCACCAACAGTGCTTGTAATCTTTGCAGGTCTTGAGTCTTATCAGAAAAGACAAAAACCCAGAAATTCTCTGTATCACTCAAGAAACAAATTGACTAATGGAAACAAAATGTGAAATGTGTAGCCTAGGTAATTTAAGTGTCTATCTGCCACAAAGAACAAAAACACCAGGCCAAGCAGAGTTCTTAAAACAGGAAACAAAATGGAGCAGATAAAACAGAAAGCAGTTCTATCACTTCAAGCAATAATTTTCAAAAGTATGACAGTACAAAGTTTCCTGCTACATATTCTACACAAATGATTAAAAGCACAATTCACAGCAATAAATCTCTGACAAAGGAAAAAGAAACTCTTGAATATGACTGGAAAATGGAACCAAAGAATGCTATGGAGGGGGACCAGTCAAACAATGACAGGAAAGTAAAAGGAATCCATCTAAAGCCTAATGTTGCTACCATATTAACTGATTTTAAGTTATTCCTTACAAAGTTGAATTTTAAGGTCATGTTTGACAATGATATTAAAACAACAGAAGGAATTCAATATTGCGAGTACGTATAATCCACTCCTACATCCATTATTCTTAACTTATGAAAAGGTTTGTGAAATGGATTTTAGGGAACAGATTTTTAACAAGAATAGGAGACCCAAGACTGTTTTTAATTTGTGTAAAGAACAAACGGAGGTGTTGCAATTACTTAGAAGTCAGCATGTTAGAGTTATGAAACCAGACAAAAGGGGTGGGGCTGTACTCATGGATTTGGCGGACCATAATGTTAAGGTAATGTGCTTGCTTGAAACAGATACTTAGAGGAAGTATCCTTAAGTGAAGTAAATGGTGCTAATAGGAAAATGTATGCTAATCTGAACAATATATTTATTGATACCTGGATTTGTATTAAATTATTTTTACCACAGTAACCCCACTATACCAGTTATCTTTGGGGTACCTAAAATACATAAAAACTTGTATAGGTTCATAGGTTCATAGGTTCGTACTAGGCTATCTGCCCTAGGGCATTTATAAGCCTAGCCAGAGTGTATGTGGCTTACACCACCCCTTAGGATGAGAATACTACGCCCTTTTAGGGTTTAGTTTACTATTTCTCTGTCTAGTAGTGACACAGAGATGACCCCCGGGGTAAACCTACGATCTCCCATCCACTCGTCGAGATTTCTCTTGAATAGAGTCAGTGAGGGGCTCTGACTAACATGGACTGGGATTCTGTTCCAGAGTGTAGGGAGCCTCTCGGTTATGAATCTGTCCCTCCAGCACGTTCTATTTATTTCTGTGTTGAGGTTTAAGTCACTTGTTCTCGTGGCTCTGATGGATTTGGATTTTCTAAGGAGGAGCATGTCCATTAATTCAGGATTGGACATGGACTTGTACGTCAGGCACAGATCACCTCTGAGTAGGTGGTATGCGACTGAATAGAGCTGGAGTTTTTTCAGTCGGGCAGCATATGACATATGTTTAAGACCCTTTATCCTCTTGGTGAGGAACTTTTGGGGTCTTTCCAACTGCTGCAGGTGTCGGGTGAGATACATCCCAAATGGGGCATTGTACTCAATCATTGGCCTGATAAGAGAAGAGTACAGGGGCACAATGACCTCTCTTGATCTAGATGTGAAACCCTTCATGATAAGGTGGGCAATATAGAAGGTCTTCCTAACCTCTAAGTATCTGTATGATCCACCTTTATGCCCCACAGATGACGGGAGAAACTCCATTACATCAGCATGTGCAAAGTAATTGGATACTAAACTGAAGCAATATTTGGTAGATAAAGTAAGAGTTTATAGAGATTCCTGGGATTTTTTTAGGTAAGGTAAACAGTATTAACTTTGATTCTAATGACATTTTAAACACCACAGACGTGAAAGATTTATATACCTCAGGCACTGGGTACCCAATGCGTATGTGATTATTTAGAAGCTAAACGGGTACCACAGGAACAAGTTAATTTAACAGAAGACCTATTGGAGCTGATATTAAACAATAAGTTCATCGCCTTTGAGGATAAATATTACTTGCAAAAGAAAGGAGTGGTGATGGGTTCCCCTTGTGATGCAGCTTTCATGAATACTGTAATGGCACATTGAGAGCGTAAGATTTTGGCTGGGTCCCAGTTGTATAACTCCTTCTGGTTATATGCCCAGTTTTGGATGACATTTGTATCATCTGGAAGGGTACCAAGGAGGAATTGGATAATTTTTTTATCTTATATTAATAATGCACCTGGACTTTTAGGTTTTACCACGTAATGGACTAAGAGAAAATAGCCTATTTAGATGTTCTGTTAGTTAAGGATATCTATAACAAGGGGTATGTTTCCCGAATCCATTAGAAAAGTACCTACTCTAATCGTTTTTTACAATTCTCTAGTTCCCACCTCCACCATCAAAAAACAGCTGTAGTCAAATGGCAATTAGTCCAAGTGGCTAGAATGGTGTCACTAAAGGATGATTTTTTTGGTGGAATGTCATATAATGGTGGGGATGTTTGAGAGTAGAGGTTATCCCAGGGAGGTCTTAAATGAATTATTAACCGAAGTTATTAGTAAGAGGGAACATGGGTATGTTAAACCTATCCTAGGTGTGGATAGAAATGGAGTGGTATCTCCTCCAACTACCGAATTGCCCGTATGGGACTACTTCCATCACCTGGTACAGGTGTGGAGGGTACTGCTGAAGAAGGGGCAAGTAGTGCTGAGATAAGTTACGAAACCAGTTTTATTACAACGTATTTTAGAGGAATCCAGACCTTGAAATGGATTCTTAATAAGAACTGGGACATTTTAATAGACAGTAGTTTATTCCGGGTTAAAATAGTGGAACAACCTGTTGCGGTTTATTGCAGAGGAAAAATATCTGAAATATACTTTGGAAAGGAAGGAATATGCTGTAAGCAAAAGTAAATTTTATAAGGGCATGAACAAATGTGGTGGGTGTCATTTTTGTAAATGTGTCAAGGAACGGAAAGACTTTATGGTCCGTCGTAACCAATTTAAGATACTTGCAAATTTTAATTGTGAATCTATGGGGGTAGTCTATTTGGCTCAATGTGAAGTGTGCCTTGGTTTTTATGTGGGGAAGACGGACTGGAAAGTGAAAGAATGTACTTACGAAAATGAGTATAATATCAACAAATGCATTATGACAAATGTTCTTGCTAAACATGTTTGTGATTCTCCAGGACACCATTTTGAGTATGCAGTTATTGACCAGGTCAATTTAGACCACTGGGGTGGAACTAGTAGCCTATTACTGGAGAAGGAAATGTCATGGCAAATGGTACTGGATGCTAGTAGATGGCCTGGGCTCAATGAATATATTTCTATTGCTTGTATTTTAAAGCTTAAAGCACTGAATTGACAGATGGAATAATTTTATTGAATTTTTGTTTTAACTAGTTTACACTTATTTATATTTATTTATATACCATGACATTAACTAGTATATGCGTTTTATATATATATATATATATATATATATATATATATATATATATATATATATTTATATATATATTTTTTTAATGTATTTTATGCAACTAGTAACCAGACTAACCTGACTGTACTTGCTCTCTTTATCTTGGAAGCTAAGCAGGGTGGGGCTGGTTAGCGCTAGGATGGGAGCCCGTCTGGAATATCAGTTGCTGTAAGCTTAAGTATTTAACATTTTAAACATTTAAAAATTTTAAACATTTAAGTATTTATAAATAAAGTACCGCGCCGGTACCGCGTCAATAGACTGGCGCCAGTAATTATGACAGGTTGCCGATGACCGACGCTTTCATTTCCTCAGGTCGGCGAAAACCCAGATGTCAGAAGACCCAAAAGACAAGTCCAGCAACAACCTGACAAAAAACATGTACAATGTAAAGTAAATATATACAAAACCCTAAGCATGTAAACTCACCTACACAACCACCCTGAAACACAGTAGAAGGAGAAAATAGCAAGAAAGTAAAGGGGAGGTACAATATATACATTGGCATTAACCTTGGTAAGCTGTATGTTCTTCGCCTTCAGAATCCTCCAGACACTGACTTAAGGGTAGAATCCCAAAGTAGAGGTGGTAAGGGAGGCTGGCAATTATAAAACAGCAGGAGCTGACAACCAGCCTTGTAAAACAGCTTTCGTGGCTTGGTGAGCTCTGACAGAGAGAGTATACTGAGCAGAAGATAATGCTGCTGCCTCCAGAATATCTGAAGAACAAGTAGCCAACTCCAGCTGTTCCTTATGCAGTAGCCCTTAGAAAATGAGCTGAAGTGGCAGTAGCCCTAGTAATGCCAGGCCTCTAATAAGTAAATGCCTCTTGCCATAGAATCCACCTAAAATGTAATGCAAAGCCATGTTACCTAGAAATAGTTTGAGAATAGAACAATTGGTGGGGCACAAGTAGTTGCCCAAAAATCTTTAGTCAAGTAACTGCTGAGACTAATTACCTGTGCAGTCCTGCTCAACTACAGGAAATGCTTCGTGTACATCTAAAGTGTAGCAAAATCTTTTCCCTAAAGCAATAGTTTGGTGCAAAAACGTGAGGCAATGAATAAGGCCAGGCAAGTCACACCAGTTGTAACCTTAGGCATACCTTAAGGAAAAGCACGATCTGGGCCCTGTCCCTATGGAAAATCAAAGGGCTCTTTACACATCCTTCCCTGCAATCAGACATAGCCAACAAAGTAAGCAAAACAGAAAAGCAGTCTCCATGACAAGCTGAAGCTTCAAGGCTTGTATTACTGCCAGAGAGAGGTTGTAGAGCAAGTTTTTCCAACACAAAATAATAGTAGATCCCAAGCAGGGTTCCATGACCGGGTCTTATATTCTTTGCCCTCTGCAAAAAAAAATAAAAACAAAGGATGTCAAACAAAGGCTGGTCATCCCAAAGCAGAGCTGAAATTGCTGCAGCAAGAATCTTTATGGTTTGTCCACAAAACCTTGTCCAATAATTCAGCCAGATATTGAAGAGGCTCACTCAAATTAAATTTCTGAATTTCCAAATTAAAATGTGATGAAATAAAATCTCTTCCATCTTGTTCAACTGACACTCTCCTAGTACTAGGCCTCTAGCTAAACTTAACTCCATGAAAAAGAGACCCTACCAGCTGAGACCTAAGAATATTCCAAGCTGTGAGATGAAGTCTGTGAGATGAAGAGATGGAAGCTTGACCCTTCTGAGATGACCGCCCTTCTGAGATAACAGATGAGGAATAGACCTACTTTGCAACAAGAAGCTTCTTTACAAGACTCCTTAGCCAGTGGGTACCAGTGTAAGCGGTCCTTGGCCTGGCTGGTCTGACCTCATCCTTGGCCTGTAAAGAAGGACCTGAGTTGCCATTTTGAAGAAGAGGTAGAGGTGGAAATGAATAGACCAGGAAGGTTTTTCCAACTGAAAGACACCACATCTTTGTTCCATCTGTTGCGTCTGGTGGTTTTGTGCTCTGGTTTGGCAGCTGGTGAACTAGTGAGCAGCGAATCACTCTATGTCTGGTGTCTCTATGACACTCAATATTTCTGAAATTAAGATCCATCCAGTTTGCACTCGTAGATGTATGATGGAGTTGTTTGCTACATCTCGCTAGGGAGTTAACATGAAGAGCAGAAAGAAGGTTGATTCGCAGATCCAGTTGCAATCATTAACTGCCTGCATAAAATCATTGCTTGCCTGGCAAGAGCTTTGTCCCATGTTCCCCATTTTGTTGATGTACCTGTTCTCCCAGTTGTGTTGTCTGTCAGAGCCAACACCTGCCCTGGAAGAAGTAACTCTCGAACGCCTAATCACAACAATGACGGACTGCTAACATCTCCTTGTGTCTGATATGTAGATGCTGTAGTCTGGCAGGCCACTGTCTTGTATCCACTGCTGGTGATAGTGTCATTCCTGGCTAAAAGTGGCCTCTCCATTCTGTCGCTAAAATCTGACTCTTCCCTTTGTTAGGTGCGAGAGTCCCTTGTCGAAGTGACATTCTGAGCTAACCACAAGAATTCTGAATGACAGTGTCCATTAGAATTGGGCATGCGTCCAGCATACCACAGTGCTGTCCATATATTCTTTGAGATACTATTGCAGCTTCCCTATGACAGTTTCAAGACGGGAAGCACCTGAATAATAAAATGCCATGAACCCTAATCAGCTTAACGGACTCCCTGCAGGCATTGGGGACTGATAGAGCTTTGACAGAGTAAAGTGACAGGACTCTTTTGTCTGTCGGGCTGCCATCTGGTTGCTGTATTTAGTCTCATTCCCAGAAAAGCACATGTCTTGAGAGGTATGTCTTTGGACTTTATTTCATTCACAGGCTACCCTAGGCATCTTAGCACTAGAATGACATAGAATTGATAGGGTAGAAGTGTCTTTCTGAGCCAGAATCAGGATACGCCCCCAAGTAAGGATAAATTTGAATGCCCAGCTCTGCTGTGCTTGGTCACTGAGCCAGAACCTTGTGAATATCAATGGCGCACAGCCAAAGGGCAATGCAGAGAACTGATAATGAAAATTCCAGTTCAAACCAAGAGATACTGTAACTTAGCTCTATAAATACAGCGAAGTTTCCTTGAGATCCAAAGAAGACGATCCAGTGATCCTCCAGTTGCAGAGGTCCTTATTGCTGTAATCAGCCAACATCTTGAACTTGGGAATCTTGGGATAATCCAGTGATATAGATAGTGATAAAATTATTCCAAACGTTCCCTTCTTTGGTCGTCTTCTCTTTGCTAGAATAAACCAAGAGAATAAAATCACAGGGACTGGCTGAAACACCCCTATCTGGAGTAACCCCCCTACTTGCTTGTGAGCCTCTTTCTATGGAGGAGGAACATCTTTAATGCCTTTGAAAGGGGGGCAACCTGTGGAAGGGGCATTGTGTGGAAATAAAATCTGCATCCAGCACTCCATCTGTCAGCAGTGACAAATCTGTCTTTGGGGGAAAAGAGACAATCTTCCTTGACAGGAGCTGCCTCCCGAGAGTCCACCCAGGCTGAAAAGCTGATTGGTTCTATAAATGGAAGCAAGAGCCCCTGCTCCTCACCAGAAGTCTGACGCCTCCCCAGAAACTGTCCGACGAAATTAAACGAACTTTGAGCTAAAACCTACCATCGCCTAGACCTACCCACCTAGACTCCTAACCATAAGCAGGGATATGTCCACTCCTTAGCAGGCCCCACCCTACTAAACTTTTCTATTTCTACCTGCAGGCGGGGCTTTAACAAAGGATATAGACTTAGCAAAGTCCCTCCATTTCCTTTAAAACTGCTTCCACACTAAAACCAAACAATTACCGTGGACTGCAAAGGAGTATCCAAAATCCTGGTCTTAAAATGTTCAGCTAAATTCCGTTGATCCTTCAACCATGCACTGCAACCATGCAAACCTGTAAAGTAGCAGCCACCCTCGAGGAAGCCTGGACAAGCATCAAACCACATCAAAAAGAATAAGCTTTACCCACTTGTTCAGACACATGAACCACAAATCCAGCAATTTCATGACTACGACTCTTTACCTTCCTCACAAACCCTTAATTTCAATTTTTTCAAGGAGATATTCTGATATTTCAGCATATAGCATTGACAATTCAACTTCATGGCCAGAGTGTTAGGCATGCATAGTATCTCTTTCCCACCCCCACAAAGCCCCCTTGCCTCCTCCTTATACAGAGGCACAGGATTTTAACCACAGCAAGCTTTAACACCTTTAGGCCCCTGTTTTTACAGGCTTACTATTCTGGCCCCTTAAACAAATACTTATGAGCTTCCGGCACCCTATAATACCTATCAGGGCTCAGGAGGAAGAGGAGCAGGAGGAATCCAATCAGCAGGAGAAGAAGCTGCTCCACATCCTCCAAATCAGACATTTCTGACAGGAGGAATAGCTATGGCCTAAACAAGGCAAAACACAGCCCCTGCCCTTTCGAGTGGGAGTAATCTTGGCCTTCCCATTTAAAGTGCTCCCCAGGAGAGAGTGAGTTTCTGAAAATGAAAAATCCTCAGGAGGAAGAGAAGTTTTGAAGGAGTGGATCCATCCACAAATAGAATAAGTATGAGTAATTGCAAGTTGCAGTCTTGAGACTCTTGAAGCTCAGAACACTGAACTTCAAGTTCAAAAATTGACTGGTTCCTGTTCCACCCTTATCAGGTGGGGCATGGGACCCAGAACCCTAATCAGATAAATCAACCTTCTGCCATTAAGTATTATGTATGCTCTTGTAAGTACAGGAAATGCTAGGAGAAGCCCCAAGCCCTATTTGGGAGAAGCCACTTCAACTCTAAAAGAAGCTTTGGCAAACAGTTTGAGGAGGCCTCTAACTTGGAAGGGAAGAGAGATAGAAGAACATGAGAAGCCCCCAGCCCCCCCAGCTCTCCTGACCTCCACAGAGTACATCCTGTACATCTGCCTGAGACTCCATAGAGACTCCTGGCAAAAACCTCTCAACCCTGAGCTCCTGAGTAAAGGACCGACGTCCGACTGACTGGTTCCTCACCAGCCACCCCTAGACTTTTGTGTTTTGTCCTGCTGCATAGAGGATGAAGAGCATCGGAGCATCCTCTATAATAGTATAATTAACAAGCTTCCCAAACACTAACTCTCAACTTAACTAAATCTCTCATTAAAGAATCTAGCACAAGGTAGCACAAGAACAACAACGCACAACGCAGGTGGTGCTCAGGTAACAAACAAAGTATGAGTATGATAATCCCGTATCCTATCTGCTTCCCACAAATACAGTTATTATTTTTTCTTCCGACACGTTAAATACTGAGGCGAGAAAAAAAAAAATGTTCTTTCTCTAACCCGCTTTTAGCCAACTCTGTATTCGGTCTGAACTCCTCTCTCGGAAAGGAAAATCTCGAACCTGCAGCTCGCAGAAAATTTGCTTCTGCATCGACCAGCGGCAAAAAGACCGAAAAAATGACGCCGGTCATGCTGCGATTAGTACCCTGGACGCGTAATGTCTAAGGCGCCATATGATGACATCTTGTAGCCTTATAATTTGGTATTATTCGGGCTGGGACGCGGACTATACCCAATTGTCAGGACTGCAGCAAGGGAAGACGAAGAACATTTAAATATTTCTATTGCCCTTTTTATCAACTATTTTGATTTTCAGGCTTGTTATTAGAAATGAGTTGTGTGTTCCTATATTGGTATTAAGCATTTTATATGCTATATCTATATTTTAAATATTTTTGCATGGTGAATACTGATTAAAAGGAATGTGCTACTTTAAGGAAGGGTGTGTGTGTGTGTGTGTGTGTGTGTGTGTGTGTGTGTGTGTGTGTGTGTGTGTGTGTGTGTGTGCATGGCTTGACCAATGGGGCTACTTTTGAGTGTATTTAAACAGAGCAAACAAATAGGATTATCTGATGAAGTTCATAAGAAGTGAATGAAAGTGCTAATCTTTTTTATTTTGTGTTTATTAAAGTTCAATAAATTGTAGTTTTACTGTGGATCCACCAGAGCCAGCTTTTGCTTGGACTTTGTTTGTAGATGGTCTTTGTGTTTAATTAACAACAAAGTTGCCCATCTCCATGCCCTTGTAGATTTTCACTCCTTTGACATCCTCTGTCTTACAGAAACCTGGTTAAAACCCACAACAAAGGATAATGAAATTATCCCCCCAGGGTATAATATACTAAGACTCGATAGAGTAAAATGCAAAGGAGGTGGAGTAGCCTTACTGTTCAAAAATGACCTACACATCTCCTCTATACCTTATAACCCACCTGAAAATAGTAAAGTTGAACTCTTAATCACCAAATTCCAACTCAATTCTAACAAAGCCCTATATATAATCTGCATCTACCTACCACCAGGCAATAACACTGCTACAATAGAGGATACCCTATGTTGGTTATCTACTACTTTTCCACAAGAAACTATTATTCTAGGAGATGTCAACACTGACTGGAATAGTATAAATGCAGACAATCCTTCCTCTCACATTAATCTGCATGGCTTTTATCAAACCATCTCTACCACCACTAGAATTAACACACCTAATAATAAAGAAACTATACTAGATTGGATACTAATCAATAAACAAGAACATAGTTATAAAGTAGAGACCCTACCTGATGATGTCAGTGACCACATGCTCACCTACATCATTAGACAAAGGCATGACACTACAAATGCCCCCTACTATAGGACCTTTCGATCTAAGAAAAATTTTCAGCCTGCACTATTTCAAACAGAACTTAGTGCCTGTGACAGGAACCCTCTAAAAACTCTCCCTCTTGAAGAAGCTGCTAAATATTTCAACAACAAATTCTTAACAATCCTTGACAGACATGCACCTAAACGATCCATTAGAACAAAATCCAAACCTGCCCCATGGCTCTCAAAAGATACTAGATAAAAAATGTTACTTAGAAATAAGTCCTGGACTAAGTGGAGAGCAACCAGAAATACCCCAGATCAACAAACCTTTAGACAGTTGAGAAATGCTACAAAAAAAGCAGTTCTCTCTGATAAAAAAGCTACTTTTGCAAACTGCAGCAAAATCACCACACTAATCCACAAAAGTTCTGGGCAAGCATAAATAACCTCCTTCACCCTGGCCAATCTAGCACTCCTGCCCCTCTAGGGTCAGAAAACAATACCTCCCATCAAACTGCCAATACCTTTAACACTTTCTTCACAAATACCATACAATCTCTAGCCAACCAACTAGCAACAGATAACTCTGATCTAACTAACTCCTTACCTCATACTCAGCCTACATTCCAACTAAAACCCATCCCTACCTCCTACATCTATAAACTTATCTACAAACTCAAACCTTGTACCCCCTCAGCCGATAACTTACCATCTGAATACCTTCAGCAAGCTGCCAAAGTAGTCATCTATCCTATATCCATCCTGATTAACCGTACCGTAACTGAAGGAACCATTCCAGATCTCTGGAAAATCTCTCATATTATTCCCTTACACAAAGGAGGTAACGCTACTGACTATTCTAACTACAGGCCTACAGCCCTCCTTTCTCCAATAGCCAAAATTATGGAAAAATGTATTCACCAACAGCTTATGAATCACTTACTGAAACATAACATTCTAGCTAACTGTCAGCATGGTTTCAGGCCTTATCATAGTACCACCTCAGCTCTCATATCCTTCACCAACACCATTAATAATAACCGCAATAATAACAGCCTCTCATCAGCACTCTTTCATGACCTGTCTAAAGCCTTTGATATGGTTAACCATCGCCTTCTCTTGACACCAAAGCAATTCTCTGGTTTAAGTCCTATCTTAGTAATAGACAGCAAGCAGTCCTTTGGGACAATCAACTATCTTCTCACCTTCCCATTTCCCTAGGAGTCCCTCAAGGATCCATTCTTGGTCCACTCCTATTCTCATTATTCATCAATGACCCTCAAATAGCCATTCCTCTAACCACCTGTATTCAATATGCTGATGATTCTACAATCATATGCTCTGCCAGCTCTATATCTGAACTTCAGTCTTTAGCCCAAACAGCTTTTAACACTGTAGAGTCATGGTTCTCTAGACGGTGCCTTCTTTTGAACACAAAAAAGACCAAGCTACTATTGTTTACACCAAACAGTAAGTCCCCCCCCCCCCCATAGATTTCTCCATTCAATCTAGCAATGGTACCCTTATATCCCCAGACTTTTCCACCAAACTATTAGGAATTACAATTGATAATAATCTCACCTTTGACATTCACATTAATAACACTATTAAATCTGTTAATAAAGAACTGGGCTCCCTATATAGGATAAAACCTTTCTTGACTCCAATTGCCAGAAAGACTATTGCCCACTCCCACCTAATTTCAACTCTTCTGTATGCAGCTCCCATATATACTAATCTAAAAAAAAGTAATCTTACCAAACTATCCAACTCCTATAATAGTAATGCTAGATTTGCCACTGGAAACCCATATAGAACTCACCATTGTCATAACCTTCATCAACTAGTCTGGCTGGAACTAAAAAACCTTCTGATACTTTCCCAACTTACCATCACTCATAAAATTTTTTATCAACCTAATAATACACCAGTACTAAACAACCTTATATCACCCTATAGGAATCTTGAGTCCTTACGCTCCTCCAATAAACTACTTACTAGGACCACCAAGTCAAACAACTTAGCTGGTGACTCACTATTCTCAAATACCGTGGGAAAACAATGGAACCTCTTTCCCTCTGACCTTACCACACTTTCATCCCTCTATCTCTTCAAGCAAAGTCTTAAGGCATACCTCAAAAATCACTGGCTATGCCCTTGCTGTTACCCAGACTGATCCTCTGGACTTCTCATTGTCTCTCTTGGCCTCCCACTCTCCTACTCTTTCCTATTTTCTCCCCTAAATTAGAAGGTACTTAAGTAATCTCTACTGCTTGACAACAATTAGATATCTTGTCTGCTGAGCTATCAATGTACCCTGTTGGTAGTATTCCCTGCCTCTTGATTAATATACCCTCCTTTTTTTTCTAATAATATGTCTAGCATATAATCCTTAAGAAAAGTAACTGTCTGCATAAACTAGATTTACCAAAGTTTTAAAGGTATTTTCTAATAATGTCTTGGGATTGCCTTAGACTTACATGCTGTAAAATGTTCTGTAAATGTATGATGTATCCAGTATAGTATGTCTTTTTGTCTTCCTAGCATTTATAGCTAATTCCTTTTTGTCTATTTTAAACCTTTTGGTGTGGTGGTGGTATGTTTTACAATTGGAGCTTTTCTCCTCGGGCCTCTGCTGAAAATGGAAATATATCCAGCTGGACTAGCCCGGTTAACAAATGTTAAATAAATAAAAATACATAAATAAAATAAAAAATTCAGAAAGGCAGAGTCACAAGATCATACACAAGAAAGGCCAACATGCAATTATGGTAGATTTTCTCCTAGTAAAGAAAGAATCAGACACTGCAAAGTCATGCCCAGTGAAACAATCGGTCCACAGCACAAAACCAGTGGTGGTCACAATCAGCTGCAAGCAGTGGTCAGAGAAGGCTCTAAGGTTAACAGATACTAAGTTGAAAAGCAGGAAATTTACTGGAGTCAAATCAGAAGGGTTCAAGGAAACACTCCAGCCTCTTGCACTGCAGGAAGAAGAGGAAACAGGTGGAGTAGAAGAAAGGCGACATGTTAAAAAAAAGTGTTAAGACTACAGAACATGCAGCTAAGCCACGTACAGAAATAAGGTAAATAATGAAAGCTGTTAGTGGAATGCAGAAGTCCAGGAAGTTATTAAAAGAAAGCAGTAGGGCAAGAAAACTGGTTAAATAACAAAGAGGCTAAGCGGGCACACACAATAGCAAAAAACAGTTAAGCAGTTAACTCAGAGCATTGAGGTCATGAGCTACTAACAAGCTACTTCCTGGGATACAGTGTTTTGGGTTCCTTTGGGTCAACTGGGTTGCTTTGGGTCAACTGGAAATTTGGGTTAGGCTTATTAATGGTCTTCTGAACTGCATGCCTAGCTAACTACCTATGAACCTATGAAGAAGGCATCAGAGGCAGTCTACCAGCCACTGGAAAACGACAGCAGATGGCACAAAGAAACTACTGTGTTGTACGGTAAAGACAGAATAACAATGAAAATAGTCATCAGTCACCCTTCATAAGGGATGCCACCGATAACCTGTCCACAGGTCATCAAAGGTACAAGAAAGAAGTATTTCCAGCAGCTTCCGAATGAAGAAAACCCGACAGAAGCCATACTGCCTCAGATAAAATCTATGCTGAAAGAAGAAGCCCACCATAGAAGAAGCAAGAACAGCAATAAGGAAAATGAAGTCAGAGAAACAGCAGGCTCCGACAAGGCCACAACACATATTATTAACATGTTGGATAAGTTGTAGGTGAAATGTGAGGGTATTCACAGCAGTACAGAGAGAAAGGTGCACCCCAGATGACAGGGCCAGTATACAGGAACAAAGGGGACATGCACACCTAATGGCAGCGAAAAGGCATCAAACTCTGTCATACACTGCACGAACGTTTTGGACAGGGTGGCTGACAAATGAATACACACCGTAACAGAAAATAAGGCAGGAGATGAGCACTTTAGATTCAGATCAGGATGCAATACAACTGATCTGATGGTTGAAGCAAGACAGACAGTTGATGAGAAAACAGTCCAACCGGGCATTTCTAGACTTGGAGAAAGCATATGGCAAGGCCCCGGTAAAGCTAATTTGGGCAGTCCTGTGACTGTTCCAACTCATGGAAATATTAGAAGAGTTAATGCAGGCTATGTACAAGGGCCCAATAACTGAAGTGTGAACTGTATTCAGAGTCACAGAAGGCTTTTCTAGGGGAGTGGATGTGCATCAGGGTTCAGCTCTGAGCCCCCTGCTGTTCATACCAGTTATGGGCTAAAGTGGCATACAGGTCAGAGGGGACAGAAAAACAAAGCTGCTGTATGCAGACAATATGTCATTACAAACACAACCTGAACAGGAACTTCAGCAAATGACAGGGTAATGGAATGCAAAACTGAGGATACACAAGATGTAATTTAATACAGACAAGACAGTGGTGATAGCAGCAAACTGGTAATCAAAAGAAGCTGGAAGCTGAGAAAGTAGGGAAATAGTGGAAAAGATTAACAGCTGCAAATGTCTGGGAGGGATGGTTGAGGAGAAGGGAAGTCTGAATGAGGAGGTCAAAGCTATAATCAGAGGGGTTGCAACCAGCTGGCCCAAACGTCAAGGGCAGTGTGTGACAGAAAAATTCCAAGGAAACTGAAATGTAAGGTGTACTAAAGAATAATGTGATCAGTACACCTGTAAGGTACTGACACCTGGAGAGTAAAGGCAGAGCAGCTAAGGAAGCTACAGATGTTGCAGATGAAGTGCCCGAGATGGGTGGTAGGATGCACACTGTGGGACAGATGAAGACATAAGGACATCAGAACAGAAGCCAAAGTAGCTCCAACTGTAGAAAAAGTCAAACAGAACAGATTATGGTAGTCTGTACATGTGTACAGGAAAGCAGAAGATGACTTTGTGAAGATGCTTTGGGAGAATCAGGAAGTAGGTAAGAGAACATGAGGGCATCCAGCAAAGAGATGAGCAGATAATGTTAGAGAACACCTGTATCAGTCAAGCATGACTTCTGAAGAAGGTATGAGAGTGGTATACAATCGACAGAGATAGTGACAGTTGATGTGACACCCCAACCTCATGCAGAAAATGCAAAAAATGGGGTTGATGATGACAGAGTGCACTGTAATGAGAACATTTACTGTAGCGACATCTATCATTCCAATTTTCTACTTTTTTAACCTTGGTAAGCACTGCAAAACTTTACTTTATGTGTAACTGAAAAGTGTTATTAACTGTCAGCTACTGCCTTATAATACCTTTTGTGTACATTTTATCAGAACTGTGTGTCCCTGGTCTGGATTTTGGTTTTGTGTACATTTTGTTACCGGCACTGTATATGTCCCCGGTCTGGATTTTGGTTGAAAAGGCTCAGAGCCAGTTCACTTATCGGGTCAAACAAAAATAAATAAATAAATAAATACATACATACATACACACATACATATATACACCAATTTACCTTTTGCCATCACACACCTTGATTTGTATTAGCAATCGCCCCTTGCACAGCATTTTAAATTACATTTGAATGTTAAATTTGAAACAGCATCTTCTTTAGTGCATTTTTTTCTGATTCAGAACTGTAGTTGCATTCTCTACCTAGATATAAAATATTGTATTGCTCCATGGCTAAAATCAGTAACTTGCCCAAATCCTTTCTTTTCTTAAAAGGTCTGGGACACAGTTTGACACCCCTTTATAGAATCATTGACAAGAAGCGGCATGGGTGTCATTTATAACAAAAATTTGTGTGCCAAGGGGTTATGAAAGATATTCACACACTCCAATGAGATTGAAGGTCTTGTTTCAGCAAAAGTGCTTAACCTACTACAGACGCCATGTAATTCTACAATAAGTTATATTAAGTAATGTCGCCCTGCATTGGAGAAGTTGGAGGCGTGCTCCCACTTTACTCAGGGCTTCATTTTTGCTGTTATCATCATCAGTGGCTGAAGGGATAGTGCTTTAACACAGCTTATTAAAAAGTACCATATCCATCCTGAAAACACGTTTACCCACATTTATGTACCCCTCTTTGCAAGCCTTTTAATAAAGGGTGAAGCACTGTACATCTTTTACTGACAAGTCCAAGAAGGTCAGACCACATATTTGCTTCTGTCCATGTTTGTAAGGACTTTTACCATTTCATGTTTTCTTCAAAATTCGTACTTTGTATTAGTCAGCCTGAAATACTGCATCTGGTCACTCAGGCATTTGTTTATGCACCATACTTACAGGTTTTTTTTTTTGTTAGTGTTTTAGGTAGTTAAATGTCAGTTGGTGCCCATCACATTCAGGCTGCCTTTCGTAAAAAGAGTGCAACACTACCAACGTTACAGTATCAGTTAATATCGCAGGTGCTAATACCCCAGTGGACTAGAGCAAACAAAATCAGCAGCAAAATGTAAAAAGTTGGATGGAATTCCATCAAGCATTTTTTTTCTTTTTTCAGTAGCTTATATAGCCCTTTGTGACTAAAGTCCCTGCAAATAATTACAGTGTAGCCTGGATGTTCCAGCTGCTTCTGATGAAGGATTCAAACAGTTTGCCGAACTACTCAACTACATACTTAGGTTCAAACTCACTTAAGGTGAAGTGGCATTGTTTTTCCTCTCTGCTCTTACTAACAGTGGTCTAGAACAATTTAAGTATCATGTATTTAACAATCTCTGAGAGGAACAATGAACGCTTCAGTACAGACCAGTGAGTGGTTGTACAGTATCAGGGATTATTAATATGATTCTTGTGTTTTGCCAAATTTTTTAAAAATCTTGTTGATTACATCAGCTGCCCCTGTATGGTGGTGGTGGTTCTAGGGTTAATGGTAACGTTAACAGTAATTAACTGAAAGATCACCATCTGTGAGAAGTCACATGGCTGAAGATAGCAGTTTCGAATGTTCTGAGACTTTTGCTGGTTGGACACTTTTTGTGTACTCCACAGTAGAGTTCCCAGACTCCCCATTTGATTCTGAAGATTCATGTCAGGTTCACATAGCCAGGAACCATGGCAGTAACTGTAATCTTCACGTGGTTACAGATATTTATACAACTTTCGGGTTCCTTTCACTAGCTGATCTCAAAATGGGAGAGCACCGTTCACCACATATGCTAACTTCAAAAATAAGGCTCTTTTTTGAGTTATTTTCTTGCCAGTTCCCTGTTACCCATCAAGCCTTCCCTCTGGCCTCCCCACAGACCCATTCATTCATAGGTGCATGTCAGTATTACGCTAGCTGCTCTTGTGGACAATTTTAAGCCTAAACAGTTTCATGTGGTGGGAATCAAACCCTATACCTCTTGTCCATGAGGTAAACACATTAACCATTAATCAAACCACTGGGTTTAAAGACCCTATGGCTTAATCATTCCTACAGCTGAAGTCCAAACATACAGGACTGTGGTGCTACCATCAGTAGTGGGGATCAGGCTTTTTAAACTTACATTCCCCACAACTGTAGCATCTAAGGGGAGAATGCACAATAGACAAACATGATGTATACCAACGACGGTGTGATCCCCAGTTCCTACCAGCGATTCTGGCATTAGAAGTGTGCCTGGGCATACACATCCTACCTCTGTTCCCCAAGGAGAGGCAATCAGGCCAAGCTTTCTCATTCCTTTACTCCTTCCATGCCACTTCCTTTAAGTGTCCAAGTTGCTAAATGAATGTTGCATGTCTTAGCTGTAGTCAAGGGTTTATTCCTCTATGCCAAATATAAACAAAGGTAGGCTATCTATTGTGGAGTATATCCCCTTATAGGCTCGCTCTTTTAACTGGTGTTAGTGGGGTTTCTTCTGTCTGGTTTCATAGTTGGCAAACACTGTCGGGGGTGAGGATAATGCCCATTTCTTTATTTTGTGAAGTTAGCGAGTTAGCATTTTTTAATGGAAGTTTTTTTTTTTTTTTTTTTTATTGTCTGTCATAGTTCTATCAAACAAGCTGGATTGTGGGATCATTACATCACATGTTAGAATGCCTGCGAGATCAAGAGAGGTCAGGTGACTTTATGGAAGCCTTCCTGTTCCAAGACTGTCCAGTAGTAATTCATGGGGTGAGGTTAACAGATAAATGTTGGAGGTATGATGCAACTGCAATTAAAAAAGTGTAAGACATTGTACTGTTTTGCTTATTTTAACTTTTATACATTGTACTTGTCTCTGGTGATGGGAATATTAACTGGTGGAACAGATGTTTAACATCACTATCTTTTTTTTTGCAATGGTGTAATTTTCATGTTTCTTTCCTTTTCATGTGTTTATTTAGGTTTCCAGACAGTCTGTGGTTTGAGAAGTCAGCACTTTCCTTATGGAAGCAGGGTTTATTTTCAGGTTGTAGATATTTATATTCAGCTCTTTCCTATGTTTTGGGGGTGAAGTTATTTCTTTCTCTTTTAATTTCTCCAAATGTTTGGAGTTACTAATAACATGAAAGGAATGGACCCCATTCCTAAGTAAAGGTACATTTAGGAGTACAGGAAATTAGTATTGCTTCAGTCTTTGATGTTTGCCAAAAGTGGCCTTCTCAGCACCATAGCCGGCCTTAGGCATAGGCCAACTAGGCAGCCGCCTAGAGCACCGCTCTAGCAGGGGCACTTTTCCAGTATTTATTTAATGTAGGTAGACCAGGATGGGGGCACCGGGTGGTGTGGTGGGGGGCGCTGTGGAGCCCTTTTGTCGAAAACCCCCAGGGAAAAATTTTAAATACTGCTGTTATAAACTTAGAAAGTTGATAGAATAAGAGATTTTGCATTAGCACAAATTTTCTAAAGAGCATGAAGTCTGAAACTCAAATGTATGTCATTATTTTCTGACTATAGTCCTCAATGATTTGCCAATCATTTATCAGAAAACCAAAATTTTGCAAGGAATTGACCAACAATAGGAGGCATAAATCTGGACAATCTGCAAAAACCTGAACAGTTGAGAGGTATGGTGTAAATGTTACTTTGTGCTTTGTTCATACGGTTGTTATTGTTAACAAATGTATTTAATGTTTTCAGTATGACTGCCCCCTTAGGCCTGGATACTAACTGAAGAAGTTCCATTTAGATCAGCTCCTGCATCTACTTACAACAGACAGATGCATACTGCAAAAGTACAGTTTTGTACCTACCATAAATGTAGATGTCCGAACTGGATAGCATCTGCAGTCATAACAAGAGGGTTGTCCTGTCGTCAGGCAGCCCTGCAGTCGGCCGGATTCCAAAGTCCGGGTCCGGCTTCGGCTGATGTCGCACTCCGCCCGACGTCATCTCTGTTGGTCTTCGGGTATAAAAGCATCAGCCGACGCCATTTTCCTCAGTGTTTCTTGCCCCAGATGCCAGTAGCCCTCTTGCAGGCTAAAATTTGGATAGATGCCAATGTTTCCAAATAGATAGAGGTAAACACAACAATAAGCATATATGTACATATATACAAACAAATACACCATAAAAGACCCCCCCCCAACAGCTAGCTATTAGGAGGGTAAACACCCTAGGAGTACCACAGAGGGGAAGGAGGAGGGTAATCCTGACTGCAGATGCTATCCAGTTCGGACATCTACATTTATGGTAGGTACAAAACTGTACTATGTCCTTCATGGATGCATCTGCAGTCATAACAAGTGGGTAGAATACCATAGCCAACTAGGGAGGAGGATAAAAGTAGATTATGGTGTGTTTAGGATCCCTTGCAGTACAGCAGTGGCAAACCCTGCTCGGGATCTGGAATATAGAGGCAAATTATAATGCTTGGCAAATGTATGCACGGAGGTCCAAGTAGCCGCCTCAATAATGTCTTTGGTTGCCACTCCTCGTAAGAAGGCTGTGGTAGTGGCTGTTGCCCTTGTAGAATGAGGTCTTATGTTCTGTGGAATTGGTTTTCCATGGAAGGAGTAACAGTATCGTATGCAATTTCCTATCCATTTGGAGATTGTCTGTTTGGAAATAGCTTTTCCTTCCTTCCTGTTGCATAGGCTACAAAAAGTTGGTCAGTCTTTCTGCTATTTTTTGTTCTGTCCAAGTAGTAGCGTAGCTGTCTATGTACATCCAAGATATGCAGTATTCTTTCCCCTCTGTTTTGTGGGTTGGGAAAGAAGGTAGGTAGGTGGATTGCCTGGTTTAAAGACACTCTGGATACCACCTTGGGCATAAATGTAGGATTAGTCCTCATGGACACTCTATCTTGGTGGAAGATTAGGAAGGGTTGCACTGCCATTAAGGCCTGTAGTTCTGAAACCCTCCTTGCTGAAGTAATTGCCAGTAGGAAAGCAGTTTTCCATGACAGGTGTTGTAGGTCTGCTGTTGCTGCTGGTTCAAAGGGTGATAGTGTCAACTTTTCTAGCACAAAGTTTAAATCCCAAGCTGGTAATGGTGGTTTCCTTGGAGGTTTTACATTCTTGATTCCTCTGAGGAACTGCCTGAGCAAAGGGTGCGAAAAACAGGTGGATCAAAGCTGTGTTCTGCTGAAATAGCTGATGCATGTATCTAGGTGGAGGAGTAGAGCAGGCCTGAATGAAGAAGTTCTACTAGATACGCCAGAATGTTAGGCATATCTATGTTTGACACATCTTTTCCTCTTTCATTACTCCAAATGACAAACCTTTTCCATTTTCCAGCATAGTTCCTTCTTGTTGAAGGTCTGCGTGCTTCAAGAATAATGTCTTTAACTCTTTGGGAAAGTTCTGGATTAGCTGCTGCTATGTGATGTTCCATGCAGTCAGTTGCAGCGTTTTAGGTTTGGATGTATGATGCTGTAGTTGTTCTGAGTTAACATCAAAGGCATCAGGGTATTGGCCACATATTGTTCGAGACATGCTCTTCAGTAGTGGGTACCAGTGTTGTCTTGGCCAGTTTGGAGCTATCAGGATTATCCTTGGACGTTCTTCCTTGATTTTTAGTAGTACCTTGTGTATCAAAGGAAGAGGTGGGAATGCATATGCTGTTAGGCCTTTCCAGTTGAAGGAGAGTGAGTCCACTTTCCATGCTAGTGGGTGGAATGTCCTTGTGCAGAATTTTTTGAGCTGGTGACTGAGAGGTGATGCGAATAGGTCTATCTGTGGCATTCCCCATTTCCTCGAGATGGTCTTGAAGATGTCCGGGTGCAGCTTCCATTCGTGGGCATCCGAAGTGGTTCTGCTTAATATGTCTGCTAGGGTATTGTCTTTCCCCGGTACAAATATTGCCTGTAACTGAATGTTGTAGCTGAGTGCCAGGGTCCACAGCTCCAAGGTCATTCTGCATAGGGGGTATGAATGAGTGCCTCCCTGTTTGTTGATGTACCACATGACTGTGGTGTTGTCTGTCCTTATCATCAGCTGGCCCTCTTTGAGAAATGGTTTGAACTTTTGGATTGCCAGTTTTACTGCCAGAATTTCTTTTAGATTGATGTGCAGGTGAAGTTGATCCTGTGTCCACAGTCCTTGCACGCATTTGTCCAGCATGTGGGCCCCCCATCCTAGGTCTGAAGCGTCTGTTGTGATGGTCCGGCTTGGTTGACATCTGCGAAAGGGTAGGCCTGGGTTTGACTGGCATGCCTGAGCCCACCATAGGAACTCCTGTTTTAAGCATGGAATTAGTGGGATTTCTGTTTCTAGACTGTGTCTGTGTTGGGACCATAAATTCTTTAGGTACCACTGTAGTTTCCTCATATGTAGTCTGGCAAATGGGACCAAGATTATGCATGATGCCATGAAGCCCAAGGCCTGCAGAACTTTTCTTGCTGTTAACTTGTTCAGTTTTGTTAGTGCCAAGAAGTAAAGAGGAAGTTCTTTTGTTTTTCTGTAGTCAGGAATGCCATTTGTTGTACTGTGTCCAATTCCGCCAAGAATGTCCTTGTTTGGGATGGTATCAGCCTTGACTTTTGTAAATTGACTGTGTATCCCAGTCCTTGTAGCAAGTAAATGACCCTTTGTAAATCTGTTGTCAGCTTGTTTTTGTTGTCGCCTTGTAGCAGGCAGTCGTCCAGGTATGGGTAAATTTGAATTCCTGTAGTCTGCAATGGGCGATTACTGATGCCAGGCATTTTGTGAATACTCTGGGCAGTAGATAAGCCAAAGGGCAATGCTGAGAATTGATAGTGCTCTGATCCTGCAAGAAATCTGAGGTATCTTCTGCAGATTGGTCGAATGGGGACGTGCAGGTATGCCTCCTTGAGATCTAGAGTTACCAGCCAAGACTCCTTGCCCAGCATGGGAAGAAGTTGCTGTAGGGTCAGCATTTTGAATTTTGGGACAATGATGTATGTATTTAAGGTGGACAGGTCGAGAATTGGTCTCCAACTTTTTTCCTTTCTTGGAACTAGGAATAGTCTGGAGTAGAAACCCTTTCCTTGTTCTGCTGTTGGCACTTTTTCCACAGCTCTCATGTTTGCCAACTCCATTATCTGGCGTAGAGCCTCTGTTTTTTGATTTGGAGGTAGATTTGGCATTCCTCTTTTGACTGGTAAAGTGTGGAAGTGAAACCGGTAACCTTGATCTATGGTTTGTAAAATCCACTTGTCTTTGTTATGTAGTGCCAGTTCTTTGAAAATAAGGTTAACTTGCCGCCTAGAGGAGCTGCTATTTGTTCCCTGGTAGGCGGATTTAGGATTAAGTCACTGTGGTTGTGCTGATGTAGTGGCAGTGGCTGTGTCTGTGCCTCTGTTGTTACCTTGCCACTGTCTTCCTCTGTAGGCACCTCCTCTGGATTGGTTTCTGCCTCTGGAACGTCTATTCCTGCCCCTTTGAAATTTTGTGGAGTCAGGAAAGGACCAATTTTGGCAGGCCAGTTCCTGCTAAACCTTGGGGTTGAACCTGCAAGAAATCTTTAACAGTTTGAACAGATTTTGCCTTTTCTTCCATTTTCTTCATAACCTGCTGGGCAGGTGTACCAAACAAACTTGTCTTGTCCATAGGAGCATCTAGCAACTTAGCTTTAACATGATCCGGTAAAGCTTGTTCCTTTAGCCATGCATGCCTTCTTATCACTGTGCCTGTCATGGCTGATCTAAATGAAGCCTCCAGTGCATCATAGCCACATTTTAAGGAATGGTTGCTAACCTGTTGTATGTTATTTACCATCTCTAATACATATTTCTTATCAAGAGATTCATCAGTGGTTAGTTTTTAGTTAACTGATCAAGCATAAACTCTTGGTATTGTATCATGTGAAACTGACAGTTTAAAGCTCTAGCTGAGAGAGTAGCTGAAGTGTAGACCTTTTACCCCATCTGTCTAGTGACCTTGCTTCCCTTCAGAAGGAATAGGGTTTTTAGCTGTGGTCGCTACTGCCTTGGGACCCTGGGATATAGTTTCTGGGTCTGCAAGTGGGGCCTTGTAAAGGTGGTGATGAGTATCTGGCACCCTGTAAACTCTGTCTGGTTTGGCAGGGGCTGGGGCCAAAGAATCTGGAGCGGAGCAAACATCATTGAAAGCATCATCCACCACAGAGAGAACAGGAGGTATAGCTAAGGGCCTGTGCTGTGGGAGGTGCAGAAAGGTCCTAAGTCTTTTCTGGAGTCTGAAAATCCTGTTGCTGCCATTGGAACTGTTCTCGCATGGCATGCAAGGTTTCCATAAAGGAGAATTCTTCTGGTGGGGAAGCAGCTGGAATGGATTCTTCAGCATCAGAATCTTCAAAATTGGAGAAGGGAGCCTCAGGCTGGTCAGTTATGTCTGATTCATCAGCAGAATCATCAGAAGACACTGGCTCAGGGGGCTCTGCCCTAGGTCTCTTCTCTGGGGTCTGAGAGGCCCTGTCTGGGTGAGATTGAGATCCTCTAATTAAAGAAATTAAATCTTCTGCCAAAGAAAGCATTTGAGAACTAGAAGAGGGCCTGGATGTGGGGGTTTAACAGGCACTGTTTTAGTAGTCTTGGCTGCTTTAGCCCTGGCGAAGGCCTTAATGGACATGGCAGCTGGAGGCCTAGCAGCACCACGTGCTGGGGTAGAGACATCCAAGGGGATGGTGTCTGATAAGTCAACCACCGTGAGTGGGTAAAATTTCTGAGGTCGATTCAAGAGTTGTAGCAGGGGCCTCAGTTGTAAGAATAGGTTCAGCTGTACTTTGAGCAGTTTTCTCGGTTTCGGCCGAAACCGAGACACTCGCCGTTTGCTTTACCGTGGTTTCGGCGAAACCGCGGACCGCGATGTCGGTCTTTATCTTTGCGTTTTTGGGGGTAGTCGGAGGATCCACGGCATAATGTACGCAAAATCAGAACCGAAAAACTGTTCTGCAAACTCCGATCGACGCCTAAGCGTTCGTCGGTTGAAAGAGGCACAGGCCAAACAGGCTGCTACGTCGTGGGCTGGGCCTAAACAAGGCAGACAGTAAGAGTGGAAATCTTTATGAGGTATTTGTTTCCCACAGGTTAAACAATTGTTAACTTTTTCTGACATCGGCTGAGGTAAGAAAGAGTCCCCAACGGGTACTTAGCTTTAGAAGTCTTCGAAGTAGTATTCGGTAGAAATAATCTCTGGATCCGACCGACCGGCACTTGCGAACAGCTTCTGCTTCGGCCGCCACGCGGCAAGAAAGACTGGGGAAAATGGCGTCGGCTGATGCTTTTCTACCCGAAGACCAACAGAGATGACGTCGGGTGGAGTGCGACATCAGCCGAAGCCGGACCCGGACTTTGGAATCCGGCCGACTGCAGGGCTGCCTGACGACAGGACAACCCACTTGTTATGACTGCAGATGCATCCATGAAGGACATCTGACTGGTATAAAATTTCTGTAAGTAACTTGAAATCATGTATTCATTCATGAATTCACTCATTATCTGATATATGATTTAGCCAACCGAGAGTCACGGAAAATATACAAACAACCATAAAACAAGTCAAGTTGTTAAATTCTCAGATACTTGTAGGACATGTTGCATCAGGTGGTACAAGCATGTGCCTGCAGTTCTTGCTAATGACTTTATTTTATTTGTTATCTTGGGTGGAACACTAATTCAGTGGACTTTTTCAGGTTCTGCCCAAATAAACAAACAGGACAAAATATACATGAAAGTACAGTAATGACAAAGGCAGTAATGCAATTCAAAGTAATGATTTACAGAACTTAGTAATGCTTGAAATACTCGAGTAGAACACACAAGAGGAGTAGCATCCTAATGCAGTTGTAACGGGTATGTCCTGTTGTACCCTAAACGGATGCATCACTTACTGTTAATAATTGGAATATCTACACGTATACAATGGGAATACAAAAGGGAGTGGACAAAAACAATGTGTTAGGTAATGCAAAGTCAGAATTCTGCAAAGAATTTCAAGCAACCATCCAGTGGTAATGTTACTTAGTTGTCTCACTCATGAAATCGCCAGTATGTAGAAAAATCACTTCATGATAACGTACAAACAGAAAATGTTCTACTGACAGTCAGCAGCATAAGGCAAACATACTTACTACAAAAAAGAAATTCAAACTGGCAGCCCACGAATGTTATATAAGGTGCATTGTCAAAACTACCCTTATGGAACTGTATGCGATAGTACATGAGAACGACAACACACTGATACAGGCCCATTACTGTGACAACATCAAAATATGCATTCTTAGCAGCGTGTTCCACAATTCTCAAAGTATCTTACAACCTACAGTAAATACAAAACAGACCAGTGTTTTAATCACAACAGTAAGCAAAGATGGCATTTTTGTTTATAAAATGTGCACTACATTTAATTTCTAATGATGTGTCATAGATTCATAGATTAGTACTAGGCTAACTGCCCTTGCAAGCCATTTTAAGCCTAGCTAATTATCCATTGTGAGACTCAAACCCTGCACCTTGTGTTTGTAAGGCAAACACCTTAAGCATTAGGCCACCCTCCCAACCCCTTATCTTCCTTAGCCACTAAGAGTCTGATTTGCTAAAAACCATACACATTCCCTTTACAAGTCTTAGCTTACATTCGCTAATATCCATGAAAAACAGCTTCAGGCCAGTCAGTGCCTGACAAACATTTTAACACTTCTAACAAATCACAAAATGCTAACATCTTCATAAAGTTACAAAATTCTAGATTGTTTGTTTTTCAATATGTTACTATAAGTTAAAAAAATGAAAAGTGTACTTAATTATCACTACTTTCTGCAGAATACAGACTGAAAAAATAATTGTCAGTAAAACAGAAATGTAACACAAAATAACTCATAGCAGTATCATTTTAATGGATACAACAGTAATAATCTGAGTCAGGGCAAACTGCAGATATTGGCCAATGGACTAGGACACTGGTACAAAACACAACTTCCAAGATGCTAAACTTTGATACCAAGCTGCAACAAACATGACCTGCAACAAACTGTGCACTGGATGACAATGCTGACTTCCTGACACTAGACAGGAGAGTCATGCACCATTTGTAAAACATGAGGACCTACAATATCTTACCCAGAAAAGATACATTCTCAGGCCTTATCTGAAAAGCTAACCTATGTGTAAGAAGGGGAGAGAACTCCAAGAATGGTAACATTACTCAAGAAACGTGTGGCAACCAAGTCTCACAACAACTTGAAACCACTTTTTGTTCTGCAGTTGTTGCAAAGGCTGAGAACTCCACAAAGGCAGAATCGTGCACCTACTTTAATAAAATAACCACCACGCGCAGTACGAACTAGCAGAAGTTTATTACACGCAAGTTAAAACCTTAACCTTCCCTGAAACTAATATTATCAAACAACAAAAATAGTTTGTTTTAAACTACAGAAAAAAAGAAGTTATGTACTCACTATAACATTGTATGTTTGTTGTCCATCATCTCGCCTTCATTCCTGCTGGTTGGGATTCGGAACTGAGTATTGGTTCCAACTCGGCCTAATACTAAAGCTTGAAAGCTTCCACTGGCTTGAGGCTATACCCTATCCCACAACGCATATGGAATAATACCCAGATCTTGTTTGTAGATTACAAAAAACATATTATACATATATATATATATATATATATATATATTTATATATATATATATATATATATATATATATATATATATATATATAGATAAACGGATCCCAAAAAGTAAAGGTATAATAATCCTTAACCTATGAGTAATGAGGCCAGAAGGGAAGCAGAAACCATGTTTTCACCAATAAGCATTTCTCCTCTCAATTCTCCAGGAGCGAAGGTTGGGGGAAGGAGGGTGGGACGCAAGAATGAAGGTGAGATGATGGACAAAAAATATAGAACGTTATGGTGAGTACATAACTTATTTATGTTATGTTGTCCTGTCTCGTTTTCATTCTTGCTGGTTGGGACAGCATCCCCAGCACCTTCTTTCTTGGGTGGCTCAAGGGAATAAACTCTTCAAAACAGTGGACCCAAAGGCATCCCTCTTCCGAGAGGTCATGTCTACTTTGTAATGAGTGATAAAGGTATGAGGATTGACTCATGTGGCTGCAGCACAGATTGAGTCCATAGGTAGTCTGGCCTGAAAGGCAGTCAAAGTTGACATAGCTCTTGTTGAGTGGCCCTTAATCTTTCCTGGCAGTTGTTTATGATGAGAATTGTATGCATAGGATATAGTATCAGTAAGCCATTTTGATAAGGCAACTTTCGAAACTGGTGACCCTTTTTTGTTCTCTGAGAAGGAAACAAAAAGCTGATCAGATTTTCCAAAGTCCTTGGTCCTATGCAAGTAGAAGCATAACTGCCTGAGGACATCCAATTCATGCAGTTTATATTCTGCCTTGTTGCCATAATTTGAAAAAAAAGAAGGGCAGGTCAATTGACTGATTCAAATTGGATTCAGAGCATATTTTAGGTAGGAATGAGGGATTTGTTCTGAGGGAGACTCTGTCTTTAAGAAAAACTAGATATGGAGGGTGAATGGATAGAGCTTGAAGCTCTGAAACCCTCCTAGCTGAAGTAATGGCTGTCAAAAAGATTGTTTTCCAGGTTAGAAATTTTAACTCACAAGAAGAGGCTGGTTCGTAAGGATCGAGAATCAGAGAAGTGAGTACTAAATTTAGGTCCCATGGAGGTGGTGGCTCCCTTATTGGGGGCCTGAGTAGGAAGGTACCTCTAATAAAGGCTTTGCACAGTTTGTGAGACATTATCTTAGAACCCATGTCTCCAACGTGATAATTCGATATGGCTGCTAATTGTACACGTATGGTGGCTGCTGCAGCACCTTGCTAAGAAATCCAGAATTTTACTTACAGGGGTTGTAAAGAGATCTATATGGTTCTTGGAAGCCCAACTAGAAAACCCTTTCCATTTGTTAGCATACAGTTTTCTGGTTGTCATCTTATGAGATGATACCAGGATGTGACGCACAGCAGGGGATATGTCTGGAAGCCTGGCTAAGACTGGAAGTGGAGCAGCCAAGCTCTCAACTTGAGGGTTTGGAGAGAAAGATGGAGCGTTCCTGACTGATGAGTCAGAAGATCTGGAATCAGGTCCAAAATCCACGGCTCCACCCGGTGATAAGGCCATAGGAAGGGGAACCAGACTTGGCAAAGCCAGTACGGTGTGATGAGAATCAACCTGCAACTCAACAGTTTGGCTTTTTCTAGAATGTTGGGGATTAGGAAGAACGGAGGAAAGGCATAAAGAAGTCCCGGAGGCCAATCCTGTACAAGTGCATCCCTTGGTGATTCCCCTGGAGGTGGGATTAGGGCAAGATAGCTGCTGCATATGGTGTTTACGGACGTGGCAAAGAGGTTGCAGCAAGGCTGTCCCTATTTGCAAAAAATTTGATTCGCAATTTCTTGTTCCAGGGAACACTCGTGAGGCATCAGAATTGCTCTGCTTAATTTGTCCGCTATCACGCTGGATTTCCCCGGAATGTGTTTTGCCGTCAGAAAACGTTGAGAAGATATTGCCCATTGCCATACTCTCTGAGCCTCTCGACAACGGAGGTAGGATCTGGCTCCACCCTGTTTGTTGATGTAAAACACCACAGACATATTGTCTGTCTCCCAATTGTACCTGTTGGAAGAGAGTTGTGGAATGCTTGTAATGCCAGAAGCACCTCTCTTATCTCTAGGACACTGATGTGCAAGTGGTATTCATGTTCCTGCCAAGTCCCTTGGACAGTCTGTCCCAGATACTGCCCCCCACCCTTTCAGGGAGGTGTCTGTGGTCACTGTAGCTACAGGTTGGGGAAAAACAAATGGCCTGCCTAGTGTTACCCGAATGGACTCAAGCCACAATCTTAGGTCCTTCTTGCAGGAGTCTGTAATGAGGATCTTGTGTGACATGGGCAACTCCTGCATTGACCACTGAGCAAAGATAAGCCACTGGAGCACTCTCATGTGTTGGCACACGAATGAAACCAATGTTATTGCTGCTGCTATTGAACTCAGAACTTTGAGAACAAATTTTGCCTGTGCTTTGTTTTTCTGGAGCAATACTGATACTTGATGGTGTAGCGTTTTTACTCTTTCGTGAGGCAGTTTTGCTATCATGTCTTGTGTGTTTAAAATTACTCCTATGAAGGTAATATACTGTGTAAGCAACAAGGCAGATTTTTCGAAATTTATAGTAATGCCTAGATATGAGCATAAATGAATGGTTGTGTCTCTTGCCTTGATCAGTAGATGCTCATTGGTGGAGGTCAGGAGCCAGTCGTCCAAGTATGGAAGCACCCGGAATCCTAGATGCCTCAGGTGAGCCGTGACTACTGCCATGCATTTGGTGAACATTCTGGGGGCTATAGTGAGACCAAACGGCAGAGCTCAGAACTGCTAATGACTGGCTCCCAGCCGGAAACGTAGATATCTCTGGATCGCCTGTCCATCTTTATGTGGTAGTACGAATCCTGAAGATCTAGTGAGCACATCCAATTGTCTTGCCCCAGAAACGGGAGTATAGACTGCACTGTCACCATCCAGAACTTTGATTTCTTTACTGACTTGTGTAGTGTGCTGAGATCCAATACTGGTCTCCAGACTCCTGCCCTTTTTGGAACTAAAAAGAACCTTGAGTAAGTTCCGGATCCGATTTGGTCTGCGGGGACTTCCTGGATAACCCTTTCTTCTAGCAATCTTTGTATCTCTTGGGTTGCTTGATCCCTTTGACTGGGTGGAATGTCTGGGACTGATTTTAATTGTTGGGAGGGGTGGTGAAAGGTATGTTGTATCCCCTGGATATTACTGACTGTACCTATCTGTCTTGAGAGATGTTTAGCCAGGCTCTTGGGTAGAGTGAGTCTTCCCCTGACTGCCTCCAGAGGTGGACAGATGGGCCTCCTTTCAGGAGCGCTGAACAGGCAGACCAGAGAATGTATCTCTGTCGCCCTGGTTCTGCGGACCCCCTCTGCAGTGAGACTGGTGCCTTCCATTATTGTTTGCCCTCTGCCCCCTGGGGGAAAATTCACCATGTGCATCTGGTGAATCTCTTTGGAACTTTCTGAACCACATCTTCCCACCCGTCTGGCCTCTGGGGTAAGGCCTGGAAGGGATGGAAAAATGTATTCCCATGGCAGACAGAGTTTTGCCTTCTTGCTCGCACCTGGTGAGAGTCACTTTAACTTTTGGACTGAACAAGGAAGAGCCATCAAAAGAGGCGTTTACGAAGGAAGACTTAAAGTGCGCCACTAACTCACAAAGGCACATCCAGGAATGCCTTCTCAGAGCTATTCCCGCACCTGCTGCCCTGCTTGCTCAACCGGCCACATAAGAGATGAGCCACATGGAGGAGTTAACTACAGAAAGTACAGTTTTGTACCTACCATAAATGTAGATGTCCGAACTGGATAGCATCTGCAGTCATAACAACTGGGTTGTCCTGTCGTCAGGCAGCCCTTCGGTCGGCCGGATTCCAAAGTCTGGGTCCGGCTTCGGCTGATGTCGCACTTCACCCGACGTCATCTCTGCTGGTCTTCGGGTATAAAGGCATCAGCCGACGCCATTTTCCTCAGTGTTTCTTGCCCCAGATGCCAGTTGCCCTCTTGGAAGGCTAAATTTTGGATAAATGCCAATGTTTCCAAAAGATAGAAGGCAAACACAAAAATAAGCATGTATGTACATATATACAAACAAATACACCATAAGAGACTCCCCACCAGCTAGCTATTAGGAGGGTAAATACCTAGGAGTACCACAGAGGGAAGGAGGGAGGGTAATCCTGACTGCAGATGCTATCCAGTTCGGACATCTACATTTATGGTAGGTACAAAACTGTACTATGTCCTTCATGGATGCATCTGCAGTCATAACAACTGGGTAGAATACCATAGCCAACTAGGGGAGGAGGAAGAAAAATTATGGTGTGGTTAGGATCCCTTGCAGTACAGCAGTGGCAAACCCTGCTCGGGATCTGGAATACAGAGGTAAATTATAATGCTTGGCAAATGTATGCACGGAGGTCCAAGTAGCCGCCTCAATAATGTCCTTGGTTGCCACTCCTCGTAAGAAGGCTGTGGTAGTGGCTGTTGCCCTTGTAGAGTGAGGCCTTATGTTCTGTGGAATTGGTTTTCCATGGAAGGAGTAACAGAATCGTATGCAATTTCCTATCCATTTGGAGATTGTCTGTTTGGAAATTGCTTTTCCTTCCCTTCCTGTTGCATAGGCTACAAAAAGCTGGTCAGTTTTTCTGTTACTTTTGGTTCTGTCCAGGTAGTAGCGTAGCTGTCTATGTACATCCAAGGTATGCAGCATTCTTTCCCCTCTGTTTTGTGCATTGGGGAAGAAGGTAGGTAGGTGGATTGCCTGGTTTAAAGACACTCTGGATACCACCTTAGGCATAAATGTAGGATTAGTTCTCATGGACACCCTATCTTGGTGGAAGATTAGGAAGGGTTGTACTGCCATTAAGGCCTGAAGTTCAGAAACCCTCCTTGCTGAGGTAATTGCCAGTAGGAAAGCAGTTTTCCATGACAGGTGCTGTAGATCCGCTGTTGCTGCTGGTTCAAAAGGAGGGAGTGTCAACTTTTCTAGCACAAAGTTCAAGTCCCATGCTGGTAATGGTGGTTTCCTAGGAGGTTTTACATTCTTGATCCCTCTGAGGAACTGCCTGAGTAGAGGATGTGAAAAGACAGGTGGATCAAAGCTGTATTCTGCTGAAATAGCTGATGCATGTATCTTGATGGAGGAATAGGACAGGCCTGTATGTAGAAGCTCTGCCAAATACTCCAGAATGTTAGCAATATCTATATTCGACACATCTTTTCCTCTTTCAGCACTCCAAATGACAAACCTTTTCCATTTTCCTGCATAGTTCCTTCTTGTTGAAGGTCTGCGGGCTTCAAGGATAATGTCTTTAACCCTTTGGGAAAGATCTGGATTAGTTGCTGCTATGTGATGTTCCATGCAGTCAGTTGCAAAGTTTTTAGGTTTGGATGCATGATGCTGTAGTTGTTCTGAGTTAACATCAAAGGCATCAGGGGTATTGACCACATTTTCTCCCGAGACATGCTCCTCAGCAATGGGTACCAGTGTTGTCTTGGCCAGTTCGGAGCTTTCAGGATTATCCTTGGACGTTCCTCCTTGATTTTTAGTAATACCCTGTGTATCAAGGGAAGAGGTGGAAATGCATATGCTGTCAGACCTTTCCAGCTGAAGGAGAGCGAATCCACCTTCCATGCAAGTGGGTGGAATGTCCTTGTGCAGAATTTTTTGAGCTGGTGATTGAGAGGGGAAGCGAATAGATCTATTTGTGGCATTCCCCATTTCTTTGTGATGGTCTTGAAGATGTCCGGGTGTAGCATCCATTCGTGAGCATCCGAGGTGGTTCTGCTTAACATGTCTGCTAGAGTGTTCTCCTTTCCCGGTACAAATATTGCCTGTAACTTCCAAAGTCATTCTGCATAGGGGGTATGAATGAGTGCCTCCCTGTTTGTTGATGTACCACATGACTGTGGTGTTGTCTGTCCTTATCATCAAATGGCCTTCTTTGAGAAATGGTCTGAATCTTTGGATTGCCAGTTTTACTGCCAGCATTTCTTTTTGGTTGATGTGCAGGTGTAGCTGGTCCTGAGTCCACAATCCTTGTACGCATTTGTCCAGCATGTGTGCCCCCCCATCCTAGGTCTGAGGCGTCTGTTGTGATGGTTTGGCTTGTTCGAAAGTTGTGGAAGGGTAGGCCTGGGTTTGACTGGCATGCTTGAGCCCACCATAGGAACTCCTGTTTTAGGCATGGGATTAGTGGTATTTCTGCTTCTAGGCTGTGCCTGTGTTGGGACCATAAATTCTTTAGGTACCACTGTAGTTTTCTCATATGCAGTCTGGCATGTGGGACCAAGATTATGCATGATGCCATGAAGCCCAAGGCCTGCAGAACTTTTCTTGCTGTTAGCTTGTTCTGTTTTGTTAATGCCAAGAAGTAAAGAGGGAGCTCTTTTTGTTTTTCTGCAGTTAGGAATGCCATTTGTTTTACTGTGTCCAATTCCGCCCAAGAATGTCCTTGTTTGGGATGGTATCAGCCTTGACTTTTGTAAATTGACTGTGTATCCCAGGGCTTGTAGCAAGTAAATGACCCTTTGTAAATCTGTTGTCAGCTTGCTTTTGTTGTCCCCTTGTAGCAGGCAGTCGTCCAGGTATGGATAAATTTGGATTCCTGTAGTCTGCAGTGGGCGATTACTGATGCCAGGCATTTTGTGAATACTCTGGGCGCAGTAGATAAGCCAAAGGGCAATGCTGAGAATTGATAATGCTCTGATCCTGCAAGAAATCTGAGGTATCTTCTGCAATTTGGTCGAATGGGGACGTGCAGGTATGCCTCCTTGAGATCTAGAGTTACCAGCCAACACTCCTTGCCCAGCATGGGAAGAAGTTGCTGTAGGGTCAGCATTTTGAATTTTGGGACAATGATGTATGTGTTTAAGATGGACAGGTCGAGAATAGGTCTCCAACTTTTTTCTTTCCTTGGAACTAGGAATAGTCTGGAGTAGAATCCTTTGCCCTGTTCTGTTATTGGTACTCTTTCTACAGCTCTCATCTTTGTTAATTGCATTATCTGCTGTAGAGCTTCTATTTTTTGATTTGGAGGCAGGTTTGGCATTCCTCTTTTGACTGGTAAAGTGTGGAAGTGGAACCGGTAACCTTGGTCTATGGTTTGCAAAATCCACTTGTCTTTTGTGATATAGTGCCAATTTTTCGAAAATAAGGCTAACTTTCCGCCTAATGGTGCTGCTATTTGCTCCCTGGTAGGCGGAGTTAGAGTCAAGTCACTGTGATTGTCCTGTTGCAGTGGTAGTGGTTGTGTCTGTGCCTCTGTTATTACCTTGCCACTGTCAGTCCTCTGTAGGCACCTCCTCTGGATTGATTTCTGCCTCTGGAACGTCTATTCCTGCCCCTTTGGGATCTTGTGGAGTCAGGAAAGGACCAATTTTGGCAGGCCAGTTCCTGCTAAACCTTGGGGCTGAACCTGTAAGAAATCTTTAACTGTTTGTACAGATTTTGCCTTTTCTTCCATTTTCTTCATTACCTGCTGGGCAGGTGTACCAAATAAACTGGCCTTATCCATAGGAGCATCTAATAGCTTAGCTTTAACATGATCCGGTAAGACCTGCTCTTTCAACCATGCATGTCTTCTTATCACTGTGCCAGTCATGGCTGATCTAAATGAAGCCTCCAGTGCATCATAGCCACATTTTAAAGAATGGTTACTAACCTGTTGTATGTTATTTACCATTTCTAATACATATTTCTTATCTATAGAGTCATCAGAGGATAGTTTTTTAGTTAACCGATCAAGCATAAACTCTTGGTATTGTATCATGTGAAACTGACAGTTTAAATCTCTAGCTGAGAGAGTAGCAGAAGTGTACACTTTTTTGCCCCATCTGTCTAAAGACCTGGATTCCCTTTCTGAAGGTATAGGGTTTTTTGTTGTGGTCGAGGTTACTGCCTTAGGCCCCTGGGAAATAGTTTTGGGGTCCGCCAGTGGGGCCTTGTATAGGTGGTGATGAGTGTCTGGTACCCTGTAAAATCTATCAGGTTTGGCAGGGGCTGGAGGTAAAGAATCAGGAGCAGTGCAGACATCATTAAATGCATCATCCACAACAGGCAAAACAGGAGGAATAGCTAAGGGCCTATGTTGTGGTAAGTGCAGAAAAGTCCTAAGCCTTTTTCTTGAATCTGAGAAATCTTGTCCCTGCCATTGGAATTGCTCTCTCATGGCATGTAAGGTTTCCCCAAAGGAAAATTCCTCTGGTGGAGAGGCAGCTGGAATGGATTCTTCAGCATCAGAGTCTTCATAAGTAGAAAAAGGATCCTCTGGCTGTTCTGCAATGTCGGAGTCATCCGCAGAATCATCAGAGGACACTGGCTCGGGGGGCTCTGTCCTAGGTCTCTTTTCTGGAGGCTGAGAGGCCCTGTCTGGGTGAGATTGGGATCCCCTAATTAAGGATATTAAATCTTCTGCCAGAGTAAGCATTTGTGAACTGGAAGTGGGCCTGTGTGAGGGAGGTTTAACAGGCACTGACTTAGCAGATTTGGCTGCTTTAGCCCTGGCAAAGGCCTTGATAGACATGGCTGTAGGGGGTCTTGCAGCACCACGTGCTGGGGTAGAGACATCCAAAGGGATGGTGTCAGATAACTCACTAGAAGCCACAGTTGTAGGCAAAATTTCTGAGGCCGATTCAGGTAAAGTAGCGGGAGCCTCAGTAGTAGTCATGGATTCGGCTGAAGATTGACCAGTTTTCTCGGTTTCGGCCGAAACCGAGACACTCGCGGCTTGCTTAACCGTGGTTTCGGCCGAAACCACGGACCGCGAGTGTCGGTCTTTTTCCTTGCGTTTTTTAACAATTTGGGTAGTCGGAGGATCCGACGGCATAATGTACGCAAAGTCTGAGCCGAAAAACTGTTCAGCAAACTCCGACCGACGCCTAAGCGTTCGTCGGTTGAAGGAAGCACAGGCCGAACAGGCTGCTACGTCGTGGTCTGGGCCTAAGCAAGGCAGACAGTAAGAGTGGAAATCTTTATGAGGTATTTGTTTCCCACAAGTTAAACAGTTATTGACTTTTTCTGACATCGGCTGAGGCAAGAAAGAGTCCCCAACGGGTACTTAGCTTTTAGAAGTCTTCGAAGTAGTATTCGGTAGTAATAATCTCTGGATCTGACCGACCGGCACTTGCGAACAGCTTCTGCTTCGGGCGCCACGCGGCAAGAAAGACTGAGGAAAATGGCGTCGGCTGATGCCTTTATACCCGAAGACCAGCAGAGATGACGTCGGGTGAAGTGCGACATCAGCCGAAGCCGGACCCAGACTTTGGAATCCGGCCGACCGAAGGGCTGCCTGACGACAGGACAACCCAGTTGTTATGACTGCAGATGCATCCATGAAGGACATCTTAAGGTAGCAAGCTGAGAGGTCACGTTTTCTGACACCCCCGCAGCTATAGAACCTTGTAGTGTATCTCATAGCTCCTTCAGGAGATCCCTTTGGAGTATGGTAAAGTGGGTTAAATAGTTCAACGACCAGACAGTAAAGGCCGCTGATGAGAACATATGCTTCCCGTATCTGTCCATCATTCGAGATTCCTTATACGGTGGATGGACAGATGAAGAAGTCTCAGCTAACTCTTTTTTGGTGGCCACCGCCACCACCATAGCATCTACTGGAACACCTTTAGATAGAAATTCCTTGTCTACAGGGGCAGTGATTCATTTGTTGGGCCTCCTCGGAACAGGTTCCACCAATTCTTTAGAGCCCCATGCCTTTCAACTAACTACAGTGAGGAGCTGGTCAAAAGGCAGAGACACCCAAGAGGTGGAGGATTGAGATCCAAATGCCTCCAGGTATACGGACTCATCCTCAGAAGGGATAAGGGTCTTCCTGCCACCTCTCTGTTTCAGGATCTCTAGGATGTCTGAAAAAGAGACATCTTCAGAGGGAGACCTTGGGGACCCTTTTGAATCATCTAAGTCCGTATGACATGTGACAGACTTCTCTGGGGAGTCTAGATGTTTCCTCTTACAAGTTTTCTTCCGAGGGACCTCTGCGGAAGGATCCTCTGGAGAGGTTTTGGAAGAGATCGACTCACCCAATGGGGTGCCCTGGGGCACTGGTTTTCTACATCTGGGAGGTAGGGATGGTGAGGAGGCAGACACTGGCACTCCTGGGGAAAGAGTGTGTGGATCTAAGGGTGGAGCTGTCAGGACGGACAGCACACTCATCATCTTGAAGGCACCACGATCTGGGCCCGAGGGAGCCTCTGGCTCCGAAGAACCAGGAGACTTCCCCCATGCCAAGGAGGTGGGCTCTGAGGCCGATGTAGGTGCCGAGCTCATCCACGCCGAAGCCCCAAGAGGTACACTCAGGTCATTCAAAACTAAGACCCGACTCTCCTCCCTGGACCTGAAAGGGGAACGTCGGCTCCCAGACCCCTCAACAGACGATGGCACCGAAGAAGTCAGAGCAGAGGTCGAGGCCAAAAACCCAGGGGTGATTCTCAGACCCGACGGTTCCACCACAAAAACATCTGTGCACTCTGGGTCCGAAACCACTTGGGCTGGAGGAGGAATAACAGAATGGGCTGAAGTAGCAGACAATTCCAAATCCTTCTGGGCTGGACTCGAGAGGATCATAAGCTAGTGCTGGAGTCTGAAGCAACCTCCTCACCACCTGCTCCACGTAGTCATCCAAAAGGCTCATGGATGATCGAGAGGACGGTGCCAAAGACTTAGGGCTACCAGCCACAAACTACAGAATGGGTGACTGTAGCACTGAGGATACCGGCTCCAGGCCTGGAGAATGGCTCTGTGCATGAATCCTTGTCGGTTCCGACAAAACAGGTGGAACCGACAGATCAGTGGTTTCGGGCCTGAAATCCTTTGGGTCCGAAGTTGAATCCTTGGAAGGTTTCTTCACTGGCTGAGAAGCTGGAGCCGAGGAAGTAGCCCTCTTTGAAGACTAATCAGAATTTGGTGACTGGGACAATTTTGAAGAGGTCTGTTTCCTTTCAAGAGCCTCTGCAAAAGGAAGAAGTCCCTTCAACATAAGTTTGTCACAATGATCTCGCAAAACCCTGGAACTGAACCCGTGACAAATAGGGCACAGGTGTTTTGCTCCTAGACAATAAACACAACTGGTATCAGCGTCTGTTAAGGACATTTTTTGAGTACAAGAATCACATTTCTTGAAGCCAGACTACTTCACTTCTCTGCCTTCCTTGGACATAGTAATAACAAGGCAACACACAGCAATATGGGCAGGAAAAAAACAGTTCTACAATCTAAGAAATATTATATATATATATATATATATATATATATATATATATATATATATCCGCGGTGGTGGTGCTGTGGTAGTGTTGTCTCCTCACAGTAAGACGCTGTCTGGTTCAATTCTCAGCTAGAGCATCTTCTGCATGGAGATATGCATGAATGGGCGTACCTTTGTTGAAGGTTGTGCGTCAGGGCTGGTAACTCGGCACGTAAAAATCAACTACCAATCATTAGCAGACTGGAGTTCCGCTGTGGCGACCCCTAACCGGGAAAAGCCGAAAGACACAAATATATATATATATATATTTTTTCTTTTTACACTAAGAGGGTAGAGGGAGGGACTAGAGGAGAAGTCTCTACGTTAAACGACAGTCCCCTCTAGCCAGAGGAGGCATCTCTAACTGAAACGACAAAACCTCAGGGGAAAAGAGTCCTCTAACTTAAATGGACTTATACAAAGATAAAAAACGAACCTCTAACTTTAACGGGTACATCAGACAGAAAAAGGATGGGATAGGGATGTAGGCCTGCGAAAACGATGGCCAACAAACACAAGCACCAACAACAGCAAACACTCTAGCAGTTTACAGCAGTGAAACCCTAGAACACAAACTAACTAACAATATAATTAGAAAAAAACAACTTTAAGAAATTATTTTAACCACAGAAGTCACTTAGCCTCAGCCCAGTGCAAAGCATCTGATCTGTTTAGTGGCAAACGAGATCTGGGTATTACTCCCTATGCATTGTGGGATAGTGTATAGCCTTGAGCCAGTGGAAGCTTTTGAGCTTTAGTATTAGGCCGAGTTGGAACTGATACTTGGGTTCCGAACCCTAACCAATAAGAATGAAGGCGAGATAGGACAACATAACATCTGAAGCTTACTCCTCTGCACAGAGCTCAACTGTGCTCAATTTTTTATACTTATAATAAAAAGTAAAAGAAAAGATCTTTTTTTTTTTTTTACTTTGAACCTGTAGCAAATTGCTTGCTAAAAATTGCTACAGTTTATACCCAGTACAGAAATTTTTTTTTTGCTTTGAAACTGTAGCAAGCAGTTACTACAGTTTAGACCACACAAGAAGTGCTTATGTTTGACCACAAATGCAATACCGGATTTTAAAAACTGGTATGCACTAAAGAACAATCGGGTTTGGCTGATCACTCCCTCCTAACCCTTTGCTCCTGGGGCAGTTGCCCCCTTTCATTCACCCTAGCTACGCTACTGTGAACAGGAATCAATACTAGAAAAACTTGTGCAAACTTTCATTAATCAAGATTCCTGAAAAATGCAACATTACCTTCTACTGCTTACCTAGAGCAAAGCTTTAACTGTTTTCATAGTTATTTACTGCATTTTTTATTATCTGCACTTAAAAGTACATTTTAGTCGAAATTAGTCTAATTCAAGTCGAAAAGTGTTTGTTTGCTGTTTAATTTAATTGTTTGGCTGCCCACTAAAGTGTGCTAGCCTGTACTACTGACTTATTGCCTTTTCTGCATTTAGCGCGGAGTTGCCACTAGAGCACCACCGGGCAGCGCCGGTTAAACAAGGTTAAAGTATTTCTGGCTCCGTAAAGTCTGCTCTTCATTTTTTCCCTTAGAAGTGCTCTACTTGTAATCTAAACAGTCTATTCTCTATCTGTAAAGCTCAGCACTTGTTCCAAAAGCATTTTTTAGTCAGGTAAAGCACTTCTATATTATACAAAGTACTTCACTAGCTTAAAACCCCCTTGAGTACCCACTTCCCCTATAGGTCCTTTCTGACTCAGTTACACAGCAAACTTTTTCATTTCTTCTAGCATGTCAAAGAGTCAGTTGCTAGCGTCCTCTCCTGCTCAGCTGGTGAATCTGGGAATATTGAGGCAATGTTACAATTGCCTCATGTACACAGACAACCCTCTCCTCCTCCCACAAAACGCAAATACATGCGAGAGATGCAACTATATAGCCAAACTGGAGGCTGAGCTCTCTCAACTCAGGACTGGCAAAACCAGACAGGAGGAGAAGGTAACCACACACACCATAAACCCAGTCTCACATAGAACTATCACAACTACAAATCAAACACATAAACACACAAAGACATACTCGGAGGCACTGATCAAAAATCTACCAAAACAGCAGAGGCCTCCAAAGCAGACACCCAAACAACTGCCACCTCATGACATAACACAAGCAGCACATAGATCACAAAGTCAGTGTGCAAATCAGTCACAGCCCTTAAGGCCAAACACAATGCCAGACACACTTGTCATAGGTGACTCCATAGTCAGACACACTGACGTCCCACTCACCAGACTGAACAAGGAGAGGGTCACAGTAAGCTGCCTGTCGGGCGCTAGAATCCGCCACATAACACAAGCACTCAGGTCACTCCACAGCAAGTACAAGTATGACTCAGTCATTGTCCATGCCGGTGTGAATGACCTGAGATGTACCTCCCTGGACTACATGAAAAGAGACATAAAGGAGCTCTCAGATTATGTAGCCCAGGCTGGTATGACCCTGACCCTGAGCAGTATCCTACCTTCACCAAGAATGATGCCACAATACAGAGACAAAATGATCAGTTTTAATAATTGGCTTAATTTCTGGTGTCATTCTAAGGGGATCCAATGTCTGTCTGCCTGGAATGACATGCTTGACAAGCCACGCTGCCAAGGGACAGCTTGCACCTGTCACCCTGGGTTTCTGGATATTGGCAAAGGCTCTTGCCACCCCCATAGTACCTTTTTAGACAAGGCTCAAATTCTAAACCCACCGCCCTAGAAAACAATAATGGAAAAAAACTAAGGGTAATGCTGCTCAATGCCAGAAGTCTAAATCTCAAGATGCACACCCTCAAAGCCCTCCTCAGTATGGAGAACATCGATGTCTGCTGTGACTGAAACCTGGTTCAAGGCTCCTGAGAGCACCCGGCACTATCAGGTTTTACCTCATATCATGCGTTCCGCCCCAAAACCCGGACCGTACCACAAAAGGAGGGTGTATCCATATTCATCAAGGATACCCACACCTCCAGGCTGGTGGCAACTCACAAAGCATCAGAGACCATTCAGGTGCAATTAACCATAGGCAAAACTGCTCTACAGTTTGTAGCATGTTACAGGCCACCCTCTCAAACTCAGGAACCCCACACAGCCTTCCTGAAGACACTGGAGAGTATAAATGTCTCTCCAAACACCATCATATTGGGTGACTTCAACTACCCAAACATAGACTGGGAACATTACTCAAGCCCCAATACCCTAGCCCAAAGGTTCCTGGAGTTCATAAACTCAAATGCTATGGAACAACTTGTCACCATTCCCACAAGAGGTGAAAATATACTAGACCTGATCATCACAAACATGGGGACAAAATGCTCCACACGGAAGTATATCCCTCATTGGTGAGATCAGACCATAAACTAATCTCACTGGAGATCCGCATCCCGCCCCCCCCCCAACAAAAAAGACCACAGTGAAGAACTTCTCAAAAGCCAACTTCACACTTCATAAGACTGGTGTGGTATCCTTCAAGGCCCCTGAGCCATTGGAAACCACAACCCATGCTGCTGAATCCCTTACAAATGCTTTCTCTGAGCACCTCCAGGATTGCATGGATCAAGCAATCCCAAATAAAATCAAGACCCTTTCCACCAAAGGCAAGCGCCGATCTGGTGGACCCCAGCCATAAACAAACTTTACAACAAGAGGAGAAAGCTACTACAAGATAGAGCAAAATCCCTAAAAGGGAAGACATCTCTGATCAATACTAGTAAAAAACTACGATCACTCATAAAATCATCCAAGGCCAACTTTGAGAAAAAAATCGCCAAGGACTCAAAAGACAATCATAAGGCCTTCTTTAGCTATGTTAGAAATCTGGGTGGAAACTCCCAGATATGCTCAGAATTAGTCCAAAATGATACAAAAATCACTGAACCCACAGACATTGCAATCATACTGGCAGACAGGTTCAGTGAAAATTTCTCCCCTCCCTCGCCCCCAAAAGGAGAAATATCTATCCCAGCAGAGTGTAGCCTCCCAATCATCTCAAATGCCCAGGTGAGAGCTGCTCTCTCTAAAGCTAAAAACACAGCATCAATGGGACCAGATGGTGTCCCCGGCTGTGTGCTACACGAACTCAATGAGGAACTAAACCCACACACAAGGCTGCTGTTTAATCTTAGCCTTACCACAGGATACGTACCCAAAGAGTGGCGTATGGCAACTGTGGTCCCACTCCACAAAGGCGATGCTTCTACGGACCCTGGTAATTACCGCCCCATAAGCTTAACAAACCTGGTCTACAAAGCTATGGAGAGGATCATAACGGAACTCATAAATAAAGACATAGAGGACCTACTACCCAATTCGGCTTTGTCAAGGGCAGATCATGCCTCTTGAACTTGGTCGACTTTTTTGAAACAGTCACCAAGGCCATTGATGAGGGTAAGGCAGTTCACACAGCCTACCTTGACCTTGCAAAAGCTTTCGACACAATACCCCACTCGGGTATCATAGAAAAGCTCACCAGCTTAAATGTAAACCCATATGTCACAAGATGGGTTGCAAACTGGCTCAAGGACAGAACCCACAGGGCTAGAGTTGCTGGTGCCATGTCAGACTCCAAGCCGGTCACAAGCGGTGTCCCACAGGGCTCAGTCCTGGGCCCCCTCTTGTTCGGCATCTACTTTTCAGAAGTGCAGGCAAACATAGGAGGATTGTGGCTGACAAAGTTTGCAGATGACTGCAAACTGGGTGCCATAGTTGAAAATCCATCAGACACAGACATCCTTCAGAGAGGTCTCATAGAAACGGATAACTGGTGCCAGAGCCTTGGCCTTAAGCTAAACGCCAAAAAATGTAGTCATACCCTTTGGTAAAAACAAGGTAACCCCAAGTTACCACATAGGTGGCAATCCATTAAGCACAGAAGAGGTTATCATGGACCTGGGGACCCAAGTTGACAGTAACCTTTCTTTTGACACTCACATTGCCAAAGTGGTTAGGAGTACCTTCTACATTGCCCACCTGATTATGAAGGGATTCACATCCAGATCAAGGGAGGTCATTGTTCCCCTGTACTCTTCACTTATCAGACCAATGATTGAGTACAATGCCCCATTCGGAATGTATCTTACCCGACACCTGCAGCAATTGGAAAGACCCCAAAAGTTCCTCACCAAAAGGATAAAGGGGCTCAAAAATATGCCATATGCTGCCCGACTGAAGAAACTCCAGCTCTATTCAGTCGCATACCATCTGCTCAGAGGTGACCTGTGCCTGACATACAAGGCCATGTCCAACCTGGAATTAATGGACATGCTCCACCTCAAAAAATCCAAACCCACCAGAGCCACAAGAGCAAGAGACTTAAACCTCAACACGGATATAAATAGGACGTGCTGGAGGGACAGATTCATCACCCAGAGACTCCCTATGCTGTGGAACAGAATCCTGGTCCATGTGAGACAGAGCACCTCGCTGGCTCTGTTCAAGAGGAATCTTGACCAGTGGATGGGAGATCGTAGGTTTACCCCGGGGATAATCTCTGTATCACTGCTGGACAGAGGCACGGCAAACTAATGGGTATAGTATTCGTCAACCTAAGGGGTGGTGAAAGCCACACAACTCTGGCTAGGTTTATAAATGCCCTAGGGCAGATAGCCTAGTATGAACCTATGAACCTATGATCGGGGCCTTTAAAATTGCTGATACACTACTAGTCCAGGAACTCAGTACACAAAATTTGAGCACTCCCACATTAATTTGGCCTCAAAGTTATCTTGAAAACAGAACACTTTAAAGCTATGCCAAGTATTCTCAATACAGGTGTTCCCCAGAGATCAGTCCTTGATAAACTTCTCTTTCCCTCTTTATTAATGATCTCACTTATGACCTGTCTAATCTAAACATAGTTTTATTTTAATTTACATTGGTTTACCAGGGTAGTAGAAGGACTGCAACTGACCATTTGTAGATACTGCCCATGTGAAATAATTCATAAAAAACAAAACAAGTAGAACAAAGATGCAGTAAGCTGTACATATGAAAACAGAACCGGAAGTAATACATAACTAAAACTGTACACTAGCAATTAAAAGATGTAGTAACAATTATGAGAGAAATGTACGTTTCACACAATTATGTTTCAGGCTTACATTGCGGTGCATGCCCTTCTATATCACTGTTTCAGTATATCTAAATATAAGGGATGTCTTGTCCTGGGCAGCCTGACGCTTGGCCAGTGTTGATTGGATTTAAAGATCTTGTTTGCGCCATACATCACATTTATGCTCCCTGCACAGAATGTAGGCATAAAAGGGACATATGAACGCAACTACCCAGAACTTCTTTTGCCACCAGTCCGAACATTGTTGTTGCCAGTTGGTTGGTAGTTTTTTGTTACTGTACTGTATTTTGCAACACCAGTAAATGCCCCATTGGGGTTATTTTTTTCTTTTTTTTTTTCTCACTAACTTTCTTATTCTTGTATTTTATCACTACCTAGCAGTTCATGTCATCCAAGAGGGAAAAGGTCAATGTGGGAGGCAGATTCCCCATAAGGATCATCACTAACAGTGTCTTTTTTTGTCTGAGTACTTCTCACGACCATACCTCTTGTAGTATCTGTAAGGCATTTCTGCCTAAGACACTCAGAAGTCATTTGTCTTCTCTGGCCATTTATCTGGAAAACCAAAGGCTTAGAGACGTTTGGCCCAGGGTACACTGGTGGAATCCTTTAACTACAAGACAATCTCACTAGGTAAGAAGGCGACCAGGATGTCTCAGCCAGATTCTTTAGCTGTCCAGCCTCCACCAGACATCCCTCTAGAAGCAGGTGATAGCTCTGTAGTTCGCTTGGTGTTTACGTCTGATTCCTCTGCTGCGACCCCACCGGAGGCCAGCCTGGATCAGTCTTTTTGCACATCCCCTGAGACTTTGCAGGCATCTGCTCCAGACAGTGAGGGGAAACAGTGGCTGCTTATCTTGGAGAGTCCGAGAGGGATTCCATAGATATTGGTTGGGGAGGACATCTGGGTTCCCTTCCTGAATCTCGCCATGGGTTGGAACCTCCGATATTTGTAGAGCTAATGTCCCCTCTAAGGAAAGGCAAAAGTTGAGGCATGTTTCAATTTCTCCTTTGAACCCTCAAAGGGAAAGGCAGGAGTTTACTCAGGGCTTGTTCTCTGTTTTAATGGTCCTAAAGCTTCCTCAAGGGGTATCAGTCTCTGGTCCTCCTTGGACCTTGACCACTTTTAAACAGTTTAGGGAACCAGACTCTTTGGATGACGATTCCCTGTCTGGTGAGGGGTCTTTGTCCTATTCTTCTCAGATGCCTTCACCTTCAGCTTATGGTTCTGATGACGAGGAGTCTGTTAACCCTGAGTCTCCTTTCAAGGAATTGTCCTTTGGGAGCACAATTGTTAGGATAATGGAATTCTTTACGTGGGATTCTTCTCAACTGTTGGATATTCAGAGGAGATATTATGAGATACTTCAGGCTGATACTCCTAAACCTTCAGCTGTTCCTCCTGTGTTGGCTGCCTTGTTAGATACTTTCGATGCTGTGCTTCCCAGTCTCCTGATTCTCAACCTCCTGCTCCCCTAATAAACCTGATATGTTTCATATCCATTGCTCGTTTTATTTAAATGCCCTTCTGCTGACCCTGCTGTAGTGTCAGTCTCTTCTGACAAGCCACCTAAACTTTTGCCCTCTTCTAAACTTTTGCTTTCGGATAAGGATAGCAGGAAAATGGAGAGGATTGGCAAGAATGTTTACACTGCTTCTACTTTGGCCTTTGGGGCTATTAATTATAAGACCCACATGACCAGGTATACTCTGGCCTTGATGGCTCAGGCTAGTCACGTTATCTCTACCCTCCCTGATTCTGATGGCAAATCCTCTGCCTTATTGTTTTTGCAATCTGCTTCTCAAGTGGCTCTGTGTACCTATGGTGCTGCTGACGCCTCTTCTAAGGCTGCAGCTTTTGGATCTATCACACAGCATTATTCCTGGTTTCATCTCCAGTCTCTTCCTGATGATAAAAAGGCCAAGTTGTTGGATGCTCCTTTCGATAATACTCATCTTTTTGGGTCTGCTCCTACTGCTGATTTGTTTAAATCTCTACAAGAGACTGGCAAAACCTTGCAAGACCTTAAACATATTTTTGTCTCACCTTGCCCTAAGTCCCAGAGGAATTATCCCTCTAGGTCTGCTTTGTTTGCAGGCAACCCTGCCAGGTCTCTAAGGGTAGGAAGGGTAGGAGGCAGCCCCCCCCCACTAAGGCTTCTCAGATTTCTGTGTCCAGAAGCCTCCTTTATTTGGTAATCCTGCTTTGCTTTGACAATTTGCCCCCCCCCTAACTTTAGCCCGGGTGCGTTTGCCCCTTCGGCTCTCCCTTTGTCTTCCACATTGGCGTCTCATCACTTCAGACTCTTGGGTTCTTTCCATCATCCATCAGGGTTACTTCATGGTATGGAAGTCTCTCCCTCCTTTTTCAGGGAATCCTCAACCTCCTCTAGGGCAACTTTTTCATTTCCTGGAGGTTCTAGCATCCCTGTTGAACCAAAGAACCATTCAACCTGTCCTCCCTTCCCATGTGGGATAGGGTTTTTATTCCAGGCTGTTCTTGGTTCCTCGAATGGAGGGCACTTGGATACCTTTTTTGGATCTCTTTTCACCACATGTTTTATCCAGGCCCCTTGAAGTTGTACACAGACAACAATACAGGGACTCCTTTGTCCTATGACGCTTGTTCTCTACTGGGCAAATCAGTTCTGAGTAGTTGTGTCCATGCGTCCCTTTTATGGCCTACGTTGTGTGCGGAGACCATAGATGTGACATACGGCAGATACAAGATCTTTTAATCTAATGTACAGTGGTCAAGCATCGGGCTGCCCGGGATGAGACATCCATTATATTTAGGAATACTGCAACAGTGAAGAGAAGGGCAACTAGACAACTACCGTTGTGGTAAGACTTTACACAATTGTACTTTCTGCATGCTGATGACATTCTTCTGAAACAGCCCATCAAAAGCCCTCATGACCTTCAAAAAAGCTACAAAGCAACTTTACAGACCTGTGTAACTGGACCTGCAAGTACAGGCTTCTGATTAACCCAGTTGAATCAACAGTTGTGGTCTTTGTTACTGAGCAGGGACCACTTGGTACCTCTACTCATACCTCTCAACTGCTATGATTTAGGCCTTGTGCTATGATTGCAGCCCTCAGATTTAGTCTTGCTCCTCCTTGATTTATTGATGTTCCTCATAAAATCAGACCTGTTTATGGGTACATACCATATTTCACTATCCACTAACTATACAGGGTCTAGTAAAAAAAGGCCATATGCTGTGGAAAATAAGAAAGTGCTCCTCTTTCTAACCTTGTGCTATGATTTTTTTAAAGGCCAGCGCTACGTTTTTAATGGCTGGACATTCAGACATGTGTATGTGAACCTTCTCCTCTGTTTATTGGCCAAGGAAAACAAAAGCTATACCTTATCTCTAGTGTCTGAGCAAAGATATCTGAGAATTACCTTAGAAGTAGATCCTACACTATGCTTCTTGCAAAACACTAACAAGGTGATGAGTAAAATACTAGCAAAGTTACAAACTTATAAAAATAATCTCTCCTCTACTTTCTCTTTCATCCCATCGTCCTCATATCTAAACTAAAATATGGCCTACCATTACTTTATTTTCACTCAGGTAGCTATTAATACCATTTGCAGATTTGCTTGTCTGGTTGATAACTTATCTCACCTGGGTCCTCTCGAAACACTCGAGCTGGTTACCAGTAAATTCCAGAGCTACTTTACTGATCAGTGTTCAGCTTGTCAATATAATGAAACTTGGTGAATGCCACCCCTCCCCCCGAAAACCTAAACTACTTATCAGATATCAAAGTTACACTCTCACAGAGGACATGGAAAAATCAACAATACTTAACGGACCTCATTTTAAAACCATCACAGGTGAAAACTAGACATTCTCAAAACTTGGACTAGGTACATGCAGTAACAATCCTGTTGAGATGAGGAAATAAAATACATAGAGTTTAATTATTTTTTAAAAGAGCATCTTTCAAATGAAGCTGCTTGCAACTGCTTCAAAACAATGGTTAAAAACCATGTACGTTAAATGAACTTGTTAACTGTCTTTCTTTACATAGCTTTTGTATTCATCATAGCCAAAAACATTGTAAATTTCAGGGACTTAAATCACTTTGCAAAAAATATATATGCAAATTCTGTACCTCTTCTAATTTGTGTCTGTTGCTGACGTTGTGTAAAGACAACTTTTGTGTGAATACTGTTCTTGATGTTACAATGGGTGCTGCTATTAGGATTGATCACTGTATCATAATTGTTCACTGTATTTTATATTTTTCTGACTGCTCTTGTGGCCCTGGTTTGGACCTATCTACTTACCCAATTAACAAAATGACATACATACATGCACACATAAATAAATAAATACATACATACGTACATGCATACATACATACAGAGATCATTTTATTTTTAAGGAACACGAAAAGTCTACTAGTGTTTAAAAAAGAAAGTATATGTCAGATGTGGACTTCTGCCAGCTGTTAACCTAATTTATGTTCCAGCAAATGAGGGTGAGAAACAGATAAAGTCAGTTAGGGTTAGAGAAATGCAAGGTACTGCTTGGAATGCAATGGTAACAGACAGAGTTAAAAAAAGATTATCTACATGTACTGGAACAGTTAGCTTCATCCCGCCCATCACTACTCTGACCGCTGTTGTACAAGTTTCACAATGATACATTTATACAGTCCGCCACTCAATTTCAAGGCTTTTGTAAAGTCCTGAAACAAGTCTATTGCAGACTAAGTGGATAGAGGAGGTTTACAGTGGGCAAAGCATTGCGGGTAACAAGCATGCTAAGTCCTTGACATACCAGACTGCTCTCGTGCAGGCTGGATAGGACACTGCAAACAGCGTTTATTTCCATTCTTTTGTAAACCACACTTGCTACGTACACTAGAAACCTGCTGCCGTCAGACACATCTCTTAAGCTGTTACCTGCCACACTTTCAAAGAAAAAAGTATCTTACAGACGCAAAACAAAAGTGGATCTAGTATTTCAAAGCTATTAGATGTTCCATATCAAAACACCACAATGAAGTAGTTCAGCTAGGGTAACAGACCTTGGGCCACAGATGCCTGAAATAAGTAGGCACTCAGTTTTGGAAATATGATCAGTTTATTCCTTCACATAAAGTGTAAAGGCAGTGCTTGAAACACCTGAGTTTGGTGCTGTCTGGACTTTCAGGAAAATTCAAAGTCAACTGCATCTATGTCTACTAATTCTAGACAGCACATGTAGCAGAGGTAGGATGTTGCTTAAGAAAGTTAGTTTGAAAGCGGGCAGTGCATTTCTGACTAAGTAGTGAAGCAGTTAGTGTTGCCACCACACACAGCTTGGTTTTCCAGGTCAGTTCCAGGCTCAGATCCAGTTCATTTGGACTCTAGATATGCTCCTTGTGTCCAAGTGAACATTTTCCCAAGGGTTTCGGCTTACTCCTATATCCCCAAGACATGCTACTATGTTAAAATTGTAATTCTCCAAAGCTCTGTGTAAGACAGGGAGACAGAAAGGGAGAAACAGAAAGTTTGGGTGTGTGCAAGTGTGTTTGTAGCCTGCAAAGGAACTGCCCCACAACCTTGAACAGGAAAAAGCAAATACCAGAAAATTAACTAATGATTAAAATAAATGATTACATAACAAAGGTACCTTTTAAAGGTGGGACATCTATGTAGTCTGTGCTGCGGAATTCTTTATTTTTTTTTCTCCACATTACAAATGTTTGTACGAGAAATTAAAATTCCCAAGGTTGTTTATAGGGAACATACAACTGCAGGACATAATCTGAGAAGCAGCAACTGCCTTCAACAAAGCTTTATTTCAAGATAAATTAATTGCCACAATTTCAAAGCACCACTAAATTTTTAGATCTACAAGACAAACCCTCAAAAATGTTGTGTGCCATGTTAGAGCGCCCAGAAAGTGACCCAGCAGTTGTTTGCATCAAAAGATCTCCACCAATATAGATAATATCCACATCTTACAATTATGTACGTCTTAGCAAATACAATGCCCCATAAGGAAAGTTTTCACTAAGTAAGCTCTACTACTATGGAAAAGCAATTCTATAAAAAGACAAATAGAAATATAGTTATGTAATTATGCTACAGAGATAACAGAATATATCTGAATTTAATTTAAAAAAAAGAGATTACAGCCAGCCAGCACTATCCAATTTACACCTCTGTCATGTGACAGCTTTTAGAAAATCTTGCTCCTGCCTTTTACGATACAGCATTTTCAGCATACAGCATCAGCAGGAATTTCACACTTCGCACTTGAGACATTTGTACAATATAAACAGAGTTCAGGAAGTAAATTCTAAAAGTTTCTTGAGGTTTTGAATTTACTTATTAAATATTTAATACAAGCAATTATTTAATAATCTCCTTTAAAAATGACACGCTAGTATCTGAAACAACTTCCACTAGCATAATGCTGCAATACTTTCTAATCTGAAACCTTACATGTTTGCTTTGCTTTGGTGCTGCCATGGGATAATGGAAGCAGATTTGTACTGCCAACCCCAAATGATTCCTTGACCTTGCTTGTTAATGAAACAGCTGTACAAAGACTCGTTACTGCCCCTTTAGCACGTCTCCCACTGTGTTAATGTGAGGTATGAATACTCTTTACTGCTACACGAATTAAAACAGGACACAAAAACAAGGAAATCGGCAAGCATTCTAGCACCTTTGCCCAGGGCATTCAGTTAAAAAAAAAATGCAACAGCCATGGACTCCCACACAAAAACTGCCTCATAAAGGCTAAAAGTCCAACTTCTTGACAGATGTCTTCAAAGACAGTTTTAACTTTATAACACTTGATTAATTTATGATGGGCAAAGACGTATAACTTAATTCAATGGTTGCTGTAAACCTCTATCTCTTACTTTGAATTATGTTTTTATTTCATAAAGAAGGAAACTCAGAACAAAGCACACTGCAGTTTTATTGTTATTCATTCAGGCATCCTTAGTCTTCCATTCAGGTAAAGACAATCTTTCCCAGCAGAAAATATTCTGCTTTCGCCAAGTTTCACACTCAGTTTTCAGCTTCATGTTTTGATGTGCTGTCGCAACAGAGATGCAATTACCCTCTCAGGGCAAAATCTGGACAAAGTCTAAAATAATGAGGGGACAAAGGCCAGAAATTAGGGACAGACTTTACAGATGTTTCTAAATTCGTAAGAACTTCAGTTCTTACGAATTTAGAAATATGCTAGAATCACAGGATTTGTGTTAGCATGCATTTTCTGAAGGCTATAAGTCTCAAACTCAAATGTATGTTATTATTTATGGACTTCAGTCCCCAGTGATTTGCCAGAAAACCACAAATTTTACAAGGAACCGACCAAAAATATGAGGCAAAAATCTAGACGTTCTGCAAAAATCTAGACAGTTGAGCAGTATGACACAAAGTTTGGCAGAAAATGCACCAAAAAAAGAATAAGTACCATTAGAAACAATTCATTGCGTAAACTGGAAAGTCCTGCATGATTCCAACGTGTTTGCATCTCAGAACAGCATAGTCTCAGTTCTGCCTGGTTTTCCACTTATAATTACAGAGCTAGATTGTGGTCATATAAGGCCCTAAGCAGGGTAATGGATCACCCCCCACCCCGATATCCATCCCCAGTGTTCCCAGCCAAAAGCCATTCCAGTGTCCCATTACTTGCCCATCTCCCCCCGTTATAACACTTCAAAACTGTCAGCATGCATTCTGTTTTCTTCTTCTACTACTGGTTGCATCACCGACACTAAACAACAAACTATAAAACTCTACAACTGACATGCAATCCTCAGTAGTTTACAAAAACAAAATAAAAAAAAAATAATTAAAATAATGGAGACCTGCCATTTGGTCTGCAGGGTTAAGGCACATGTGTGCTAATAAGCAAAGCTCAGTCTGGGAAAAGTCACCTAACTAGTCAGCCCCCCAACTCACTTCAGCTCTCTAGTCGAGTCCTACATCAAATCTCCTGTGGTCATTCCTAATGCAGTGATGTTTCTGGGGCTTGCTGTTCTTTACAGAAGTCTCCAGTGAGGTCCTAAAACTCTGTTGTGTTTACATAAATTTTCAGGCTTCTTTTATTTACCAAAGATTTAATTTTTTATCACCCCCCCCCCCCAAGCCAACACAGGGCCCTCCAGCCAACAAGAGCCCTAGACAACTGCCCAAGTCGTCTAGTGCTGGATCTGACTCTGCATTATCCTTTGTGTAGCTACCGGCATTATTAAAAAGTGGTGTGCTGCATGCATACAGATAGTGATAGCTTTCAACATCTCAGCACTGCTGTGGTCATAAAATTCACAACAGTCTGTTGTTATCACTGAACATTAATGATCTAGCCTGGGATCTGCCTCATATTAACTGTATAATATATGCACATGATTTTGTCCTGACTAAGCCAAACAAAAGGTCATCCATTCCAAGCAGAACTTTAGAAGGATTGTGACGCTATGTTGAACTGGCGCTTTGTAAAATTGAAGCTGTCCATCAATATGCAAAGAAAAAAAACCTCAAAGCGATGAAAACAGTGATATGAGGCACCTCTAAACGCTACGCAGCATCTCTAACTTCAGCATTATAAACCATGTGGGAACCCCTGTTGTATCACTACTCATCAGAGGTACCTAGGACTCATCTTAGACCAAACTTATCACTCCACCAACTAGAAGCTCGGGTCAACAAGGTATTAACTCAGCTGAAAGTCTCATAAAAAATATCTAACTCCTTGATCACTGAGGCTATGCTAGCCATTGCCATAAATGTACAACTCCCAGATTGGAATACTGCCTCCTTTCATTTGCACTTGTCTGTGAACAACACTGCACTCATTTAATTAGCTAACAATAAAATACTTTGAGTCATACACCTGGCTAACAACCACAAGCATCTCTGCACTGCTCTCAACTCAAACAGCTTGTTACAACTAGGGTTCCATACCTGCTTGATACATCCATCTACAAAACATTACACGATGGCTACTGTCCATCACTCATTAGCAGGCTGTATTTAGGAACCTGATCCGATACTCTTAGAAATAAGAATGGCATTCAATTATAGAGGCCCCCATTCACATTTGGTATATGCAAAAGAGCTTTCTCCACAATAATTCCAGCTGTTTAGAACAATCTCCCAGAGAGCTTTAATAATACGGACCAACTAGAGACCAGTTACTGACTTTTAAGAGAAAGATCAAGAGACCCTCTGTTCAAAGAAAGAAAATGTACGTGATTTAGAGACACGAGCTAATGCAATGCTATTTGGGTTCCACTGTACAGTGCTTCCATTCCAAAACACAGAGATTTTGTTTGTTTTGCACTACCTTTGGACAACAAAAGCAATGCAGATATAATTATTCCCACTTCATTTTTTTCTACAGTTATGTAACACTCACAAGCTGATTCCTAGTCCATTAGTTACTTCTCCTCTGTCAAGACTCACTGAAGATTGGCCCACTTTAGAAACTAATGCATATATTGTACATTACACTATAACTGAGTGCATATTACACTGTGCTTATTCACTAAATTATATATGCAATTGTTTTTCCATGTAATTAGTATGAACTACTCTGTTATTGATTACATTTCTGTATTTTTTGTTTGTGAAATGTTTAGTATTTTATCTGGCCTGAACCTGAAATTGGTCAATATTGATCACTGCACTACCCCGGTAAACAAAAAGAAAGAAAGAATGAAAGAAAGAACATCTGTAGCTGTGCAATATGCTTACATTCAATTCTTTATTTATAATAAAGTTTACATCCTCTACTTTGTATATTTAAGCACTAGTAATATATACATTTATAAATGCTGTTTAATGCTTTGTAGAGCATGGAGCTCCATGACTACACTCCAATAACAGTTAAATAACATCCTGATTCAGTGCTACTCTAGTGTGAGATCCGATCTTAACTCTTATGAGGGTGCCTAACAATTGTTAAGCACCCCTACATGCCGTTAAGATTGCATTTGGCACTAAAACCTGACGGTGCCGATCAGTAAACAGCAGCAGCACGGCATGAAACTGCTTAGTTTCAACTCTGTTTCTGCCTGCTGTCTGCTACATTACATCCACTATTTCTGAACAAACTGCTTCCTTTAGACAGGGAATATGCAAGGATGTAAATCACTTCCCCACTGCTTAATTGGCTTTCAAAGATGGCACAACACTTTACTTTTTTTTTGTAGTACATGGAGTATACAAATCTCCATGCACTACATAAAATTATTCCGACAAACCAAAGTAATGCAGACACACTCAAAAGGAAATAAGATGCACGACACTCCTCCGTACCTCGGGAACTGTAAAATAAGTCTCCAAAACGCCAAAATGAAAAAAGTACAAATCTCCATGCACTACATAAAATTATGGTTGAATTGCTGACCATAACTAATTATTACGTATTCTCAACATGCCAAGATTCCTCTCTCCAGCTTCACTCTCAAAGTGAATTTCTTGGCATTTAAACACAAAATCCTAATCCTCATCCTTTATATTATTCACTGTCATCACTTTACTATGTTTTGTACAGACAGTCTTTGCCAAATGTCATAATGGCATTAATGTTTTTTTTTTCCATTTTGTATTTCTAACTGCCTTTCTTACTTATTTTTCTTTGCATTCGTAGCCCAGGTTGTCTCTTAAAAGGGACCCTGGAACAGTTCAGTTATCCGGATAACAAAGTACACATAAAAACAGATCAGTAGACAAACAGCTAAATTACACGAAGTCATGGTTCTCAGACTGAAAACACACCAATGCCAAATATAACCCTTCCCCTATCGTCCAATGGATATCCCCTTTCTTCTGGTGTCTATAGTAACAGCAAGCCTTTAGACATCAGTAGGAGAGGAAAGAGTTACTTCAAGCTAGTGATAGTTGGGGAGAATGTCAGTAGAATGGATACCATACCAAGTGTAGTAACAAATGTCCTGGGGCAGAAGTTCGAAGAGGTAGACACTGACTCAGCACGTTTATATCTGTATATCCAAAGCTTCTGCTTACAAAACATCAATTAAATATACACTAAAGGTCTCACTTTTATGTAAAGTCATGCTTTTTGGGGTCAAAAATGGGAATTACAGTTGATTTATTTACAGTGATTGAGTGTCCACCACAGAGATCAAGCTGGATGAAATCCATGGCCAAGTTGTGACTTCTAGTTATTTACTTATGCATCTGTTTGTTAAACAGGTAGCTGCTCTGGTCCGAAGACCCTTTTCAAGCACAGTCCAGGTTAAAAAGCCAATGAACTACAGTAAAGTACAATAAACAAATATTTCATCTGGATTTTCTATAACATGCAGGCAAGAATGGATTTTCAGGAAATGGAAAGGCTTGCAACCTGTTTTAAAGTTGACATGACTCTGAAGGAACAATTTCATTAAAATTTGTTAAAACAAAAGCTATATAAGCAAAATATATTATATCAATCGACTAACAAACAAAGAAAAAATGCATATAGGCATTTAAATAATTAAGCAATTATAAGATTTTTTTAAAAATAATCTTTCTTAAATAACTGTATAGCTTCACTCTCAGGATCAGAACTGGTCGGTGTGGATGAATTCTCACTATAACTCTTAACCCTTAACAAAATACTTCTTGTATAACAAGTTAAAGACTTGAATTTAAATTACACACTGAGAGAGACTGGGAGACTTTGCAGGGACTGGGGAGAAAAGCTGGGTAAGCACAAAAGGAGAATCTGAAAGTACATGTAATAAATACTGGAGCCTTAAGGTGGTCATGTGACACAGGATTAATACAGGAACTATACAATGAGAGCATATTCTCAGCCTAGGTACTGCATGTTGTATTCTTTGAAGGAAGTGCTGTGTACCTCCGCTGTTCTAGTTAGCACCACAGTCTGGTTATATCTAGAACAGCAGAGTTATCAGTTTACGCCCCATGACTGACAGTGATACCATACCCTGCCATCAAACTGCGACTGAAAGCAAGTGCGCTTTATGTATTACACAAGAATTGCTCTTTGAAAAAGTGTGACATCAGTCAATTGCTGACTGCTGCTTCCCAACTCATTTCACTACAGGTCTGACTTATATAGTAGCAGAGAATAAGAAAACACGGTAAAGTATTACGCAAAATTTGTGTAGGAGACAGTACATGGTTATTGGACTATAAATGCCAAACATGCACAATGTTTTGTACTGCATGCAACTCATAGAGCCTGCAAGGAAGATGAGAAAGGCTCTGAAAGAAGGAGTTATACCCATGGCCTGAGTGAGCAGTGCTAATGGCTGACCATATACCCAAAGCACTTTAACTAAGGCTTTATTGTTAAACACATGCTACATTTTACTGTGCATAAACATAATCACTGCCAGTAAAGTGTTTTAACAGCCTAATAGCAAGTCCAAAAATTTGAATTTCTTTCAAAGCTCTGCTGTCAGTCATGTACCTACAGAAAAGTACAGTTTTGTACCTACCATAAATGTAGATGTCCGAGAGGTATGCATCTGCAGTCCTAACAAATGGGTTGTCCTGGCCTCAGGCAGCCCTTCGGTCGGCCGGATTCCAAAGTCTGGGTCTGGCCTCGGCTGGTGTCGCACTTCACCCGACGTCATAGCTGCAGTTCTTCGGGTATAAAGGCATCAGCCGACGCCATTTTCCTCAGTGTTTCTTGCCCCAGATGCCAGATGCCCTCTAGGAAGGCTAAATTTGGATAAATGCAAATGTTTCCAAACAACAGAGAGCAAATAGAAATAAACATGTATATACATATATACAAACAAATACACCATAATAGATTCCCCCAGCTAGCTACAAGATGGGCAAATACCCTAGGAGTACCACAGAGGGGAAGGAGGGTGGGTAATCCTGACTGCAGATGCATACCTCTCGGACATCTACATTTATGGTAGGTACAAAACTGTACTATGTCCTTCAAGGATGCATCTGCAGTCCTAACAAATGGGTAGAATACCATAGCCAAACTGGGGGAGGAGGCACTAACAAGATTATGGTGTAGTTAAGATCCCCTGCAAAACAGCAGTGGCAAAGCCTGCTCGGGATCTGGAGTATAAGGGTAGATTATAATGCTTGGCAAATGTATGCACGGAGCTCCAAGTAGCAGCCTCTAAAATGTCTTTTGTAGCCACTCCTCGTAAAAAAGCTGTAGTAGTGGCTGTAGCCCTTGTGGAGTGAGGTCTGATATTTTCTGGAGTTGCCTTTCCATGATAAGAATAACAAAATCTAATGCAATTTCCTATCCATTTTGAGATTGTCTATTTTGAAATTGCTTTTCCTTCCATTCCTGTGGCATATGCTACCAGAAGCTGGTCAGTTTTTCTATTGTTCTTGGTTCTGTCCAGGTAGTAGCGCAATTGCCTATGCACATCCAAGGTATGCAGCAGTCTTTCTCCCCTGTTCTGTGGGTTGGGGAAGAATGTAGGTAGGTGGATTGCTTGGTTTAAAGATACCCTGGAGACCACCTTTGGCATAAAGGTAGGATTAGTTCTCATGGACACTCTATCCTGATGGAAGATAAGGAAGGGTTGCACTGCCATTAATGCCTGTAATTCAGAAACCCTTCTTGCTGAAGTGATTGCAAGCAGGAAAGCAGTTTTCCATGATAAGTACTGTAATTCTGCTGTTGCTGCTGGTTCAAAAGGGGGAAGTGTCAACTTTTCTAGCACAAAGTTCAAGTCCCATGTAGGCAATGGTGGCTTCCTTGGTGGCTTTACATTTTTAATTCCTCTCAGAAGCTGCCTGAGTAGAGGATGAGAGAAGACTGGAGGATCCATGTTGTATTCTGCTGAAATAGCTGACGCATGAATCTTAATGGAAGAGTAAGACAGGCCATTGTGGAAAAGCTCTGCTAAGTATTCCAGGATGTTAGCTATGTTTACCAGTGACACATTTTGCCCTTTTGCTGCACTCCAAAAGAGATATCTTTTCCATTTCGCTGAGTAAGTTTTTCTTGTTGAGGGTCTGTGAGCTTCCAAGATAATGTCTTTAACCCTTTGAGATAAATCTGGGTTATTTTGTCTTATGCAATGTTCCAAGCAGCTAGCTGCAGTGTTTTCAGGTTCGGATGCAGGGTTTTGAAGTTGTTCTGTGTCAGCAGTAAAGGAACCAGGGGTAGAGGCCATGCGAGTTCCCGAGACATACTCCTCAGTAGTGGGTACCAATGCTGCCTCGGCCAGTCTGGAGCTATCAGGATGATCCTTGGGTGGTCTTCTTTGATCTTCAATAGCACCTTGTGCATCAAAGGAAGAGGTGGGAATGCATATGCTGTCAGGTTTTCCCAACTGAAAGATAGGGAGTCCACCTTCCAAGCAAGTGGGTGGTATGTCCTTGTGCAGAATTTTTTCAATTGGTGATTGTGTGAGGATGCGAATAAGTCTATTTCTGGTAGTCTCCATTTCCTTGTGATGGATTTGAAGATGTCTGGATGCAGCATCCATTCGTGGGCATCCGTGGTAGTTCTGCTTAAGATGTCTGCTAGTATATTTTCTTTTCCTGGCACAAATATTGCCTTGAGCTGTATGTTGAGGCTTAGGACCACATTCCAGAGATCCATTGCCATCCGGCATAGAGGATATGAATGTGTGCCTCCCTGTTTGTTGATATACCACATCACTGTGGTGTTGTCCGTCCTTATCAGCAATTGACCCTGTTGAAGAAACGGTCTGAATGCCTGAATTGCCAGCTTTACTGTCAGCATCTCTTTTTGGTTTATGTGTAGGTTTAGCTGGTCTTGAGTCCATAAGCCTTGTATGCACTTGTCCAGCATGTGTGCCCCCCAACCGAGGTCTGAGGCGTCTGTGGTGATAGTCTGGCTTGGTTGAGGGCTGTGGAAGGGCAGTCCTTTGTTCAATTGACAGGCCTGAGCCCACCATCGGAATTCTTGCTTCAGGCATGGAATTATTGGAATTTGGGTTTCTAGGCTGTGCTTGTGCTGAGACCATAAATTCCTTAGGTACCATTGCAACTTCCTCATATGCAGTCTGGCATGAGGGATCAATATTATGCAGGATGCCATGTAACCCAGGGCTTGCAGGACTTTCCTTGCTGTAAGCTGGTTCTGCGTTGTTAATGCCATGAAGTAGAGTGGAAGGTGCTTCTGTTTTTCTGCTGTGAGGGATGCCATTTGATTTGATGTGTCCAGTTCTGCACCCAAGAAAGTTATCCTTTGGGATGGTAACAGCCTTGACTTTTTATATTGACTGTGTATCCCAAGGCTTGCAGTAGATGAATGACCCTTTTCAAATCTTTTGTTAATTTGTTTTTGTTGTCCGCTTGTAACAGGCAGTCATCCAGGTAAGGGTAAATTTGAATTCCCTGAAGCCTGCAATGAGCAATTACTGATGCCAGGCATTTCGTGAATACTCTGGGCAGTAGATAAGCCAAAAGGCAATGCTGAGAATTGATAATGCTCTGATCCTGCAAGAAATCTGAGGTATCTTCTGCAATTTGGTCATATGGGGACGTGCAGGTATGCCTCCTTGAGATCTAGAGTTACCAGCCAAGACTCCTTGCCCAGCATGGGAAGAAGCTGCTGTAGAGTCAGCATTTTGAATTTTGGGACAATGAGGTATGTGTTCAGAGCGGACAGGTCGAGAATAGGTCTCCATTGATTTTCCTTTCTTGGCACCAGGAAAAGTCTGGAGTAAAATCCTTGCCCTTGTTCCATAGATGGTACCTTTTCTATAGCTCTCATCCTTTTTAAGTTGTCTATTTGTTCTAGAGCGTTTGCCTTTTGATTTGGAGGTAGGTTTGGCATTCCTCTCTTCCTTGGTAGAGTATGGAAGTGAAACCTGTAACCTTTGTCTATTGTCTGTAAAATCCATTTGTCTCCTGTAATGCAATGCCAGTTTACTGAAAATAAGGCTAGCTTTCCGCCTAAGGGTGCTTCTAGTTGTTCCCTGGTAGGCGGCTTCAGAGCCAAGTCACTGTGATTGTCCTGTGGAAGTGGTAGTGGTTGGATCTGCAGCAGTACTTCGCTGGTTGCTAGGCTGCCACTGACGTCCCCTGTAGGCACCTCTGGATTGACCTCTGCCTCTTGTGCGCCTATTCCTGCCTCTCTGTGCTCTGTTGGTGTCTGGAAAGGACCAATTCTTGGAAGGCCAGTTCCTACTAAACCTTGGAGGCTGGACCTGTAAGAAATCCTTGACTGTCTGGACAGATTTTGCTTTCTCTTCCACCTTCTTCAGCACTTGCTGTGCAGGAGAGCCAAACAATTTGTGTTTATCCATGGGAGCATCTAGGAGCTTTGATTTTACATGGTCTGGTAAGGACTGCTCTTTTAACCATGCATGCCTTCTGATCACTGTACCAGTCATAGCTGATCTAAAGGAGGCCTCCAGTGCATCATAGCCGCATTTTAAGGAATGATTACTGACCTGCTGAATGTTATGTACCATTTCCTGAAGAGACTTTCGGTCTAAAGGTTCAGGCGAGGACAGTTTTTTAGATAACTGATCTAACATAAATTCCTGATACTGAAACATGTGGAATTGACAGTTTAAGGCCCTAGCCGAAAGAGTAGCAGAAGTATAAACTTTTTTACCCCATCTCTCCAAGGCCCTAGATTCCCTTTCAGAGGGGAGTGGTTTTTTGGCAGAGGTAGCTGCTACAGCCTTGGGGCCCTGTGAAATAGTTTCCGGATCTGCAAAAGGAGCCTTATACAAGTGATTATGTGTGTCCGGAACCCTGTAGTATCTGTCGGGCTTAGCAGGGGCCGGAGGGAGTGAATCAGGAGCAGTACAAGCATCATTAAATGCATCATCCACAACTGTAAGTACTGGAGGTATGGCTAACGGCCTATGCTGTGGCAAATGCAAAAAAGTCCTAAGCCTTTTCCTAGAGTCTGAAAAATCCTGGCCCTGCCATTGAAATTGTTCCCTCATAGCATGCAAGGTTTCCCCAAAAGAAAATTCCTCAGGAGGAGAGGCAGAAGGAATGGAGTCTTCTGCATCAGAGCCCTCAAATGGAGAATAAGGGCCCTCAGGAGGGTTTGTATTTTCTGATTCATCTGAGGAGTAATCAGTAGAAACTGGCTCAGGGGGCTCTGCTCTAGGCCTCTTCTCTGGAGGGGGTTGAGAGGCCCTGTCAGGGTGAGGCTGGGATCCCCTGATCAAAGAAATGAGATCCTCTGCTAGACTAAGCATTTGAGTACTAGAGCTAGGCCTGTGAGAGGGGGCTTTAGTAGGCACGGCCTTGGAAGATTTAGCTGCTTTAGCCCTGGCAAAGGCCTTAATTGACATGGATGCAGGGGGCTAGCAGCTCCACGTGCAGGAGTAGATACATCTAGGGGAATAGTATCTGATAAATCCTGAGAAACTGTAAGAGCAGGTGGAATTTCAGTAGCAGATTCAGCCATGCTGGAAGAGGCCTCGGTAGTAGGAGGCATGCTTTCGGCCGAAGGAAGAACCGCAGACTCGGTTTCAGCCGAAACCGAGACACTCGCTATTACGCGGTTTCGGACGAAACCGCGGACCGCGAGTGTCGGTCCTTTTCCTTACGTTTTTTAGCTAAATGTGAAGTCGGAAACTCCGACGGCATAATATAAGCAAAAGCGGAGCCGAAAAACTCCTCTGCAAACTCCGACCGACGTCTAAGCGTCCATCGGTTGAAGGAAGCACAGGCTAAACAAGCTGCTACGTCGTGGTCTGGGCCTAAACAAGGTAGGCAGTAAGAGTGGAAGTCTTTATGAGGTATTTGTTTCCCACAAGTTAAACAGTTATTCACTTTTTCTGACATCGGCTGAGGCAAGAAAGAGTCCCCAACGGGGTACTTAGCTTTTTAGAAGTCTCCGTAGTAGCAATCTCTGGATCTGACCGACCAGCACTTGCGAACAGCTTCTGCTTCGGGCGCCACGTGGCAAGAAAGACTGAGGAAAATGGCATCAGCTGATGCCTTTATACCCGAAGAACTGCAGCTATGATGTCGGGTGAAGTGCGACACCAGCCGAGGCCAGACCCAGACTTTGGAATCCGGCCAACCGAAGGGCTGCCTGAGGCCAGGACAACCCATTTGTTAGGACTGCAGATGCATCCTTGAAGGACATCATGAATGGGCTTTCATTTAACATATGCTGAGTCCAGCCTTTGCAGACTGGAGCTGGAACTGGTCAACAGGACTACCTCTTGATGCGATAATGCTGCAAACTTTCAAAATGCTTAGCTTCAAAATGAAATAAGCAGATTCAGAGGGGTAGAGGTTGGGAAACTTATGTGGTGCCTTCACCTGCTGGCCATTAATGGAAAATACTGGGCACCATCTGACATACATGGACTGGTGGCAAGGATGCACTTGGACTGAATCTTACACCAATATAATAAATGCACTACTAACTTAGAAGATACATAATTACGTATTGGGATACCACAGGTTTCAGCAGTGCCTTAGACCACAAATGTTTTAAGCATTTATTTATATTTACTCTGCAAAATGTCTAGGACATATTAAATTAGTAGAAGGTAGACTTGAATTATTTTCATTTTAAGGTTATTGTATGCCATGGATTTTTTCCCTTCTTACTATTTAGCTGGGCTAATATAGAAGCTATTATCTTCTGTTTTCCCTAACATTATAATTAAGCACTTACCCTAGCTTTTATTACTAACCTGGTTTTCTTGTTACTACAGATGGGTGGCACTTCATTGAAAAATAAACTGTTCAATCAGGACTTCTGTTAAACTAATTTCTCAAATTTTTTTTTATGTGATTCACCCTTTGCAGAGCAAGCTGTATTTCTTATCAGGTCCTATGTAATGAACATACGAAAGTTATTACTGCAAAAAGTCTCCTGACCTTGAATACACGTTCTTGTTACAGGTCATTTTTAAAGACACTAATATCAAATGGTGACAGTGCACAGATCTGAAGCTTCAATGTCTGAGTTCCCCAGACAGACAATGGGACCAGGACTGCTGTTCACAGCAAATCTAAGGTGATATAACTGCAGAGTGATATGTACCGCCATCAGAGAAGCTGCTGCATCACAATGTACATTATCAAACATACTACAAGAGTTTTCATTTTTCTCTTCTCTGTTACTTACGGTGCCACTTCACAGAACTGCAGAAAGGTATATTATTTCTAACAAGTACATCTAAACAATGTAGTGTGGTAATCCAAGACTCTGCAGTCATTCACATTATTTATTTAACGATTGAATACATGCAATATCCATTGGGTTGAAGCACATTTTTGGTGAAGGCCTAGGGAGAAAACTGAACAACAAACAAGTAACACTTACAAGTTATACACAATAAATATGTTTCACAGTTCATAGTAGATGTACACATAAAGGACAAGGGGTTGGGAGGGTGGCCTAATGGTTAAGGTGTTTGCCTTACAAACACAAGGTACAGGGTTTGAATCTCACAGGGGATAACTGGCTAGGCTTAAAATGGCTCACAAGGGCAGTTAGCCTAGTACTAACCTATGAACTATGAACTATGAACAATCACAGTTTTTATTACAATAAAAGTAACAATTACAAATGTAATTCACAGACTGTTAAGACTATGTTGTTAGATGCATACTCACACATATTTCACTTTGTATTTTATATACAGAAAAAAATAATTTTCATAAAGTGATTGATATTTTTTTCATAGCTTCAGTCTTATTAAATACATAAAAACACATTGTTCTGTGCTCCACTCACCAAGCACTTTTATTAAATGGTTTAATGCTTACGTTCCAAATACCGGTGCTTCATAAGAGCAAAAATAACGTCACTTCTCTTCCTTAAATATAATTTCTAAAAGTCTCAGTAGACAATCAAATTTAATTAAATAATGAAAAGCATCACACAAAATAAAATACTAAATTCATACTACTAATAAATCGTAACTACTAATATATTCTGTAAACATTTGTATATCATATAAACCCTTCTTTAATTCATTTCAAATTCATTTAAAATGTGTTTGCCCTTGCGATTAACATCTGTGGATAGATAGTTTGCCATTAATTCCTGGAGTTTTCAGGACATTCAATAAAATTTGCCAATATAATTCATGCATCTCCAAATAATTTTCCCAGTTACTCCCCTCCTAAAATTTTAGCCATCTTCTCAAGCATATAAAAAATAAACTTTTTAAAGTTTGAACATTTTTGTGCATACACACTCAAGGCGTTTCTTAGTATATACATGTTGATATATCCTGTCCTTCAGGGAGTATACTGATTTACCAATGTAAAAAGCTAGACATAAATACATGTGGCAAAACATATACCACACCTGCTGTAGTGTAATTAAATCTTCCACTATTCACTATAGTCTTTGGGTAATCTCCCAGCACTACACTAATACTATCATTAATATATCAAAAGTATGAACATGCCCCGCTCTTAGCCATCTCTCTTTTTTGGTTTAACTAGGCTTTGACATTTCCTTCTGTGATGATGTGTCATGCCAGGAGAAGTAGGGCAGTGGATGTGTAACATATGCCAACACAGCTAGCTGGAATTTTGTAAAGAATTACATGTCATTTGTATATCAAACTGATTTGTACAGATGCTTGTGTTGAAAAATGCATCAACAGTGGGTCCTGACTGTATTGTAACTGAATTAAATGTATATGCTTTAGCACAGGATACAGGAAGAGAAGAGGGTAATCACAGTCCAGCTGCATCTAACTTTGAAAAATATTCTGAAATTAAATTACTGGGCCTAGGTCATAAAGATTGTATCTTACAGTTCACAATGCAGCCAGAGACAAAAAATCTGTACCAGGAAGCTCTTTGTCTTTGGGGTGAATTAATTGCTACTTTGGAATGGTGGAGGGTAGAAATTGTTTTATGACTTCCAGAAGCTTAATCAGATCTTAGCAAGCTCTATGTTCGTGTATTATTGACACATATGTGCTAAATCCTGGCAGTTTCCAGCAATGGGGGGGTGGGGGTAGCATGGGAAACAGAAGTCAGATGACCAGATGTATGGGATGTCATTCTGTATTCTAAGACAAAAATAATGTTTTAACACCAAATGAGAGAGAAGTCTCAGAGCACTCTGTTTTTGGAACCTGACAAAGAAGCCCCACTACCTCATCTTGTCTTGCAAGTAACCAGGGAATAGTAATTCTTTAGATTAGTCAGGAAAATATAGCAAGATTAGTTAAGTACTGTTTTTCTGTATCTGTGTGAATCTATTCATCTGTGTTATTTTAATATTTCCTGTAACTGAAACTCTGGTTTTATTGTAAATAGATATTTAGTATTTTCATGCTCTTTTCTTATTTATTATTAAATATATTTAAACTTTTCATTGTGGCTGGTCTTTTACAGAATATTTTAATCTCTGAGAGTACTAATATATATTTTGTTACAGCTCTGACCACTCCTGAATGCATCACTACATTGGCCAAACACTATAATTTGTATTAATATTAATTTCACTCACTATAATTGGGTACCCTTGCAAGAGCCTTACAGTAGCTGGCTTTGGAGTGTCTGATGGTAGTGTAACTTCCTTATAGTCTGGGCAGAAGGGGATATAGCTAATAAATCTGTGCCAGCCTTTCCCAGGTGTGTGTGTGTGTGTGTGTGTGTGTGTGTGTGTGTGTGTGTGTGTGTGTGTGTGAAAATCAAATTTCAAACAGTATGTGTGTCAGCTGCTTGGAGCAGGGACACAAAGCACTGGTTTTACAGACAGGGTGCTGGAGGACTTGGCTTAGACAGTCAACTGAGGACTTAATGTTACAGCTGTGCTAGTAGGGACTTACTGGGGATCTGGAGAGAGAGGGGGGGGGCCCAGCCCCTGGACTGTGTTCCCTGTTTGCTTTTAAGGGAAACTGTGCTTGATGCAGAGAGCTGCATCTGGAAATACTGAGTGCATCCATTTTTTTTCCAAATGAACATCCCTCTCCAGTGCCAGTGGTGAGGATTCAGGCTACTTAATTAGTGGCCTAGAGTAGGGACATCACACCTTTCAAAATGGCCTTAATATTTTTACCCCTCTTTTATACAATATTAGGAGTTTTCCCCAGTTTGTATTCCAGTTCAAACATTATCACCACTCCATTCCAATTTTTTAAACGTATCTAATCTCATATACCTCATTTCCAAAAGGTAACACAATGGACTTGCTAAAATCGCTACTGCTCTCTTTCAAATATCATACTCCCAGGGTACTTCAAAACAGGCTTAAAAGTTCTTACCCTCTTTATTACTACCTCTTCACATATATTATCTACTGAGTTGTTTGGATAAGTCCTTTCAAAAACACTATTTCTAACCTAAACTTCCTCTTCTAATATACGCTTAGATAATCTCACCATTTGTCCTTTAATTAAACTGTTCTTCTGCCTCCTAAGATGATTACCATTACAGCACAAACAACTGTTGGAAATGGTGGACTTTCTACCTCCTGACCAACTCATTTCTTTTCAATAGTCACATCTAGAAATTTTAAACTATCTCCACTCCATTCAGATGTACAAGTTAGAAAGGATGTAGCCTGGTTAATGTACCCCAAAAATTCATTCAGCATAAGTAGGTAACCTTTCCACATTGCATATACATCATACAAAAATCTAAATATTTATAAATGTGTTACCTGAGGGAAAATTAATCTCCCACCACCATAATACTATATGAGCAAAAACCGAGGGCACTGTTGCCCCCATTGCTACTTTAATTTGTTTGCTTATAGTATTCCCCTTGAAGTACACATATCAGGTCTATAACTGAACATACATGCACAAAAATGTTCAAACTTTATGTTTATTTTTTATGTGCTTGAGAAGGTGGCTAAACATTTTAGGGGGTAATTGAGAAAATTATTTGGAGACATGCAAATTATAGTGGCAAATTTTACTGAATGCCCTAAAAGTTCCAGGAATTAATGACAAAATGTCTATCCACAGTATTTTAGTTGGGAGGACAAAATATAAACACATTTAAAATAAATTAAAGAAGGATTTGTACAATATAAAACATTTTTATAGAATGTGAGTAGTCAATATTTAGTAATAGTATGAATTTAGAATTTTATATCATGTAATGTTTTAAATTATTTAATTAAAATTCACTGACTATTGGGACATTTAGAAATGTTATTTCAGGAAGGGAAGTGATGTTAGTTTTGTTCTGATGAAGTTCTGTTTTTTGGAAGAAAAGCGCTAAACGTTTAATAAAAGTGCTGGTTGTATGAAGTACAAAGCAGCATGTTTTTATTTATTTATTTATTTATTGTGGTTAACAGTTTAACACAATTTTGATAACTTCAATCTTACTGTGCCATAAAATGTTACCAACAATTCATTCACATTATCTATTGAACTGTAATGCATATAATTTTTACTTGACTGTAGGTGATTAAAATGGTATTAATGTAGGCGCTGGTTGCTGCACGTGACAATAGAGTCTATATAATCTTCAATGTATAGAGATACTAACAATTTACTTTAATTGCTAAACAGAACCTTTGTTTTCATAGTATAAAGGGAAACAGCCATTGTAAGTTCTCCGAGACCACAGTGAATGATTAAGAACTGGAGTCCCATGGTAACCAGATGCACAAACAGGCAGTGAACAATTGGGAACAGAGTTCATCTCTATAAGATATCTGGAGACAAAACGCTGGCAGTTCTACAAATGGGAGGATATGCCAAATGTCGACCTAGAAATTCAGACAGGGATACTTCTTATCCATTCACTGCAATCAGTTTAATTAGAGCACCTAAAAATAAGCAGTTATGTGAATCCTGTATTCCTGACTTTATTCATTCATGTATTTATTTATTAACTTTATTGACCAGGCCACTTTCAGCCACGATCTGGGCCAGTTAGGCAGTTAGAAATTTCAAGATACAGATAGTTACCATTCTGTAATATTTATCAATAAAGTGAATGCAACATACACATCTAAAGAGATAAGATTACTTGGCGTAAATCCAGTACAAATACAGAAAATACAGTTACAATTCAGTGACACTGTACAATGAAGAGAGTGTAATAAGCACTTTACATATCCAAAAAATATTTGACAACAGAGAAGGGATCAGAGGCAATGTTTATCTATCATTTGTAGTTTTCACACAGATATACAAATTCACAACTTTCTCAGTAAATTAGTAGATGTTAGTAAGGAAGTCTGAGCAAGTTTGACCTAGCTGCTAGATGTCAAACTTGATTTCTGTCAAAACAGTGACACTTGAATTCCTTACTAAGAGGTTCCTGTGGTTTCCGAATATTTTGTGATAGGGAGTTCCATTCTGTGGGGTGCCAGCTTTGACCTATCACTTTTGTGAAATGTGATCTAGAGAGGGAGACCTCACTATGTGTAAGAAAGAGCAGGGAGTAGATGGTTTGTGTAAGAAGTGTGCACGTACTGTGGGTCGTAGCAACAGTTTAGTAGTTTGTAAGTCAGCCACTTGAGTAGGACAGCTGTTCTGACTGTTAATGGTGGCCACATGGATTTTTCTAGTAACAGACATGTGCTCTGAGGCCAACTTACAGACCTAGTCTGTGATCACCTTTACTATAGCATTCAAAGTCAGAATAAGCTCTTGTGGAGCAATGATTTTCCAAAAGACTTTTTTAACACCTTTACTCAATTATTGCTTAAGACACAGGCAAACATATACATTTATATAAAAGAAAACAAACCATGTTAACATTACAAACTTTATGCATCACATCTATATTTATATAATTATCACCAATCCGGCATTACATAAAATTGCTCAGTTCTTGCCTTCCCTTAAACCTCACTCCTCCTCCAGAACATTATTCTGCACGTATTGCTCCCACAATTCCCATTTTTTCTATGTAATTTTCTCCTACCCTTTTCAAAAGATTCAACTTGCAGTTCTTTTATCTCTGTTACAATATTCAATACCTCAAATACAGCTGGTGTAGACTTTGATTTCCATTTTCTAGTAACTGCTTTTTTGACAGCAACTAGAATTAAACATAATAATCCATGTTTTTCCCTTCAGGTGTTCAAACACAAGTGCACACCATAAAATTTAAAACTCTTTTTTCACAATGTTGGTAATAAACTAATAAGGTCCCAAAAATAAAACAGTCAGAAGATATATGAAGCATAAAAAAGGAGTAATTTGTTTATATAATGCATACTTGTTTAAATCCAGTCTTACTGTTTTACTATAAGAAATTAAATGATTTCAAAACTGAAGGTGAAAACACATCTGCAGAACTACCCTTACAAAGTTCAAGACTAAATTAGATAGCAATAGTATATGTGCCAGGAAGAGGAAAATACACAATAAATTTCTAACACATACTATACTTAGTGTTATGAATATTCAAATATCTGCTGCACTCACATAAAATTATTCATATTTTAAGAGAACTAAGCTGCCAACACCTATGTAAGAAGTATTTTTTCTGTTAATCAGATGACAGGTGGTGTGACAGAAATTAATTCTGTGTCACTCCTAAATTCTGTTTCACACTGTACCACCTTCAGCGCCATAATCACTTACTGAACTTTGAAAAGAAAGCACTACTCATCCCTAGGATGACCCCTAGCTGATAAAACAATGTTTTGTGATCCACAAAAAAATTAGGAAACAAACTCCAGAATATCTTACAGTTATAACGCACATACAGTAAACATAAGTTGCAAATAACACAGATGCTGCCATATAGCCAATGGATAATTATCTCAAATTACAGATAAAACTGAACTTATTAATACAGAAATATTAATCTATGCGCTATGATCAGTTTATGGCTGTTTAATGAATTTTAGTAATATATTTAGCAAGAACAGAGGTAGAAACCTGCACAAAATTATTTGTTATATTATGTTAATGTAGTTGTTCCTGTATATAACATTTCAACAAAATGTTAGAAAAAAAGACAATGGCCTCACATTAATATTATACTTCTAAGTATCACAGCTGCCCAATATTCCACATCTCTCAGCATTTGTGTCAAAATTGTACCACTTCTTTAACAGCCTGACTTATCTGCCATGTTTATTAACAAATCAATCAGATTTATGAACCTCTCCTGATTCGATTACAAATACCCATGGTGCATACACCTTTGATTAATCCATCCGCTGACACGGAAGCCAAAAGTGTAAAAAGAGACCGAAAGCAACATGTAATGGGGCTTCACTGCCCATAACATTCAAAATGAGCAGCTTTCTTCTCCATATCATTTACCTTACACATTCCCAGTGACAGAGTGTACTACAAGGACAAGGTGAGGTACCCCTAAACCTTGTCTTCTGGAAGACACAGGAAGTGTCCAATCCAACATTCTTACAAATCCACTGTATATCAATTATCTGATGGGTTACTTTCTTCTACCTTCTAACAAAAATACAACCACATCTCCACCCAAACAGGAGGGATCAGCCATCCACAAGCAATTAAGGTTTTGATTATACACATTTTAACACTTTTGGTTCCAGCACTTCAGATATATTCAAATGTTTTTTCTACCTGCACAGGTGTTTCTTTTTGTAGGGTGTGCAGACATATGCTGACCTTTGTTTAAATCTCATTATACTGACTACAGGCCACACTATGTATTTGTATTACCATTCTAAATACCATTTACACCTTTAGACTTAACTCCTTTGTCAGTAATTGATCTACCTGTTGCGAGAATAGAACCCATAGTCTTCTGCATCAGAGGCGAGTGTGCTACCTGCTGTGCCACTACAGAATTAGAATTTGTATTATCATTCTCTATACCATTTACACCTTTAGATAAAAGTCCAGTGTCACTCTTCCCTTCTGTACTGATGTCATTGAAGGCAAGGCCACTCCTGCAATTGCTGTTTCAGGTGGAAAATGAGCACAGTCATGAACATGGTGCAACAAACAACAACTCCATACACAGAAAAAAATGGTACTAATAACACAGCCTAGTAATCACCTGTGAACCTAATGACCCAAGGGAGCCAGTCTAGCCATGTTGCCATGTTTCCTAAAAGTGTGAATCAAACCCTGTACTTTGTGTCTGCAAGGTAAACAACTTAATCATTACGCCAACCTCCAACTTAATAAAAGACATAGTTACTCCAGTCAGGGTATCAAATCCTGGTCTCCCATGTGACGGGGGAGATACTCACCTCTATAATAACGACAGACACATAATATGACAGTACTGAGTTAAAATAATACAAGTTTTTTTTTTTTTTGCTTTTTTATCATTGCTCTCACAAACTTAATGAACTCTGATAAAACATATGCTTTTGTCCAATAATGGAGCCTTCCTATGCAGTCCTGCTTTCAAAGTTATTTTGCCTAGAGGCACACTCAACAGTAATATACTAGTAATCATTGTCTAACTATGGGTGATGCAGGATTTATCCAAGGATTAACCCTGTACCACCCACAGTAAAGACGTGATTGCTAGTTTGTATGTATGTATTTATTCATAAATTTGTTAACTGAATTAGCGTAATAATGCATGTGGACCACTTTCAGATTCAGCCTGGGGAAAGTACAAAGCACAGCAAACCAAAATAAAAGCAGTGACACACAAAATAATTACATTAATGAAAAAGAGAAACAACACGTAATAAAAATACATTACGTATAAGGGTTTAAACAGTGATGTAAAAGCACTAATAATGGTAAAGACAGATGCACTGTATGCAGGACAACAGAAAAATAGTACCTCATAAAAACGGACATACACAATTTGTAGTACAACAGGTAATATCTAGGAATATGAACAGCCCAGGTCTGAAGGATGCCTTGATATGAGTAAATGTTGAATGAATGAATGAATGTATGTATGTAGTGGGTGTGTAAATGGTGATGTACAGCATTTTAAAAAGAAATATCTTACTTCTTTTAATAAACTTATTGCATAATATTACTTATTGCATAATGGTTCTTTTTTAATTGAAGTTATGTTTCCACACACACACACACACACACACACACACACACACACACACACACACACACACAAGGAAACAGAGATGTTTTCCCTATTTAGTCAAGACATGCATGTTTCCATACATGCAAATGTGCTTGTAATAAAGAGATCAACTGCAATTCTATCACAGATATTAGGGCAATAAGTTCATGGGTGGTTACTAGGCTATCAGCCCAAGAGCCAATTTAAGCCTAGCTAACCTTATCCCAAACTTACCAAAATATTGCTGGCACGTGTCAATACCCCAAGGAATTTTATGGTTATGATATGAGCCTGTACACATCAAGCATTCACAGGCTGTCCTATCCACTGGGGACATATTTGCCAAGCCAAGGTAAATTTGCAATTTCCCATCCATTGGTCCACACTGCATATGAATATGGTTAGGGACAGCTTTGCTTCATATGGAGGCCTGTTCGAGAGAAGGGGTCATTTGTGCAACATGTACCTGTCCCTCCAACATGTCTTGTTTATGTTGCTGATGAGGTTTAGGTCCTTAAAAATTGGTATTTTAGATGCTATCTGTTTTGCAGATGTGCAACAAATTTATCCAAAAGGGATCAGAGGATGCCTTGTAGGTAAGGGATAGATCGCCACACAGTAGTCTGTAGGAGACCAAGTACAGGAACAGGGACCCTGTATCCTTTTTGTGAGGAACTTCTGTGTTCTCTCAAGCTGTTTCAGGTGCCTGATCAGGCACATATCGAAGTGATCATAGCTGTATATTTTTAACTCATTTTACACTCCTTATTAGCAGTAACTGATCTCACTGTTTTAGCCATATGTGACCTCTTCTATATTTTGTCTTAATGTGCTTGTTCACACTTTTGAGCAGTGAAAATAAAGCTTTTCTTTATGGAAATTAGCAGCCACTCATTTTCGTCCTTTCTTGCTACAGGGGTGCAGTGTCAGGAGGCCCAATACCCACACAAATATAACATTCTGCTCTTTCAAACGGATGGCTATGGGGTTAAGGTTAGCGTGGTTCTAGAAATGTGAGAAGTGAAGACAACAATAAACAACACACACACCCTTCTAATAATGCAATGTATAAAGAAACCTTTCAAATTTTTAATCCATCATATACTAAGTGCAAAACATTTGCAGTATTTCATTGTGAAATGCAGTGGTTATCCATAAAAATCGATCCATAAATTCAGATTAGTATGTACTGCATTTAAGTAAACAAATTCTAGTTTTCTGAGCTGACATCTGGAGTTGTTCAGTTAATCATTTAAAAATTATATACTTATTTCTTGTTGGCATATTTACTTTAACAAATGTGTCCCAGATGTCTTAATGTTGAAAGTTTGAATGGTGTAGGCTGTCAGTTGGACTCCATTTAGCCCAGCAAACAACCCTATTTAAACTGAGACCCATTTCAGGAAGAGCTACAAAATTAGTAATTAAGACAGCAGGATACTGAAGAAGCTAGACATACTTTGCAAGCCGTTACTCTAGGAACTGTTTTGCAAGTTGCACGTGATTTTGAAGCTGACCTGACAAGTCTAAGCTTTTTTCTTAATTTTATTTATTTGTTAACCAGATAAGCCCACTAGACACAAATGCCCCTTCTCAGAGGTGAACTGGGAGTTCTATCACACAGCAAGCAAACAGAAGGGGTGGCAGTCAAGGCCTGCACTACAGAGAGCAGCTTGCTATCAGCTCACAGGTTTAATTCTATGTGCTGTCACATGTTGGCAAGTCCAAGTGAGTTTCTAAGGGAAAGGTCTGTTTGTGAAAAACAGTTGGTAATTTCCAAGTATATGGGCATTTCATATAACTTTGACTTGAGCTCTCGTATCTGCAGAAGCTTTTAGACGCTCACATGGACTGAAAGATGATCATACAGCCTTTTCATGATGTAATATACTTGCTTCTTCTCTCTTCTTAAAACTGTTGTGTTTCTTAATGCAAATAAAACATATAAGTATGGTTGAACACAAAAAATGATGTCCTGGAGATTAAGCCAGTGCTAAGTGCTACACACTGACAGATCCGTATACTCCACCAGCGAGTGGTCAGCTAGTCGCTTAAGTTTCATTCCCTCTACATGAAAAACTAAAAACTGAAAGAAAGAAAAACAAAAAAGAAAGAAGAGTCTATATAAAAGAAGCAAACACATCAGCAATCCTGTGATTTTTAAACCTGAAACCCCTTTTTTATCACCTTACCTTAAATAATCTCTATTACTCCCACCCTGCATTTCTTTGTTTTCTTAAAACATTTGCCTTTTTACATCTTCTATTTGTATTGTCCTACAACTACTCTTGGAACCACATGTAATCACTCTGATCTCCATCCGCTGTATCACACTGGACCAGCTCAAAACGCCAACTTTTATTAAAGTAGCATAAGAAATGCTTCTACTTCAAACATAGCAGCCATGTGACCAGAATAAAGAAAGATACACTTGTCATACTGTTTCACTATCTTAGCTCTCAACAATCCAGATTTTTGCAGAATGTCCAGATTTTTGCCTCATACGTTTGGTCTGCTCCTCATAAAAGATTTGTGGTTTTCTGGTAAATTAATGAGGACTAAAGTCATTAAATAATGAAATACATTTGAGTTTCAAAATTTATATCCTTCAGAAAATATTTTCTAAGTTTATAAGAGCAATATTTTAAAACATTCCTATTTTTGGGCACCACCATTATTTTAAATTTTGTCCAGGTTTCTTGCACTAAGATGTTGAGAGGTTATGTTTACGATGTCTAAAGAAAATTGGCTGCCAGAATCTTCTGGAAGACACAGGAAGTGTCCAATCCAACATGCTTACAAATCCACTGTATATCAATTATCTGATGGGTTACTTTCTTCTACCTTCTAATAGCGGAACACAGCCCACTACTATCAGCTTTTTGTCCTACCCAATGTCCCTTCTATTAAAGCCCCTTCAGGTATGAACTTTGCCACTTAATTACATTTTTCAAGCACTGCTTCCTTAAATGGAAGGCATATTCTATGAACCAATCTTTCCTGCATAGTCCACCAATAAAATCTATGCTCTTGAGCAGAGGTCAGTTAAGGCTACTCTTTCTTAAGCCCAAACTCCAAGCTGATGTTATTAAATATCATACAGCCAGAATTTAGTAAGTGGTGCACTACTATCTGGAGCAACAAAAAGAATCCCCAAAAAATTCCGAAATGCTGTCAGTCAGCTCTTTTCAACCTTAGTCATATCTATTACCTATACCTTCCCACTGATAACATTTGAGCTTTTCTTACCTACTTTCACTGTACTGTGTCTGATTAGATCTCAGTTAACCTGCAAGCTGACCATTATGTATTCTGCCACAGAGAATGCTTGATTTTTCCATTCCAGTTACCATAATTCATACAATATACAAATTTCTATGACAGCTGAAACCACGATGGGTTAACTCTAAATAAACTGTCATCTAAATTTCTCAAAGCCACTGCAAGTATCATTGCACTATGCCTGTATTCAGAGCGGTAGCTGGTTGTTCTGGTTCCATGTGCCATTCCTCAGTCTGGCACTCAATTCAAAAAAGAGGATTATCGAATACTTCAGGACTACAAAAATTGTAACAAACCACTGCTACACCTAATAGTTACACTACACACAATAATTGCTACTAAAGCATTTCAATCATGCCAAAAAAGCAGTATCAGCCTTCATTTTTGAATGGCAATACTACTCTACCACCTGATTGGGTCTCAGAAGCAGCTTCCTCCTTGCCCCACCCTACCTATGCCTCTAACTGTACTCACTAACCCTTCAATTAACAAAAGGAGTTCCCTCAACACGGAATCAACCTTTTGCTGCTGTGTTGCATGTCTACAACTCAAGTTATTATCCCACTGCTACTGTTCCTAAGATTTTAGACCGAGGTGCTCATTCACAGTTACTATAATAAATATAGGATAGTTTTCTTATCTCTCATGCACATCCTGGATTCAGCGGGGTGAATTTCCTATTTCCCATCCAATCATCAAGATTTTTCTTGAAGAGTGCTAATGAGGAGCTTTGTTTGATATAAATAGGTAGTTTGCTCTAGAGTATGGGAAGTCTCTGGGACAGGAATCTATCCCTCCAGCATGCTCTGTTTATTGTGGTGACAAGGTTTAGGTCCCTATAGCTTGTAGCTCGGAGGAATTGGGATTCCTTTAAGTGGAGTATGTCCAACAGCTCTGGGTTTGACATAGCTTTGTATGTTAGGCAGAGATCGCCTCTGAGCAGGCGACATGTGACAGAGTAAAGCTGGAGTTTTTTGAGACGGTCTGCGTAGGGCATCTATTTGAGGCCGGTAATCCTGTTTGTGAGGTATTTCTGCAGCTTTTCCAGTTGTTGTAGATGTCTTATGAGGTACATACCAAAAGGGGCGTTGTACTCTATAATGGGTCTAATAAATGATGAGTAGAGGGGAACAATGACCTCTTTTATCCTGGATGCGAAACATTTTGTTATGAGTTGTGTCATGTAGAAGGATTTCCTGACTACTGTGGAGATGTGATTATTAAAGGAGAGATTTCTGTCCAACTGTGTCCCAAGGTCTCTTATCACACTTTCGGTGTTAAGTAGACTACCACCTACATTGTAGTTCACGGGTACAGAGCTTTTACCAAAGGGGATGACAATGCACTTTTTGGCATTGAGCTTGAGGCCATGGCTTTTACACCAGGCATCTGTCTCAGTGAGGCCCTTTTGTAGGATGTCCACATCGTTAGGAGGTTCGATTATGGCTCCTAGTTTGCAGTCATCTGCGAACTTTGTTAGCCAAAGACCTTCTGTGTTAGCCTGTACTTCAGAAAAGTAGATACCAAACAGGAGAGGACCCAAGAATGAAGCCTGTGGTATGCCACTTGTCACTGGTCTGAAGTCGGATTTGGAGTCTGCTACTTTCACAGTGTGTGTTCTGTCAGTGAACAAGTTGGCAACCCATCTTGTGACATAGGGAGTTATACCTAGTTTAGTGAGTTTATCTATAATTCCAGAGTGGGGGATAGGCTGTGTGAACCACCTTATCCTTGTCAACAGCTTTGGTGACTGCTTCAAAGAAGTCTATCAGGTTTAGGAGACATGATCTGCCTTTTACAAACCTGAACTGGGTGGGGTCCAGAGTTTTGAGATTAACAATGTCTTTGTTTATAAGTTCCATGATAATACGTTCCATGGCCTTACAGACCAGGCTCATCTGGCTAATGGGGCGGTAGTTCCTGGGGCCCGTGGTGGCTCCTCCCTTGTGGAGTGGGATAACCGTCGCTGTGCGCCATTCAGCAGGCACAAACCCTGAGGTGAGGCTATGATTGAACATGGTACTTAGGTGGGGTGCCAGTTCATTCTGTAGTTCATGTAGAACGCAGCCTGGGATGTTGTCTGGTCCCATGGATGCTGTGTTCTTGGCTTTGGAGAGTGTGGTTTTTACCTGTGCAGCCGTGATTACAGGAACTTTACATTCTTCCGGTATAGAGATGGGCCCTTTAGGGGGTGAGAGGGGGGTAAAGTTAGCACTGAACCTATCTGCCAGGATGTTGGCAATATCAGTTGGGTCTGTATATTTAGTGCCATTGTGCTGTAACTCACAGCAGATCTGAGTGTTGCCATTGAGATTCTTAGCACAGCTATAGAATGCTTTGTGGTTGTCTTTAGAATCAGTGGTGATTTTGTTTTCATAACTAGCTTTGGAGGATTTTATCAGGGATCGCAGCTTCTTACTGAGGTTGACCAGGGAGCTCCTCCACTCATGGGAATTTACTCTCTTTTGCAACAGTTTCTTTCTTCTGTTGTACAGTTTGTTTATGGCAGGGGACCACCAGATTGGCTTTCTTTTTTTGGAGGATAGCGTCTTGGTTCTGTCTGGGATAGCATGATCCATGCACTCATGTAAGTGCTTATAAAGTGCAATTGTTTAGGATTCAGTAGTCGTAACTGTATTGTCCATCTGCATAGGTGTCATGAAGTTCACCACTTTTGTCTTAAGAAGCATGAAGTTGACTTTGAAGAAATTTTTTACCACGGTTTCCTTAATGGGGGGTGGGGCAGGATGTGGACATCTAGGGTAATTAGCTTATGGTCGGATCGGACCAATGAGGCAGTGACCTCAGGTGTGGAACACCGGTCACCCATGTTGGTAATGACTAGATCTAGGATATTGTTGCCCCTGGTGGGAGCATGGATAAGTTGATCCAGGGCATTGGAGTTTATGAATTCCAGAAAGCGTTGAGAGAAAGGGGTTGGTACATGAGTAGTTTTCCAAGTTAATGGTGGGGTAGTTGAAATCTCCCATTATTAGGGGTTTGGTTGAACCCTAATATTTTCCAGTACATCAAGAAAAGAGGAGTGGGAATCCTGGGGCATGGTGGGTGATCTGTAGCAAGCTACAATTTGGATTGCAGTTTTACCCAGAGTTAGTTGCACTTGGATAACCTTGGCTGCATTATGCTGAGCAACTAGCCTGGACGTGTGGATATCCTTAATGAATATGGACACACCTCTGCCTTTGGTGTTCCGGTCCAGGTTACATGGCCGAAAAGTGTGGTATGAGTTATAGCCTGGTAGTGCATGGGGTGCTCTCTGAAGCCTTGAACCAGGTCTCAGTCACTGCACAGATATTGATGTTCTCCATTTTAAGGAGTGCCTCGAGTGAGTGCATTTTGAGATTTAGACTTCTAGCATTGAGTAGCATCACCCTCAGTTTATCCTTGCCTGTTCCTGTTACAGTGGTGAATTTGTCATTTGAACCTTGCCTAAAAATGGCACTATAGGGGTGGCAAGAACCTTAGCCAGTATCCGGAATCCCAGGGGTGCAGGTGCAGGCCATCTCTGGCAAAGCATCGTGGTCTGTCAACCATGTCATCCCAGGCAGACAGATACTGGATCCCTTTAGAATGGCACCAGAAGCTTAGCCAATTGTTGAAGTCAATCATTTTGTCCTTGTACTGCGGCATCATTCGGGTGATGGCAGAATGCTACTCAGGGCTAGGGTCATACCTGCCTGGGCTACAAGATCAGAGAGCTCTTCCATGTCTCTTTTCGTGTAGTCCAGGGAGGTACATCTCATGTCGTTCACACCAACATGGACAATGACAGAGTCATATTTGTACTTGTTGTGGAGTGACCTGAGTGCGTGGGTTATGTGGCGGAGCCTGGCACCATACAGGCAGGTGACAGTAATATTCTCCTTGTTTAGTCTGGTGAGTGGGACATCAGTGTGCCTGACTATAGAGTCACCTATGACTAGTGTGTTGGGTATGTTGTTTTGCCTTATTGGCTGTGGTTGAGTGGCACACTGAGTCTGCGGGCTATGTGTCATTTGGGTTGTGCTGGGGGATGGAGGTTGCTTGCGTTTCTGCTTTGGAGGTCTCTGTTGCTTAGACATATTATTATTGAGAGCCTCCGTGAATGTTTTTGTGTTACTATGTGTGGATTTTGGTGGTGTAGATTTAGTAAGACTACATTAATGCGATAATTAAATAATAAATGCCCATGGATGTTATTTTGTGGTGCAGAGTTGATACTGCTAAATAAGTGGAGAAGGAAAACTGACATTTAACTGTTTGTGTGTAGTTTGAGAGGTAACCAGTAAACCAGTTTAGAGTATGAGTGGAGAAGCCTATGAAGAAGACAGAGAGAGAAAGAGAGAGAGAGAGAGAAGTAGTTTAGTTTAATTTACAGTGTGGAATACACACGCACACACACACACACACACACACACACACACACACACACACACACACACACACAGTATGATTTAACTACTTTAATGTTGAATTAAAAACACAGACAAAAACAGTTCAAATATGCACAATACCTAACACAAAAAACACCGAACGCGATAATAATCAGAAAGGAAAACTATTTTCTCTCCTGTTATTAACACAAAAACCTCCCATAACAGTAGCCTCAAATTTGTCTGAATAATGGCAGTGTTACAGGAAGCTTTTTAGGAGGGTAATGTGCAGTGTTAGGGTTGAGGGAAGGGGCAGTGTTACGGTTATGGTTAGCACCCATTACTAAACAGGGCAGGGGGCTCCTTTCTGATGTTAGAAAGGTGCTTTACAAAGCTCTGCTAAGCACCTTCCTTTTTTTATTGGCCTT